>NC_137033.1:16394895-16534895 GCF_032717465.1 Coenobita brevimanus
GGGTTCACAGTCACATCAGCCTGGGACCACAACAACAACAACTAACCCTCTGATGCCCTCGTTATGCATGAGTGTTTTATTCTCTCTGCTGACAGACGATTTAAATCATTCCAAACTCCCGCTCATCTCGAAAACTACCTTCAGATTATATGGGTGCGGGGCGCGTAACAAAATGAATCTCTTTCACCCCGATCTCCCTCCTCCTCACTGCTAGTTTTCACCTTGTTCTCTCTTTCGTCCCCCCTCCCCCTTTCCAGCTTCCCTCTCCTCTCCCTCCAACATCTTCCATTCCTCTCTCCATCCCTTCTTATCCTTCCTTTCCTCCGTCCTCTCGCCATTCCTCCCCCTCCCTCCTATTCCTTTCTCCACCTCTCCCCTTCTCTACTTCGTCCTCTCTCACCCCATTTTCTCCGCCTCCCCTCCTTAGGTTCCTCTTCCCCCACCCCCGTGTCTCCTAAACCCACCCTCATTGATTATACCTTCTTTCCGACTTTTATACTTCCTCCTCCCTCTCCCCTTCTTCGCGTACCTCCTCACCTTCCTCTTCCATATCTCCTCCACCGCTTCCCCTTCTCCCTAGATTCCTTTCCTTCTCCTCCTCCTCCCCTCTCTCCTTTCCTAGTTCTCCCCTTCCTCGAACATCCTCCCTTGTCCACTCCCCCTCCCCCTTCCCCTCTCTTGTCCCCCTCCCCTCCCCTCCACCCAGGTCAAGCAATAACGTGAGGCTGTGGCAATTAGCTTTATATATAATTTGTTGGCCAGACGATGACCTCACCTTCACTCTGGGTCACGAGGTCAGAGGTCACAGATTTATAAGCCTTTTTATTATGTGTATGACCCTATGCATAGATCTACTAGTCCGTTCCCTGAAGTACAGCAACTCTCCCACATGCTTCACACCTTTATATGTCACTATTTCGGCCACAGTCCAGATGATGACCTAGTAGGGTGTGTTCCGTCTTCCCTTCGCTCTGGGTCACAAGATACACGAGGCCAAGGGGTCATGAGTCAATGCCAAGATCTACACACACTGTACTTATCTGAGGTCAATGCTAGCCTTAATCTCTTGTCACATCTTAGCATTAAAGATGGAGAGACGACATTTCTAGACCAAGTAAATGTGGAAAAATTATAGTCAAATTTCCCCTCCCTGCTCTTTCCATTATCTCATTCTTAGAGCCATGCAATATATCGAGACGGAACCATTCATATTAGGTTATAATATGTTGCCCCGACAACGACCTGGCTAAGAAAGATTCATTACTCTGAAGACCTATTACTTGGCCTCATCCCTCGCCAGATGACCTGCGACACGACACAGGTCACGGGCCATATGGGTTAGGAGTGGGGTCACAGTTATTCCTTTCACTACGATGATTTGATGCTGGAGAGGGACGCCTTCACGTGGAGGCAGATATAATCGAACTGCGCCACTGCCAGGTTATATAAGCATCCCTCGACTCCCTCCCTATCTCCGGAGAAAGAGGAAAGTAGACTAAAGGAGGGAGATAACTTCAGCAGGCATCCGTACACTCCATCCTTATTTTCCGATAATGGTGGACTGCAGGAGGGTAACTTCAGCCTGTAGTCCACCGGGTTTGCGACTAGTTTTTCGGATTACAACACCACCAACAACAGCTACGATAACCTCTTAACTCTCTAACTGGCAGAATTTTCCTTGTACACTATCAATGCAACCTAGAACTCACTCAAAAGACCTAATTAACAAGGAAAACAATACCAAGGTGTAGTACGCAGAAGGGATCGCACAGGAAGAAGTGTTACAGACTTTTCTAACCTCACAAGAATACGAGAGGGGCGACGAGTTACGATGATGATGATGATGATGAACATAATTTGCACAGGTAGCACACAATATCAACATGCCATATACAGGAACAAAACAAAACAAAAAGTTAAGGACGAGATGCTGGGGAGTCTATTAACCCGAAAAAATAGTGGCTAATGTCTGTGTGCAAATTTACCTCCTGAGAGAGAGAGAGAGAGAGAGAGAGAGAGAATGAAGGGACACCGACAATGAAGAGAGGGAAAGAAGGAAAGCAAGAACGAAGAAGGAGGAAACAAGGGAAGAAGGAGGAAACAAGGGAAGAAGAAACTGAAAGAAGAAAATGTCTGCTGTTTGCATATCAAGCCCAGTCTGAAAAAAGAAAAAACTAAAGAAAAAAGAAGGACAAGGAAAAAAGAACAAGCCATTATCACACCATGTTTCCAGTTTGGGGTGCAATAGAACCATAAATTACGTGCTTAATATTTATTGGTGTAATCCCTTAGCTTCTGGGAGACTTCTGTTATGGTATATTTTTGTCCAGCTTTCATGGGAATTGAAGTTTTGGCAGGACATCAGCCTAAGAGCACCTTGTTTATTGCACGAAGATATCCTGTTATTTCTACCCATGTCCTGCCCATATCACATCCCCACCTCACCCTGCCCTACCTCACGTTGTTGTACCTCACCCTGCCTTACCAAACTATATTCCTGCCTCACCCTGCTCTGCTTCACCCTGCCCTACCTCACTCTTCCCTACCTCACCCTGCTCTGCTTCACCCTGCCCTATCTCATTCTGCCACACCTCACCCTGCCTTACCTAACTACTGTACTGTATATTCCTGCCTCACCCTGTTCTGCTTCGCCTTGTGTGGTCTAACTCCACCCTGCCTTCCTCTGCTTTACCTCACCCTGACCTACCTTACCAAATTCCTAGTTCAAAGTCTCCCTACCTAATCCTACCCTACCTCACCCTGCCCTGCCTAACCCTGCCCTGGCTAACTCTACCCTGCCTCACCCTGCCCTACCTCACCCTGTCACTCCCACCCCCCTACCTCCACGCACCATAAATACCACCAGGACTGCACTCCGCCACCCAAAATAAAGTGCTTTTTAAGGGCACCTTCTGTCTCGGGGGACGTAAGGAAGAAATTACAGAAAGGGGAGAGAAGGAGGGGTGGGGAGAGAAGACGGGCGAAAGGGAAGAAAGCGGAGGAGGAGGAAAGATGGGGCGAGGAGAGAAGAGGGATAGGGAGTGCTACGGAGGAAGGGATGAGAACTGGAGGATAGGAGAGGAGGGAGAGACGGGGAAAGGAGGTGTAGGGAGGAGAGAGGAGGGAACTGGGGTGGGGAGAGGATAGGGGGTTGGGGAGAAAAAAGGCAGACAGGGAAGAGAAGAAAGGAGAGGAAGGGACTGAAAGAGAAACCAAGAGGACGATGAGGAATAAAACAGGAGATAAGTCAGGTGGAAAGGAGAAAGAGAAAGGAGGAGCTGGGAAAATAAAAAGGAGACGAGGGAGACGAGGTATGAGTCACACAAAAGCAACATAATATAAACTCCATCATTTTCCCTACTCATAATAATACGGTATTCGCATCATTTTTAACTGGCAGTGAGAAATATTACACGACGCGCTCATTATCTTAGTTAAAGCAACATTTTCACGAACGTATCTTCTCAATTTATAGCAGAAAACACTCTCAGGCTTCTATACTCCCTCTTATCTTAAAAAAATCGTCTGGTGTAAGCTAGAGTAAAATAGAGATGTCCCAGAGGAGGCTATGGGAGGGAGGGGATGGTGGACAGGGAGAGGTGAGGGGAAGGTGAACAGAAGTGAGGGGAAGGGGATGGGGGACAGACGGGAGGGAGGCGTATAGGACAGGGCGTGCTGGCCTGCATTGCGGCCTGGCAAAGGGAGGGAAGGAGGGAGAAGAAAGGGTAATGGAGGGAGATGGAGAAATAGGGAAAAAAAAAAGATAAAGAAAGGAAGAGCAGAGGTGAAAAGGTAGGAAGGGGGAGGGATGAGAGAAGGAAAAGGGGAGGGGGTGAGGGAGGAAAGAGAAGGGACAGAAAGAGGTAGGGTGGATGGGGTATGTGGAAACGGAAGAAGGGACAGGGAAAAGGATATGGTCTGGGTTAAGATGAAATACAGTGCAGGAAAAACAGTGGGGATGGTTAGGGTCGGTGGGTGGTGGGGAAGGGAAGTAAGGAGAGGAGGATGGATAAGGTGGGAGAAGGGAGAGGGGCTGGATAAAGGAATAGGGGAGGATGGAGGCAAAATGAAGACGTGTTGGTAAAGGAAATACATAGGAAAGTAAGGTCGCATTCTCGTTGGTTAAATCGGTTCCCTTGCGAGCAAAAATTCGCCTACAGATCCTTGCCAATAATGTGCCTTACCTTCCACATTTCTCATTCCTCCCCCAGTATACGACAGGACCCTTTTTCCTCTGGCATTACTGTTCTGTGTTTCACTCCACATAAATGTAATCCATGAAGCCTTTCCATCGCCACAGTCGGCAGGGATGCCTCGGTGAACGTTTGATCGCGACAGTACAAGCAGTGAAGGACAAAATGGTGGTAAGAGTAAGATAAAAGTGAGGTGAGGTGGGATGAAGCAGAGATAGGGATATGTTAAGCGACAACAGAAAAGGGTAGTATAAGAGTAGGGTGGGGAGTACGTGAAAATAGGGGAGAAAAATGGGAGAGAAATGAGAGAGAGATGGGAGAGTAGTAAAGAATGTCTCAGGTGGCATAAAGCAAAGGTAAGAATGTGTTAGGTAAAAGCAATGGAGAGCGAAATATAAGTAAAATTAAGGTGAGCGTGGAAGTGGGCACGGTGAGGAGCTGAGAAAGGGAGGAGGGAGAAGGAGTAAGGAGGGGGAAGGGGTGAAGTGGGGGAAAGGAAGGCGGTGGGGGGAAGGGACGTAAAAAATAGCTGGGAAGAGGAAGGAGGTCAGGTCACGAGAGGGTCAGCAATGAGGCGGTGGCATGGCAGGTCACTCTGGCTACCGTCGCGCCGCAGTCAAGGTCATGAGGGCCACAAACGAGGTCACGTAAGTTGCTCATCAATAGGGAAAGGGGTGAGAAGGTGGGGGAGGGGGAGGGAGGAGTGGAGGTAAGCAGGAGGGGAGTGGAGGTGGGTGGGGGATCTGGAGGTGGATGGGGGGAGTGGAAGTGGGTGGGAAGGAGGTTGGGGATGGATGGAAGGATTGGAGATGGATGGAGGGATTGGAAGTGGATGGGAGGAATGTAGGTGGGTGGGGAGGAGGTTGGAGGTGGGTGGGGAGGAGGTTGGAGGTGGGTGGGGAGGAGGTTGGAGGTGGGTGGGGGAGAGGAGGTGGACGAGGGACAGCACGTGAGTAGAGGGGGTGTGGAGGTAGTTGGGGGATCTGGAGGTGGATTGAGGGAGTGTAGGTGGAAGGGGGGAGTGGAGGTGGATGGAAAAAGGGTGAGGCGGGGGGGCTCTGTCACTCACCACAACCCCCTCAGCGTGAAATATATACATCCTTGTTATTAGCTGCTCGAGGTAATGGAGAATGTGTCGGTTTTACTTAATCCAGGACGTGTGTGTGTGTGTGTGTGTGTGTGTGTGTGTGTGTGTGTGTGTGTGTGTGTGTGTGTGTGTGTGTAGGGGTCCGGGGCTAGACTATTTAGCACAGAAATTTAAGACGAGAGTAAACAGCTGCTCTTTCCTAAAAATCATAATATAAGCACCTAACCCAAACTAACCCCTCGGACATGAATAATTAAGGATCATATTTGGTTGGTGCACCTCAACCCTCTAGACCACCAGGCGCCCTACAGCACATCGTTCCCTGGGCGACATGATATCAATTGCTTGTCACTCAGTTGATCAAATTCTCATGAAAATTTTGCAGTCAGATATTAATTCTTCTTTTTCTTCTCCTCTCTCTCTCTCTCTCTCTCTCTCTCTCTCTCTGTTCCCTTGTTCCCTGTAACCTTGGCCTTCTCCCCCATCTCCCCAACCAGCGAGCCTTTATACTTAGTGCGTTTGAATTAGGTTCAATTACTCTCTCTCTCTCTCTCTCTCTCTCTCTCTCTCTCTCTCTCTCCCTCTCTCTCTCTCTCTCTCTCTCTCGCCAGACACTAAAAGGACCGGCAAAGAAATGATGGTAAGGATGGTTATAAAGAGGAGGAGGAGGAGGAGGAGGAGAAGGAAAAACACACACAAAAAACGAAAAAAGCAGAAGGAGGAGGAGGAGGAAAACTGTGAAGAGAAGAAGAAAAAGAAGACAAGAAGAAGACATAACAGTTTAAAGAGAAGACAAAGAGAAGACTAATATGAAGAGAACCCCTGCATTCTCACAAGCCCAGACAGCCAATCCACCGCCACCAAGACAGCATTATTCACTTCCTCGAAAAACATTGGCATTTGAAGGAGCTGGGCTGAAGGATTAAGGAGGGAGGGAGTAAAAATGGGGTGTCGAAGAGAGACGGAAAGGAAAGCAAGTGGAGTGAGGAGGGAGGGAGGGAGGAGGAGTGAGGGGAAAGAAGAGGGAGGAAGGGAGAGAGGGCAAAGAGGGGGAGAGAAAGGAGTAAGCACGCACGCACGCACGCACACACACACACACACACGCACACACACACACACACACACACACACACACACACACACACACACACACACACACACTCCCCTGACCACTACTTCGCCCAGTCCATAAACCATAAACATACGACTCAGAAAAACGACCACGACACGACCAGACAGCACGACAACCCTAAAACTTTAACAAAATCTGATGTGGTTATGAAAGACGACCCGCAACAACTTAAAAAAAAAAAGAAAAAAAAGAAAAAAGAAAAAGACTAATATCAATTGTATGTGGTTCTTCTTAAAACACGTATTTTTTAACCAGCCATATCCAAAAATCAATCGCTAAGGAAAAGGTGTTAGGAAGCTTATTAAACAAAAGACGAGCCCTAAATCCTTCATCACCTGACGTCTCTCCTTATATTAACCCCTTCACTCCGGTGACGTATTTTCTTCCTTATTACGTTTATTTAATTTTCACTTTCTTCTTCCTCTCTCCTGACGATTTTATTAAGATGGGAAAATATAACTTAAGGGTTAATGAGGGCTGTATCCAACCCTTCCACTTTCAAAATGCCTCTATTATGTCCAGGAAAATCGTCTGAAGATGGAGAGAATAAAATGAAAAATACATAATCGAATTAAAGAGGTTATTAAGATCACCTAGCAGTAAAGTTAATAAATAAGTAAATAAATAAATAAAATGGGAGAGACGAGAAATAAGGAAAATGTACGGTGGTAACCAGAAGTGACTCTCTCTCTCTCTCTCTCTCTCTCTCTCTCTCTCTCTCTCTCTCTCTCTCTCAGGTGACCTAAAAGCAAGAAAATCGTTAGTGACAGCGAAAATAAAAGCAGTTACAATTCTCTCTCTCTCTCTCTCTCTCTCTCTCTCTCTCTCTCTCTATGTCTCTTAGCCATCCTCTGAAAACAATTCTAATTTACGATAAGCAATGAGAGAGAGAGAGAGAGAGAGAGAGAGAGGGGGGGGAGAGACATCCTCTGAAAACAATTCTAATTTACGATAAGCAATGAGAGAGAGAGAGAGAGAGAGAGAGAGAGAGACAGCATATTTTTACTATATTTCTTGTTCTCTACGAAATCAGGGATCGCATTCTGAGTGACAGAAGGCTTCGTAGCACCCCTTCCTTAGCGATTTTTTTTAGCATACTATACCTTAACATTCCCCTGTATGCTATTAATATCGTCCAAATACCTATATACTTTGCATCAATAACATACAAGAGGACAGCGAGGCGTAATTTACAGAATAAGTCGATATGAACAAGGCGTTACAAAATCCAAGAAAATAACAATACACACTCAAATATTAACTTACGACAGGGAAAGAGGATAAAATTTTCTTCCCCATATTTTCCCTTATCTTTTGTTCTTACGGCGCCTTAAGTTACGACGTGGATCGATCGTAAGTGTGTTTGTGATTTACGATGGCGCGTGACGTGTGTGTATTTATTTATATGATAAGATGGGTTATTATTAGGGCTGGATTGTCGTAAGGTCCATTAGTTACTGTCTCGTGATATTATGCTTATTTGTGGGGAGTGGGAAGGAGGAGGAGGAGTGAAGGGAAAGAAGGGTAGGGGAATGAGGGAAGAAGGGAGGAGAGATGGAAGATGGAAGGTGAAAAAGGAGGAAGAAGTGAGATGAGAGAGAGAGAGAGAGAGAGAGAGAGAGAGAGTTAAAGAGGTAAGAAGAGAGAGCTGAAGGTGTGAGAAAAGAGGAGAGAGAGGGAGGAAGGGAAGTGAGAAAAGGGAATGAGTAGGAGAACAGAAGAAAAGGAGCGAGAGAGAAAAAAAATGGGGGCTGAAGGAATGATGAATAAAAGAAAGAGTCAGAGGGTAGAAAAAATGAGAGAAAATAAGAGGCGTGAAGGAGTGCGCTTGATGATGATGATGATGATGATGATAATAAAACAAATGGAAGGGCACCTTTTTTTTTTCAAGGGGGGGGGACCGGGGCTACAAGATTAACATTAACTCTCTTCCCCCCCCCCTCTCTCTCTCTCTCTCTCTCTCTCTCTCCCCAACATCCAACTACACCTGGCAGCCAAGTCATTAAAAGAAATACTAAGTATCGTATCAGAACTATTAGGCCTATTACAACGATACGGGTTTTCCACCAACAATTGACACCATCTCACCCATCCAATATAATGTAAGCGTTAATATATAATCACGTTTTTATGTCTCCCTAATTTCCCCTTTTTCCTCTGTGCATGACAAGTATAAACGCAAAACAACAGCATCAACGCAGCACTACGCCTAACACGCAAGGCCGGGACCACCACGCAACATTACAGCAAACAGAAAAACCACGGCAACCACGCAAGGACACCAACACGAACGCATACACCCCCACAACCATGTAACGAGATGGTAACAACGCAGTATCCACAAAGCTACACAATACTACACGGGGACGACGCAATGTCATCACAACCATCCGTCACCACCACAACAACCACACGTCACCACCACAACCACAAATCACCATCACAACATCACCGCAGCCACCCAGCACCACCACAACCAGCCAAGAGTGTCGCAACCGCATTTCATCAGCACAGTCATATTTCACCACCACAGCCACATACCACCACAATCACACAAAAATACTACAGCCACTCAGCAGCACCACAACAACCACACATCACCACAACCACGCAGAATGACCACAGCCACGCAAGACCCCACAAACACTGCCTATCCCTGGAAACAAGACATCACAGCAACGGTGGAATAGCGCAGCATGAGAACACCACTAGCAAAAAAAAAAAAATGTTAGCATGGTACAACTCCATTTGTAAGTGGCAAAAAAAAAAGTTATCGCAAAAAAGACGAAGAAGAAAAGAAAGCTTGTTACTAGGGCTACCAAACAAATCGAACTGTCAACAACAATGGTCGGACAAAAATAAATATAAAAACAGAATAAAGTAAAACGAGAATGTGATATTAGGCATGTACAAAATGTCTTGATTTCACAGCTCGCCCTAGCAAAAGCGAAATAAAACAAGCCTATGCGTTATTAGGACTATATAACAGATGTCCTGATTTTACATAGCCATGAGGTGATCAAAAAGAACAACTACACCCACATAAAAGGATATTGTGTTTGCTGAAATGACACAACAGATTCGGGACCACTTAGACCCTCTTTGGATACGGAGACGAAAATATACGGTACAGCGAGATGAGGGGGTCGAGAGACAAGGAGGGGAGGTATGTTCGGTGGGGAGGGGGAAGGGAGGGAGGAAAGTAGTTGGTTAGGTGTAAATAAATTGGAGGAACGCGAGAGCAGGAGGGAAAAGACGTGAAGGAGAAGCGAGGTTCCATCCGCGGAAAGGAACTGTACAGCATCCCGTGCAATAACAACCCCCAACAATACATGGTGATGGTTGGCCGAACTCTAAAAAAGGACAGCCGGTGATGCATGGGTCACCACGTCTAGTTCGCAGCTGGAAGAATGTGGGTTCGATTCTCAGACCGCTCAGATTCTTGGACAAAGTTAGTTTCCCCTTGTCACTGTTCACATAGGAGTACAATTGTAGACCTATTTGCAACTCAACAGCCCATCTTTATTTCCATATCGCCTCTCTGTTATCTATCTGCAACTCCATCGCCTGTTTTAGTTTTCGCACGGTCTTTTTGTCTACTTTCTGCAACTCCATCGTCCGTCTTTTGAACTGTGTCGTCTTTTTGTTTACTTTCTGCAACACCACCGCCCATCTTAATTTTCGTTTGGTCTTTTTGTTTACGTTCTGCAGCTCTCCGTGTCTGGTGGTCATTCCCAGAGCGCTTGTATATCCTGCTGATCGCTCGCTATTGTCCTGGCCTAATATATCATGACAGAGTACCGTAAATTCCAACCGTAATACCGATGAGTTTGTTTATGCAACTGTAATGTGGGGTGTGTATGTCTGCAGGGATAAGTTTGATGTAATATTGGGATGCGAACTTGTGTGTGTGTGTGTGTGTGTGTGTGTGTGTGTGTGTGTGTGTGTGTGTGTGTGTGTGTGTGTGTGTGTGTGTGTGAATATTTTTCTTTTTATTCCAGAGCAATACACCACTGAAACTACATTTTATCACGCATCCCTTATTAGGTAGGAGAGAGAGAGAGAGAGAGAGAGAGAGAGAGAGAGAGAAATTCCTTTGACATATTTGTTTCTACATGTGCCGGTATATATGTACTGCAGCGGCCGGCTGGCACAAACCTAACTTGGGCAGGCAGTTCTACTACAGTATGCAAGTTCAAGTTGTGTTTTCTGCGTAAGGAAGTACAACTGATTCTTAGGGGACGTCATGGAGTAGTGATAGGTAAGGGTGTGGAAGACTGTTGCAGATAGAATAAGAAGTGTGTCTGGAAATGTGTCAGAGTGGCTGTGCTTCTGAGTGAGAGTCTAGTTTTCGCAGTGTACAGTCAAAAATACGTTTTTGTTTTTTGTTTTTTTTTAAGGGAAGATGATCAAAGGAAAGAAAAACAAGTTAAATAAAAAAAAATGTTACAGCAGCTGTGTTTGAGTCTTTCCATCATGGAAGAGGAAAGCTAGACCAGATACGTTTTTTTTTTTTTAATATCAGAGGCTCGCAACCCCAAAGGCACTGCTAATCATGCGTCCCTCAGTGCATCTGTTCAACACCCCAGTGGATGACTCACTCGCATCACCTGTGTAACCGGATCTACACTGAACACCTGCACCTCGGATCGTAGTCTCACTGGATTTGGGGATATCGTAACACCTTCGTAACACCTTTTCCTTGGCGACTCACTCATACTGCAGCACCAGATCCATTTATATATGACGCACAGTATTTCGATAAGTGATATACATAACATACGAGAGAATATTACGAAGCAGTAGATTAAATAAATTGATAAGAAAGAGGTGCTACGAAGCCTTCCATGTAGCCTAAAATGCGGCTCCTTGATTCACAAGCAATTTACATCTAGCTTTCTGTTTTAACTATGATACATAATTTATACAACAGACAAGGAATGGAGAATGCAGCTCTCTCTCTCTCTCTCTCTCTCTCTCTCTCTCACACACACACACACACACACACACACACACACACACACACACACACACACACACACACACACACACACACACATAAACACCCCACCACCACACACACAAACTTATGAGTATACAGCTCAAAGACAGTACACAAGAGAGACCAAATATAAAGGTTATTGCTGGGGTTAAACCACTCACAAGTACGTAAATATCTAACCAACTACTGTGAGAACTGATACAAAGGAGGAAGGCTCTCACCCACCTACCACTCCCTCTGCCAAAGTAGCGTAGGAAAGAGTAAAAATATTTGAAAATCATGACTTAAAAAATATATATATCGGCAAGACGTGAACGCGCGAGCATGTGTGTGTGTGTGTGTGTGTGTGTGTGTGTGTGTGTGTGTGTGTGTGTGTGTGTGTGTGTGTGTGTGTGTGTGTGTGTGTGTGTGTGTGTGTGTGTGTGTGTGTGTGTGTGTGTGTACCACGTCTTTCTGCAAAACGATAGCTTATTTACCAGAAGAAAATGATGGCAAATTATATTGTGGATATGTGCCTGATGCATAGGTGTGTGGCATGTGGCGGGGTCCGGGATATGTGATGGTGCGTGACTGGGCCGGGAAAGAGAAAGAGGGTGGGAGAGATGGAGGAATGGAGAGAGTACGAAGAGAGAGGAGAGAGTGTGTTGGAGATGGGAAGGGGGAGGAGTGTGCACAGTTGAAAGTAGGTGATGAACAGGGAAGAGAGGGAAAGAGTAGGAAATAACGGAGGGAAAGTATTTGAATGAGAGGGAAGGTGAGATACATGAAATAGAGGAGGGAGAAAATTAATGCTATGTTGTGGGTATGTGATGCAGAGGAGGATTGGTGTGTTGGGTGGGTGAGGATATGTGTGAGGGTGCGTGACTGGGCCGGGGAAGAGAGAAGGGAAATGAATGAAGGGAGAGGAGGAGGAGGGAAGGAGAGACTGTGAGAGGCGGAGAAGGGGTCACAGCGGCCAAGATGGAGGGAAGAGGGAGGGAAAATGATACGGCTGAGCTGGCACGTCATCTCTTATGGGGTCACGTGAGGCAGCTTAGGCTCAGGGAACGTGAGACCAAAGAATTTTTATCATTTTATCACTACCTTCATAATTCATTTTTCTGTTTACGATTCTTTAAACCAGGGAAGGAGAGGGCACAAAATTTTTACTATCTTATCATGGCATCAATAATTCATTTACTTATTTATGATTCTTTTAAAAAATTAGGCAAACCCCCTTACGAAATTCTGAGTTAATTTCTTAATGACGTGAAGCAACACACTCTCATCCAGTTTCTGTTCAGCACTATAAATCAATATAATTCAAGAGTTAACCAAAATTCTCAATCTTTCATATACAGAAAAGATCAACTCTGGAACTGTCTACATCTTTATTTCCCTCTGGCTATGACCTCCAGTTTGGCTCCCACCAGACGATTATATTCATCTTAGGAGGCCAGAATTATGGGACTGTAAGTAGTGGTCTGAGAATTGCCACTTAAATCCTGCTTAAGTTTATGGGTTAGGAATAGGAGGTGGCTGCAATATGACGTGACTCAGTGCAACCTGCTGACCCCCTGTCATCACACACGCACGCAGGCACGCAGGCACGCACGCACACACACACACACACATACACACACACACACACAGACACACACAGACACACACACACACACACACACACACCTGCAATAACGCATTATCATAATTATATACAAAGACATTCTGATATGTGTGTCCATTCTCACACGACTGCACACACACACACACACACACACACACACACACTCAAACATCATCACACCTCTCCCGAATAAGTTAGCCTTGCATGAAGTAAGAATGAGAGGAATAGTACTAGTGCTCAAGTTGTGCTATGTGACGGTATGTGATGCTCTCTGTTGCACGGTGATAGGATTAATAAGCCTCAGAGAACAGAACATCTAGTCTATGGCCTGACTTGGACATACGAAAACGATATGTAAAATATAAAGATTCATTAGCAGACAATAGCCACACAGTTATTATTATTATTATTATTATTATTATTATTATTACTACTACTACTACTACTACTACTACTACTACTACTACTACTACTACTACTACTATTACTGTTGCAATACCTAATAGCCTTGTGTAATATAATCTATATACCTGTACATAAATATCAATAATGAATGTGTATGGGTTACTGAAATGGTGTGTGTGTGTGTGTGTGTGTGTGTGTGTGTGTGTGTGTGTGTGTGTGTGTGTGTGTGTGTGTGTGTGTGTGTGTGTGTGTGTGTGTAAGTAAATATTTTAAAGACGTATTATCCAAGAAGCGAAATAATACTGTCCTCAATATATCAACACAAAACCCCCATCAGCAGTTCCAGAGGCCACAAACATCCAGAAAAGGAAAAATCTATAAAAGATCTGCCCACAACTTCTACATAACCTGAGTGAGAGGTACAAATACGCGAGGCATGCAAGATGGTGGGCCGATCATACGCGTTCATGTCACATTATTTAGGATACGGTGTGCCAACTCCATTGAACTGTTCTTTATTGGCGCAGGAGACTTTGTAGTACAGTTCTATAGCTATGTACTCGTATTGTGTGGAAGTCCCCGCCATCCACTCACTTGATGTAGTGTTATCTCTACATTTAGTGACGACTGGAGGCGCCTACCATCCATCCACTCGTAGTCATACTTTAAGGAGACTACAGTGAGTAACAAGTCAAATGGATTCCAGTCACTAAAACAACTATTTTTTACGCTGGGTAGTAATCATATCATAACCAAATGACAGATCCAGGAACAAAATGCATGGCGTCACCGTAAGGAAATGTAACCCAAGAAACAATTTTTACGCTGGGTGGTAATCATATCATAACCAACAAACGGATCCAGGAATAAAATATAGGGCATGGTCGTTGTGAAATGGCTAAATCCGTAAATTTTTTTAGCACACACAAATTTAGTTATGCAGGTGCTGCTTCCACGACCCAGTCACTCAGGTAAAATAATAATAATTCCTTCCATCTTCATCACCTTTCATTTCATTTACTTTTTGGCTGCGTCCTCTTGGCCTTTTGTTATGTATTATGTAGGTTTTTCTTGTTAATTTCCTCCCTTCCTTTTACTCGCTTGCACAACATTGTCATTTATTCTGAATTTATTTTTTCAATCTTTGTGTGTGTGTGTGTGTGTGTGTGTGTGTGTGTGTGTGTGTGTGTGTGTGTGTGTGTGTGTGTGTGTGTGTGTGTGTGTGTGTGTGTGTGTGAACCCTTTTAGCTTCGGTGCGTTTCTCTGAACTGAATGAATCAGTAACAAAAATACGCAACTGAATATGTGTGTGTGTGTGTGTGTGTGTGTGTGTGTGTGTGTGTGTGTGTGTGTGTGTGTGTGTGTGTGTGTGTGTGTGTGTGTGTGTGTGAGAGAGAGAAAGAGAGAGAGAGAGAGGTAAGTCAACAAAACTCGTATCTTAGAGTCTTAGACAGTCTCTATCTGTCTGTCACACACACACACACAAACACACACACACACACACACACACACACACTCAATCTGAGACATTTACAACCCTGGCTCCTTCACCCAATCTGGACAAAGGCACATTACTTTCCCACTCCCCCTCCTGTACCCCCTTCCCCCTTACCCCCTGCCCCCTCACCCCCTGCCCCCCAAGAGCCCCCCATCGACCGCCCTGACATAATCCAAGCTCCCCAACCGCGCCCACGACATTAATAATACACTTCGACTCTACACTTCTTCACACACTGGAATGCAGCATCAGAGTGGGGGGGGGGGGGTCGTGGGGCGCGTGCCAAATTTCGGGTGGTTTTCTCTCTCTCTTTCTCTCTCTCTCTCTCTCTCTCTCTCTCTCTCTCTCTCTCTCTCTCTTCCCAATAACCTAACTACCAGTACTAACAAAAGTATTCCGATATGCGTACCACGAAAACGGAGCCATCAAAGAAAACGGAAGAAAAACAAACAAATCACACCACGCAAGCGAAATACACACACACACACACACACACACACACACACACACACACACACACACACACACACACACACACAATAGCAAACAAGAAAAACGAAAGCCATAACAGCGGATAGAATATTAATCTCGAAAAAAAGAGTAAAAATAAAGAACATAATTAACCAGTTCTGTACGAAAGCAATTTAAATATTATCTTCGGGTTACCATCGTCCTTTTTTTTTTTTTTCGCTTTTTGTGTGTCTTTTTCGAACTGGAGGGGTTAGATATTAACCCTCCTTCACTATCAGGGTGTTGTAATCTTATTAAAATCGTCTGGAAACAGCAAGAACTAAGAAAAAACACGACACGAGGTTCAAGGAAGGCAGCCGATGTAACTACACTCGTTTTCCCTTAATTTGGCCCAATTTCTCGTCCTTTTGATGCCTATTTAACTTAGCTCAGTGGCGGAATGATACGATATTGTGGCTCTAGAACCCTTCCACGGCACTTCCTCATGGTTAGCACCATAATCGTGTGTCAATCTATTCTTACAACTTAGCATTCAAAAGATGGAGATGAAAATTTTAGGCCAAGTAAAAGGAGCATAGTCTCCTCTGCGACTTTAGATTAAAAAAAAAAAAAAAAAACGCTTTATATACTTCCCATGACACTTCTTCATGACTAGCACCATCATCTACTGTCAATCTATTCTTACAGCTCAGCATTCAAGATGGACAGATGAGAATTTATGCTTAGCTATACAGACATACTTCTGTTGTGTTACGTAGTGGAAGGCGTGCAGATAAAAATAACGCTCTATATACATCCCATGGCACTTCATCATGACTAGCACCGTAATTTAGTGTCATTCTGTCCTTAAAACTCAGCATTCAAGCTGGAAAGATGGGAATTTATGCGAAGTTTAGCGGACACTTCTCTCTCTCTCTCGTGTATAACGTCGTGAAAGGCAATGTAGGTGAGTTGAGCGGCGGTGTGCGTGAAGGGTCGCTCAATATACTGATAGGATGGATTATTTACCAGGCAAGGACGTACACTGCATCAATACACGAACTAACAGGAAGTAAAGAGGGAGAGGAAGAGGTAAGGAGGAGGCGGTAGTAGAGTGGAAGAAGTAAAGAGAAAGTAGAAAGCAAGAGGTAAAGATGAAGAGGACGTAGAGAGGAAGAGGTGAAGTAGAGGGCGTGGAAAGGATGAGGAAGGGTTAAAAGGGAAAAGAAGGAGGTAAAAGGAAGAGGAAGAGGACGAGAGGAAGAGGAACTAAAGAAGATGAGGAAGTAGATATGAAGAGAAAGAGGTAATTAAGGTACAGAAAACTGAGAGGAAGGGAAAGAGACAAAGAGGAAGGGCACTGAAATGGGAATAGGCCAAGAGGAAGAAGCAGAGAGGATGAAGAGGAGGTAGAGAGGAAGAGGAAGAGGTAACGAGGAAGGGCACGGAAATGGGAACGATCTAAGAGGATAGAGTAGAGAGGAACAAGAGGAGGTAGAAAGAAAAAGGAAGAAGAGTGGCGTACACTGCATCATTTACCGAGCTGTGGAGGAGGAAGGAGAAGAGGAAGAGGAGGGCTGAAGAAGAGTGACAAGAGGAACAGGAGGTATAGAGAGAAAGGATAAGGGGTAAAGAGGAGAGGAAAGGTAGTGCACAGGAGGAGGTGTGAAGAGGAAGAGGTAGGGAGAAAGAGGAAACGATCGAAAGGAAAATGAACTGATAAAGAGGAAGAGGAGTAGAGAAGAAAAGAATGAGGCCTAGAGGTAGATGAGGTAGAGAGGATGACGAAAGGGATAAGGGGAAGAGGCAGGGGTAGAGAGGAAGGGGAGGAAGTTGTGAGGAAGAGGAAAGCGTAGAGAGGAAGAAAAGGGGGCAAAGAGAAAGAGGAAGGGGAAGAGAGGAAGAGGATGGGACTGAAAGGAAGAGGAGGAAATAGTGTGGTAGAGGAATGGGTGGAGAGCATGAAGAATGGCCCGAGAGGAAGTGAAGGAGGTGGTGAGGAAGATGATGGGCAGTGAGATGGCAATGAGAGAGAATATGGTGCATGTAAAGGATACGACGTTAAGTTACTGGAACACTCCTTATGTGGCTCAGTGCTGAAAAGGGCCCTCGAAAGGAGAGTGGCAGCCAGAATAAACCCTTCCCCAAGATGGAGAAGTACGATGGAGGGGGGATGTCAGTGTGGTGGGCAATGTATATGACTGTGTGTGTGTGTGTGTGTGTGTGTGTGTGTGTGTGTGTGTGTGTGTGTGTGTGTGTGTGTGTGTGTGTGTGTGTGTGTGTGTGTGTGACTCAAAGATTACGTAATGAGTAAACGCTTTCACATAACCAGAATCAATAACCTATCCTATTACGCTGTCTCAATTAATCGAAGACCTTGTACACACACACACACACACACACACACACACACACACACACACACACACACACACACACACGAAGCACGACGGAGTCTGAAAATACTTTACTCCAAATATAACTCACAAACCCTAACACTGGAACTTGCCAATTTAGTCCAAAAACAATTTATTTTTTACATTTCGTTAACGTCACCCTCCCATTATTTTTTTACTTTATCCTTCTTTGCCACCAGACTATTTTAATCAGCTTAAGGGATATTTTTCGAACTGAAGGGGTTAGATAAAGCCTTCCACAACTCCATGGCTATAAGAGTTTCCCCCTTGGCTGAATAAAATCGTCTGGTGGTGAAAGCAGTAAGCAGGACGGCCTCGTATTGAAAGGATTAATTACAGATAACAGCTTAAAGTGGGTTGTGCCTCTCTCTCTCTCTTCAACACTTCAGTAAGCCAACTACCGGTACTGTCTAAAGTATTCCAATAAGTGTTCTACGAAAACATAATCCATTCCACACACTCTCCCTCATTACTCTTCCTCCCTTTTCTCTTTGGCCCTCTCCTCCTCCTCCTCCTCCCTTCCTATGCTCATCACACCGTCCTCCCTCCCTTTGTCTCTTTCCCTTCCACTCTACCTTAAAAAAAAATAATAATAATAATGATGGCAGATAGTGTACTCACCGGGTGGCGTATTTTCTCCATGACAGCAGTGTCCACCACCCCGAACTCCAGGTGATGATGTGATCGCTGTCTCGGCACTCGAAGCATCACCACGTCATCGTCATCATCGTCACTGGCATCACAGGGATTGGGGTTTTCTTCACCGTTCTTCACTGTTCTCCACTGTTCTTCACTGCTCTCCACTCCCTCGAGGAACTTCTCCAACCGCTCAAGAGATTCAGAGCTCAGGCTGCTTAGTTGGCTGGTCAGTTTCTCCCTCCCGACAAGAGAGCGGAGAGCAGCCAAGGTCGGGAGAGCAACGGGGCTTACTTCATCATCCTGGGCCTTCTTGTACAGTGCCTGGGCGAGGGAGCTCATGTTAACCTCCTTGAGCTCGTTCGTGAGAAGAGGCACCGTGTTCAGAGTGGCTAATCTGCTGACTCTCCTGCTCTTGTGGTTGAGTCCGTAAGTAACCAGGTCCTCCACCAGCCTGCTTTTGTCCTTCGTGGTTGCAATGTAGGCAGCCAATAGTTTCACGGTGGACTTCTGCAGCCTTGTGTGACGGTCGCCCAGGTTTGGTATGAGGTTGGGTAAGAGGAGCGACATGCATCTGTCCAGATCAGTCTTCAAGTATGGTATTAGGTCGAGAACGAGTAGCGTGGCTTCGTTTCGGATCTCCCACACTTCGTCAGCCAGCAGCTTGCTCACCTCCTCAAAAAATCCTAGTTTATTAAAATTTGCGGGAATGGTATTGTGCTTCTTCAGTTCGTCTTTCAGCGAAAGAATAAACTGTATTTTGTCCTTTGGAAGACAGGAATAATCGGGAGACACCGAATCACTTCGTTGGCGAGAAAAGTCGGGTGATGAATATTTCCCCAACCGACTCCTCTTCCTGGCTGAAATGGGACTGCCATCGTGGTTGGCCTTGAAAACGGCGAGAGAATGCTCCAGGTAATCCGAGTTTGGGGCACGTGACGAGGATTTTCTAAGTGACAAAGTGGGGGAAGGCGAAGAGCGACTCCCTGAGAGTGAAGAACGAGTGGAAGACGCTCGGGAGCTGGAGTTTTGTCCTTGTGGTGCCAGAGGGACGACATCATCCTTGTTTAGAGCGACGATATCATCCTTGTTTAGAGGGATGATATTCTTGTTTAGAGGGACGATATCATCCTTGTTTAAAGGGACGATATCATCCTTGTTTAGAGGGACGATATCATCCTTGTTTAGAGGGACGATATCATCCTTGTTTAGAGGGACGATATCATCCTTGTTTAGAGGGACGATATCATCCTTGTTTAGAGGGACGATATCATCCTTGTTTAGAGGGACGATATCATCCTTGTTTAGAGGGACGATATCATCCTTGTTTAGAGGGACGATATCATCCTTGTTTAGAGGGACGATATCATCCTTGTTTAGAGGGACGATATCATCCTTGTTTAGAGGGACGACATCATCCTTGTTTAGAGGGACGATATCATCCTTGTTTAGAGGGACGATATCATCCTTGTTTAGAGGGACGACATCATCCTTGTTTAGAGGGACGATATCATCCTTGTTTAGAGGGACGATATCATCCTTGTTTAGAGGGACGATATCATCCTTGTTTAGAGGGACGATATCATCCTTGTTTAGAGGGACGATATCATCCTTGTTTAGAGGGACGATATCATCCTTGTTTAGAGGGACGATATCATCCTTGTTTATTGGGACGATATCATCCTTGTTTAGAGGGACGACATCATCCTTGCTTAGAGGGACGATATCATCCTTGCTTAGATGGACGATATCATCCTTATTTATGGGGGCAATATCATCCTCGTTTTTACCCAGCAAGGTGGCCGGATAAGCAGAGCTGGTGGGTGAAGGGGTGCCGGGGAAGGAGTGCGTGTGAGTGACCACAGCCGTTTGGACAGGGTCATCCAGGAAGCTGTTGGGTTGTGCTACATTCTCAAACGTGGCCATAGTTTCTTCTAAACACTGAAGTTCATCCACGTTAACTTGGAGACTTTTATCCTATTGAAGCTTATTTCATGTAACTCAGTGGCAGATTTAGGCAACACTGGAAACTGCTAGGTTGCGTCTAAATTTTCAAACTCAGTCATTGCTTCTTCCAACAGTACAGTTCGTCCACATTAACTTGGCTGGGATTTTCGTCTTTTTGCAGAATAAGACAATACTACGGCGTTACATCACTTCCACGGCATCTCTTCGTGATTAGCACCATAACTAGTGTCATTATCTTGCTACGACTCGGCATTTTCAAGGAGTAGGGCAAGCGGTGTATAACTGGTTGAACACTATACCAAGAAGAATATTTTGCATACTGTAATTACACACTAGCACTGATATTTTCTCTCAACCCCATCAAGAACATTGAGGTCTGGGGCAGGGTTACTCAGTCCAGACTTTAAGGCAAGAATGATCAATTGTGCGCATCCGAGTGGCATTATGTGAGGAATATACCCCGACCACAACTAGGATTAAAACCCCTCTTGAGCCACATCGATATTCACTCCGGTTACATCCTCTTGTGGGTGGATGTAGAATATAACGTAGATGTAAAATACGTCGTAGAAGGTACAGTCGTATTTTTTCCTATACCTTCACTGATATTAACTCTGGATATATCACGTACACTGTTCCTGGACTGAAGATTGCACTCTGATAGTTGTACACTCTCACTGCAATCCACTCTTGGCATATCCCCGTTGCACACTGAACAATGTTGGGTGGATTGGCATATACTCTCACTGATACACACTCTGGTTATTTCCTCTTGCAGTGTATAGCGTAGATAATGAAGCTCAGTACAGGCCGGTCACACACTCATCGGACTCTTCTCCTGAGCCCCCCTCCTCCCCTCCCGGTTCCTGGCCCATCCTGTGTCCTGTAAATGAGTCAAGAATAAGAACATGTATTTAGACCCCTTCGCTACAAGAAAGAAAGAAGGAAAAAAAAAAGAAAAACGAATAGATGTAAATATTAATAATGATAATAACAATAATAATAATAATAATAACAACAACAATGAAGGAAAAAAAGAAAAAACGAATAGATGTAAATATTAATAATGATGATAACAATAAAAATAATAACAATAATAATAATAATAATAATAATAATAATAACAACAACAACAACAACAATAATAATAATAATAATAATAATAATAATAATAATAATAATAAAATAATAATAATAATAATAATAATAATAATAATAATATTAATAAATAAATAGATAAATAAACAAATAAATAAAATATCTCGAGTTAAAATATACTACACCCTTTTTATCTTAACCTTGACTAGATTTTTGTCCTTTTGCAGCTTATTTCACGAAGCTCAGTGGCGGAAAAGGCCAATGCTACTGCTCTACATCGTTTCCACAGCACTTGTTCGTGACTAGCATCCTGTTCTAGTGTTAATTTACTGTTACAATTCAGCATTCAAGATGAACAGACGAAAATTTTAGGCCAAGATAGAGTAAAATGGGTATAGTGAAATTATGCTCAACAGGGGCAAGACACACAAAACTTTGACCTATTTACTACTATGGCTTTATATATATATATATATATATATATATATATATATATATATATATATATATATATATATATATATATATGCTATCTCCAGGCGATTTAATTCACTTTATGGGAGACTTCTTCGAAATGGATGGGTTATTTAGAACTTCATAAACTCTTTAAATTAACCCCTTCAATCTGATGACTTGTTTTCTATTTTTTTTTTTTTCCTACGGACGATTTCATGTTGTCTTAGTGAGACTTTCGAAATGGAGGATTTAGATGTGGCCTTTACCTACCTCACAAACACAAGTCTTTCCTTAGGTGAATAAAAGTCAGGAGGTAAAATGAATAAAAGGGTAAAAAATATAATTGTAGTAAATGCTTAAAGATGTCCCCCCTGAGTTGAATTAGATCGTTTGTAGGCAGCAAGGATAAAGTAAACTAATACGTGATCACGGTGAGGGGCCTGGCCTCCACTCGACCCCCTCACCATCATACTAGGAAAAAATGGTTTGTAAAGAATGTGATGGATTGGGGACAGACGGGGAGGGGAGGGAGGGAGGGAAGGAAAGGATAGGAGAGAGGAGAGGGAAGGATAGGAGGAACGGGGAGGGAAGGGTGGGAGACGGAGGTAACACAGGGAGGGAGAGAGAAAGGCTGCGAGGGAAGAGGAGGAAGGGAGGGGAAGGAAAGGGTGTCAGGGTAGGGGAGAGAGGGAGAGGAGGAAGGTTGGAAGGGAAAGGAAGCACAGAAAGGGGGTGAAGAAGTGCAAGCATAAGAAGGAAAGGTAGGGAAAAGCACAGGGAAAGGGAAGGAAGGGAGAAGCATAGGGAAAAGGAAGGGAGGAAGAAAGAAGGTTGCGAGGAAAGGAACTAGGAGAAAGGGAGGGACGTGAGGCAGGAAGATTCGCTCCCAAGAGAGATAGTTTAAAGTTTACGATCATTTAATGCCAACAAGAGATACAGACAAGCCATTTACCCATCACGGACAGCTGGCTACTACATTCTCTCATAGATGGTGTGAGGAACGTGATGGAATGTGGTGGGAATCTGCCGGGATGAAAGTCGGTTCCTGGGTATCATGTTGACATTCACTGTGACATTTGTTCCTGACCCAGTGATATTTAAACCTAGAATCCGCCGACGTCTTTTTATTGATTGATTCCTCCTACCTCTAGATAATTAAATTAGAGGGAAGATCTATTATTAAAGGGATTATTGAGGTTATATCCATCCTCTCATGACCGAAAAGTCTCCCGTAATCAGAGTACTCTCAAGACAGCAAAAAAATCATCTCCAACTGGATTCAAAGGGCCAAATCTAAAATCCGCGCACTGAGACAAAACTGAGCATGAGCTGGACCTTCTAGTAAGACTTTGAATATAACAAGAACAAAGTAATAAAATAAATCGCTGCATTGGTAAGACGAATAATGAAGCGTACAGGTGAGATCCGTAGAATTTAATCCTTATAGTATGCGGAGTTTTATCATTTTCTTTTGCTTTTTCTGTTTTCTTTCTTTTCTTTTTGTTTTTGTTTTTTCGCTACTTTCAGACGATTTCATTCAAGGTTTGGAGATGTTTTTCGACCCTAATGGGTCAAATGAAACCCTACTTAACCCCTGCACAGCCAGGAATCCTTCCTAAATTGTGAAAGAAAAAAAAAATATATGGAAAGAGTCCGGAGGTATCAACAATAAAATTTAAAATACGTCATTGGGCTGAAAGGGTAAGTAGATTGGATTGCATTAAACCGTGTGGCAAAAGTGATAGTGAGTCAGTAGGCCCCACTCTCGCTCGCGTCAGATCTTAACACCTTTCCTTTAGCGATTCATTTGGCATCATATACCACCCTATCGTATACTAATAATCAACTGTGAATGTGGGTGGAGGGAGGGGTATGGGAGACATTGAATGGGACGGAGGGATGCGAAGAGATGGAGGGACGGGGAGAGGAGGTGGAGGGATGGACAGGAGAGGTGGAGGGATGGGGAGAAGAGGTGGAAAGATGGGGAGAAGTATATGAATGAGGGTGGTGTTATCTGGAGATAGGGCAGCGTGACGACAGAAAACAGGGTGACATAAGGTGATGTGTTCGTGACCACCTCCTCCAGGATTGAGGCGTCCGAGGTTATCGATAAATGGAGAGATTATCGAATTACTTTACATCGAACAAGTATGGAAGATTACGGTATCAAAGTTGTAAGGGGCAACGTAAATCGCTGAGCAAGGGGTGTTAGATATCTTTCAGGCCATGGAGCACATGGACCAAAGCCACTACAACAGATGATGACGATGATGATGAGGAGGAGTATAATAGTAATAATACTAATAATGATGATGATGATGATGATGATGAACGGGGATTGTTAATTCGTCAGCTTCCTAAATCATCAACACATAAGCAAAACAGAATACATTTAAACAACTACAAGAATACACATAAGCAAATATAGGCTACCTCCAAACATTACCGTATAATACTAAAAAGACAGTCTAGGTTATTAGAAACAGCAATAATAATAATAATAATAATAATAATAATAATAATAAATAATGATGATAATAATAATAATAATAATAATAATAATAATAATAATAATAATAATAATAATAATAATAATAATAATAATAATAATAATAATAATCAATCCATCCATCCATCATCCAATCCTATGTTGCTCCATGAGGAGCGTAGGATCCTGGGGCTAGGTAAGTTGGTCCTGACATTTAAGATGAGTGATAATAATAATAATAATAATAATAATAATAATAATAATAACAACAACAACAACAGAACATGTTAACAAAGAAAACGCAAATCAAACACTTAAAAGCAGCCTAATACATCACACAAACGTCCATACTAAAACTCAGGACGCGAAAATGTGAGCAAGCCCGTTTTTGGTGGGGACATTTAAGGAACATCTTTAGCTGTTTGATGTGACCCACTTAAATACAGCATTACACACAAAGGAGAGGCTAGGCTTGTTCTGTTATCATGTAGTTTAGACACTGAAGAAGAGTAGGAGGAGGAGAAAAAAACGAAAAAGAGGAAGAAAAGATCAAAACGAAATACTGTAAAGAAAATGGGGGCTACGCCACACCTCCGCACCCTAAGTTTTCACAATACAGCGATAAAACCCACTAACTTACTACAGCTTGCATTCCTGCAGAACTTTCAGCAACTTACAAAATGCTGCCTACGGTGCGCACTTCAGATACATTACCTAATAAAGCTTTACTGCCTCTACTTTACACAAGTTGGTAAAAAAGCCCTTACTTCACCTTTACTTAAAGCGCTAAAGTTGTCGAAGGATAAAAATCACACGCCCTTATGTCAGGTGTACCACTCACCCTTCGTCGACACACTTTGAAACAAGGGAAAATTAACACCAATCAAATAATGTACATTTTCAAAGTCTTCAAAAAAATTCCTACAGAAATACGAATCCAGTCAAGTACAGTCCATTTTCAAGTTTTCAATACGGCGTACAGGAAAAAAAATATCAATCAAAAGTAGTGCTTTCTCAAGATTTTCAAATATTCGTTGGTTACGGTGTCACACTGTATGGCCAGATTCTACATTTCAGCAAAAAGGCCCTTCCATTGCGATATTCAGTCCGGGATATTTCATTCTCAGATGAATGACAGTTTTAGAACTTTGGCACTTTATTCTGATTAATGCCTGACGTTATAATACAGCAGAGAAACCCTAAGCAGTTGCAGGAATATATTTACTCCTTTTCCCTGTAGCCTAACGGGAAAGACGTTATTTTTTTTATGATTTTCCCCGTCTGTTTGTTTCGTCTTTTTTTTTTTTTCTGTTTTACCGTGCTTCGTTTTCTTTAGTTTCTGTTCCGCCACTTATTTACGTCCGGTTTGTTTTTCCCCGTCCTCTTGTTTTCCAACACTCGATCTTGTATCCCAGGATTTTATGTTCGTGTGTTTTATCCGTGTTCTTCTCCCCTGTGTCGGTTTTTTTATGCTCTTCCCTGTGTTCTATCCGTGTTCTTCCCGGTGCTTTTTCTTCAGCGCGAAAAACAGCGTGAGTGTGAGGGGGTTGTTAAGTCTATGATCCTTGGGTGGTGGTGCGGGGTGGAAGTGCGATGGTCAGTAGGTACCGGCAGGAACTGATGGTCGGGACTCGGTCATGCTGCCTGGCCTCACACTCTCGCCCTCGCATCGATCACTTTCTCTACCACGTAATCACGGTTTTCTCCCCCCCCCCCTCACTTTCTTTGGACCACGATTCATTCTCTCTCTCTGTGGATCACGGTTCACTCTTTCTAGCTCTCATCACGATTCTCACTTTCACCCTATCTTTGGATCACGATTCTCTAACTTCTCAATCTTATCATGGTTTTCTCTCGTCCTCCCCCTCTCTTTTTGGATCACTCACTCTCTCTCTGGATCACGGTTCACTCTTTCTCGCTCTCATCACGATTCTCACTTTCCCCCTATCTTTGCATCACGACTCTCTAACTTCTCAATCTTATCATGGTTTTCTCTCGTCCTCCCCCTCTCTTTTTGGATCACTTTCTCTCTCTCTCTCTCTCTCTCTCTCTCTCTTTGGATCAAAATCCTCTCTTTTCTATCTTTTCACTGTTTTCTCTCCTCCTTTCACTTTGGATAACAACTCATGACTCCTCTCTCTTACCACGCTTCTTTCTTCCCCTTCCTCTTCTCTTTGTATTAAGACTCTTCTCTCTCTCTCTCTCTGAAATGGGGCGATTGGGAGAAGTAGAAAGGCAGAATGATTTGGAAAGAGGGCAGTTTGAGGATGGAGGACAGAGTGACAGAGGCAATTTATTTGCGGTCGCCCACTCCGTGATTATGGCATCAGATAATAGACTAATAGACATACAGGTCTTGGTCTGTTTTTCATACCAACAGAATTGTGACCTGGGCTGCTTTTCTATACTTATATGTAATAACCGAAATGTAACTTAACACATTGATCACACCGCCCTGGTTGAGATTCGATCTCAAGCCCTTGCGCTTCATAAGTGCGCGCGTTACCACTGAGCCAAAGAGAGGATCCCCCCTTTGCCTCTTGGCAATGCGGGCTTTAATATACCCCAGTACATCACTCATTTCTCCCCTTGGTGATTAATTTGGTGAGTTTCGAACAAGGTAGCATAGCAGTGGAGGCCACCACTGGGGACGCTACAGACCACACAGAACACTTCATCCCCAGGAAGTAAAGATTAGAACGCTTTCAGCTAAGCAACAACATCATTGCCTTCCAAGCCTCGCCACATCCCACACCGCTGCCAACCAATGCAATGACCAAGCTGTAACTTAATTAATCACTGATCTGACCGAGATTCGATCTCAGGCCCTCACGCTTAATCGCGAGCACGTTACCACTGAGCCAAAGAGAGGATCTCCACTTTACTTCTAAGCAATGCAGGCTTAACTATACCCCAGTACATAGAGAAAACTGATCCTGGCTGCTTTTCTACACTGTATTATACAAAAACAGATTCTAGACCCGTTTCTTTACAGGACACTGATCTAGATCTCTATTCTTTTCTTTTTTATATATACTTATATAAATCTGACTGTGTTGTTTTTCTTTACCGATAGAAAACTGACCCAGGTGGCGTTTCTTTTCTATACTTCTACAAACCTGAACTGGTTTACTTTTCCACACCTATACAAAAGTGATATGGGTAACTTTTCTTTATTTGTAGAAAACTGATATGAATCATTTTTCCATACCTATAGAAAAGTTACTTGGATTGCTTTTTTATACCTGCAGAAAATTGACCCAGACTGCTTTTCTGTACCTAAAGAAAACTTATCTGGGTCGCTTTTTTCTGCCTACAAAAAACAGACCCTGGCTGCAATTTTACTCTTACTGAAAAGTATCCCTGGAGCAGATCCTCAAGAGTAGCGACCCTGTGGCCAACCCAAATTTCCATAGTGACACCTCCAGATCCCTCAACCTTGGGCCATCCTATACATGGGCTTGGCCTCCCATTTGACATCCTATTTTTAAAATCCTAGCTATGCCACTGCTCCAGACATTCATACACTAGCAATGAAAAAACATCTACATACAGCATTCACTTCACTTGCAGAGCAATATCTTGATCAGAGCACTGTACTACTAGTGTCCCCCTTTCCTTGCATTCGCCCATCAGAGATATCCTTAAACATACTTGATTGAACTTAACTGGCTAGGCTTAGATCAGGATATCACCCAGCCCTCAATTACCAGCAAAGATTTGGGTTGGGTGGAACCACACATGACACATGCCCTGCATGTTGAACAGGGTCACACAACACAACACACACAATAGAACAATGCATAGAATGTGCCACACTAAGAAAAACGTAACATAAGTGATGTAGGGAACCTAGGGGATGACCCTATAAGGGCAGTTGCTTACTTGTAGTCAACAGGTCTGCTCTGCCAGACAGACCATGGTTAAGTAAAACTGTAACAACAATTCCCAAGATGTATTACTTGGTTCATTCTTGCTAAATCCAGATGACTCTCCTTAGCTTAGAGATATATCATGTACGGTAGGAGTTCATTATGCCTATATCCATATCCAACCCCACCACTTGGAAAACTGTCTCCCCAAACAGAATAAAACCGATTGGAGATATAGTAAGGATAAACCACAAAAAGTATATCACAGACTGAAAGGATTAAATCTGACAAATGGCTGGGGTTTATTGCTTCAACAATTTCACTCAGGAGCAAGTGAGTGGTCTCTCTCCCCTTGAATGTCTGGACTGAGCAATCTTGTCCTAGGCCCCTACATTCTGAATGAGGCAATAAAGGTAGATGTTGGGTGGAAAGCATAGGAAAGTGATCAGTGATGAGTTTTGTGGAGAAAGCTGACCAAAAACAAGGCAGAAGGACAAGGGCATATATTCTCTCCAGATAAGGAGGTTTCTTAGTGCCACTTTCTCCCCAGTTTACTTTTGGATACGGAACATTAATAGAAGAAGCCACATTAATAAGAAGAACATTAATAATAAAAGCCACAACAGCCAACACTGGTAGATAACTGGGTCAGGTTATTGAAGACCTGGGATCAAATACACATCCCCTTGTTGCCTCATTTGTGGTAGGTGGGGGCACTCACCATCCACTCACTTAATGTAGTGCTGCTCTCAAGTGTCTGCCCTTTCCTCTCCTCCAGCCTCTTCTGTCTTTCTTTCCTTCATTCTTTCCTCTTCCTTCTGCCTACAGGTGACTTTACACTCCCTCTTCTGTCTTTCTTTCCTTCAGTCTTTCCTTGTCCTTTTGCCTATGGGTGACTTTACACTCACTCTTCTGTCTTTCTTTCCTTCATTCTTTCCACTTCCTCTGCCTGTGGGTGACTCTACACTGAGTGACATGCCAAGTGGTTTCCTGTACACCAGGAAACCAATTACTACGCCGGGTGGTAACCATATAACCAAATTTTGGCGACTGGTGGTTTAGTGGGTAATTATTGCACTCCAATCGGATTGAGCTGGTGAAGGTTTATATCCAAGGGATGGTTGGGGTATATTGCTCACATAATACCACTCAGGGATGAGTGAGGCTGGTCACTCTCATCTTAAATGTCAGGACCAACTGCCAAGCCCCGGGCTCCTATACTCCTTATGGGGCAACATAGGACTGGATGATGGATGGATGGATGAACATTAATATTCTCTTGAACAATATTCATTCAATATACTTTGACTATAAAGATATAATGGAAACTCTCAATTCCACATTACCCTTTTGAAGGTGTAGGGGACCGAACATTAGCCTATATATCTGTGAATGGAAATTATCAAGCTATCTACTTGCCCATTAATCTGACTATATATAACCCAACACCTTAATCCTGAAGAGGGCAGCCTCAGATAAAGTGTCACCATGTCACCTGTCCCATACCATCAGTCTGCCCTCCCTCACTTTCACATCACTCTCATCCTTACACCTCTCCTCTTTTGTATCATATTGTGGCTATCGCAATTCAGTTTTATCCAACTTTGAATAGACCCTTTGCACTCAATGGGCTAGAATTAGTATTATGAAAATAATATAAAACCTGAAGTAGCACATTAATATTTATTAACAGACCAGTACATTTTTACATTTAAAAAAATTATGCTTATGATAAAGACACTGAACTCATCATAACAAATGAATTTTTACAAAATGAAACTAATGTGGTACATTACCAGACGCAACAAGTGTTTTTCTGCCTAACTTACTGAAATTTTGCAGCAAATTCATTCAAGATTTTCACGAGTGAGGACTAACCTCTTCAAGCCAATGACAGGTTCCATATTTCATTCTTGCTATCTCTGCACTATTTTATTCACCTTATGAGCAACTTCTTGAAATAATTAATAAATTCATCTGGAGGTAGCAAGACTAAATCACCAGAATATGTCACTTGACACAAGGGGTCAAAAGCTCTCTCTAGTGATAGAAAAAATACTACACACATATTTCCCTATATCTCACAAATGCTGACTGACTAAAATATGTGAGTGGAAAGCTATTACTGCAGTTCTTCTTCCTTGTACTGGTGTACAGATTTTGTTACCTCACTGCCTAGCATTGTATTGCAACAAACCTCATACTTCCCACGACACAGGAGGATCAGACTGAACTATCACCAACAAAAGTTTGACAACAGTCCCCTGCCAGCACTGCATTCTGCCTTCTAAATTTCTCATTCCTTCTAAATGTCAGAGAAGAGTATCCTTCTTTCTCGTGTTCTCCTGCTGTATGCTTCACATTGCTATCATAAATATTTTTTATGTAACACATTCCATCACCACAGCCAGTGGGAAAGTGTCAGTAAACTTTGATCACGACAGTATCTGGAACTTCCTTCCATATATCCAAACAGATCGAAAGCCTTTGATCTATATTTTCTCACCATATGTAAACATAGGAACTAGGAAAGGATGCTGCTGACAATGATGATGATGAAAACTACTTTTATATTGGGCTTCCGTATGGATATATTGTATATTTATTTTCTAACATACAGTTGTTTGTAAATAATTTTCTTCAATCATGCTTTCTTACAAATGTACAGTACCCTCGCATGCAATACGGTATTTTTGTCAGTCAGTACTACTGTACTGGACTAAATCCATACTGGACAAACAACAGACCTTATGAGAAAAATGAATAATGTCAGACAAGCCTTGAAAAAGTCCCCCCAAAATTCAACTTAACTACATTTTGACAACTAAGATTTTACCAACCTTTAAGGTGAGTGGTGATGGGCTTGGGGGGAAGGGGGAGAGGTTTCCAAGGCTGTGGGAGGTCCTGCTGACCCCCTGGAGGAGGGCCTTCAGGATCCTGAAGAGGCCTCTCTGCCTCAACCTCCCTCATAAATCCCTCATAGTCACACAATGACACATCGTCATCTTCATCACCAGGGGGAAGTGCAATACTGCAACTTGACTGCACACGTCATGAGTCACAAGGAAGGCATACTGGACTGGCGTGGCAGTACTAGGGAAATGTTTCTCAGTGTTGGCCATCTTCCTGTGCGCACGCAGGTAGTAGTACTGGATGCAGCACATCAGTACTAGAGAAGAACTCCTTGGATTTGGCCCACTTTGAGCAGCCGATCCGTACTAGCCCAATGAATCCGTACTACAGTAATAAATTATTCAATATTTTTGCCAACTGTACTGGATGAGAATAGTACTGGACAAACGCATTCTGGATGCGAGGGTACTGTATATAACTAGATCTGAAGAAGAGATACTAAAACAAACACAAGAAAATAGGTGGTGTGTTATGTTATGGCTAATCTCTTTTAAACAACCACAACTTCTGCAGACTATTAACCAAACTTTCTAGTTACCAAATTCATGCAAAGTTTTTCATAACATTTATACTGTAATGCTTCACTGCATGCAGCTCCAATGAAGTTTAAGCATTTGTAACGCCCCATACATTTAGATACCTGTATTAAAATACTGTCTAAATGAAATGACAATATTAGCACTGTATCAGACATGGGTAATGAAAATTAAGTGTTTCACCGGAATTTGACAAGCAAAGGCAATGAAAACTACCATATATGAGTTTCACTTGAATTTGGTACATCTTAATGTTACTGAACCAAATGGACAGATGCTCCTTAGAACACTGTAACCAGTACCATTCAGCAACAGTACAGATAATTTTAAAAGTACCAGTAACAAGTAAAGCACATGAACAACAGTTCATTTTCACATGACTAGACACAACTATCACAGAGAACTCAGGTACTATAATTCTGAATTCTTTCAAAGCTATGGACGGAGTAGGGTATTCTAGTTTGTTTTACACCAAAAACATTTCTATATGACTAGAAAATCCCTTAAGACAGGTGATACACAATAAAAAAGAGTCCCCAACTTACATACGGGTTCCACTTGAAAAGTAAGTTCATATACAGTATTGTTATTTATATACAGCAAAATAAATATATATATATATATATATATATATATAAGGTGAGAAGACAGGAAGAAATCAGTAGGATAGAAATTGTGGAAGCAATGAAGAAAGTTAAATCTGGGAAAGCCCCAGGAATTGATGGAGTGTGTGGTGAAATGCTGAAGCATGGGGGAGAGATAGTAGTAGAATGGATGTGGAAGATGTGCAGATTAGCCTGGGAGGAAGGTAGAGTCCCGGAGGATTGGAAGTCAGGTATAATTATTCCATTGTACAAAGGAAAAGGGGAAAAAGAAGTGTGTGGTAATCATAGGGGCATTTGTCTTCTTAGTATAATAGGAAAAGTGTATGGTAGGATACTTATTGACAGAGTTAGAGAAAGAACAGAGAAATTAGTTGGAGAAGAACAGGGAGGCTTTAGGAAGGGAAGAGGTTGTGTAGATCAGATATTCATTCTTAGATCTTTAGTGGAAAAGTTTCTAGAGAAGGGAAAGAAGTTGTATGCGGCTTTCATGGATTTGGAGAAAGCATATGACAGGGTGGATAGACAAGGATTGTGGAAAGTGTTAAGAATATATGGAGTAGATGGGAAGTTGTTGAATGCTGTGAAGAGTATGTACGATGGTGTGAAGGCTGCAGTGTGTGTGGATGGTGAACTTAGTGAATTTTTCTCTTTGAAAGTTGGTCTGAAACAAGGATGTGTCATGTCTCCATGGTTATTCAATCTGTACATGGATGGGGTAATAAAAGAGGTACAAGGTAGGGTAGTGGATGTTGGAGTGGCTCTGGTGAGAGAGGATAGTGTTTGGAAACTCCCTGTACTGTTGTTTGCAGATGATACTGTGTTGTTGAGTGAAGACGAAGGGGAGCTGCAAGGCTTGGTGGATGAGTTTGGGAGGTGTGTAAGAAATGGAATCTGAAGGTGAATGTAGGGAAGAGTAAAGTGATGGTCTTTGAGAGAGGTGAAGTCAGTGAATGTACAGCGAGGTTGGATGGTGAGGAATTGGAAAATGTGAGTACGTTTAGGTACTTGGGTAGTGTGATGAGTAAGGATGGAGGTTTGGAGGGTGAAGTGCTTGAAAGGGTACAGCAGGGAAGAAAGGTTGCTGGTTCTTTGAAAGCAGTGATAAGAAACAGGGAAGTGAGCATGGAAGTGAAAAAGTTACTACATGACAGTATTGTGATACCAACTCTAACATACGGAAGTGAAGCTTGGACGTTGTTGGAAGGACACAAGTCAAGAGTGAGAGCAGTGGAAATGAGTTATTTAAGAGGAGCCTGTGGAGTCACATGGAGAGATAGGCTGACGAATGAGGATATAAAGGAACGTTGTAGTGTTGATGTGGATGTGATAGGGAGCGTTATGAGGAACACACTGAGATGGTTTGGCCATGTGGAGAGGATGGAGGGTGAAAGCCTGACGAAGAGAGTGTATGTGAGTGAGGTGGAGGGGGGAAGAGGGAGCGGGAGGCCGAGGATGAGATGGAGGGATGGGGTGGAGAGGTATATGAGAGAGGGGGGTGTGAGTTGGGAGCAGGGCAGTGAAATGGCGGGGGACAGGGCGACTTGGAGGTGCTTTGTTTGTGGCCACCCCAGCCGGGATTGAGGCATCTGGCAATATATATATATATATATATATATATATATATATATATATACATATATATATATACATATATACATATATATATATATATATATATATATATATATATATATATATATATATATATATATACATATATATATACTGCAATTTTCCTATAATTCTACTGATTTTTGTGTTCAGAACACCTAAAACAAAGCCAAAAATTAGGCACGACAGACATACATAAGTTGGGATCCTCTTTACTATCCACACATTCCCTGAATGTCATCCAAGGTGACAAAAAGGGCAGGATGCCGGGGGATGAAAACATTCCCATCCTCTACTGCATGATATTTCACTCAGGACTGTATTTGTTTTTCATGTTCTAAGGAATGATGGGATGGGAATTAGAGAGCTGTGCTCTGGATTCCTCACCTTTTGCATACAATCATGAACATCGCTGCTGCATATTCCACCAATTCTTCATTTCACTTTGTTTATAAAGGCCCCAACATGCATGCACTGGCCTTGGTCACTTAATGGCAACTCTCTATGCTGTCTGATCTCTGGCAGCCTCTCTATGCAGTCCCATACACCTGAGGTCACACTGTATAACCCTGTCCCAAGACTTTTTTGGTCTGCCTCCCACAACTCTATTTTCAACGTTCACACCTTCCTTACGGTCGGACTCCAACAACTTTATTCTCAATGTTCACACTTTCCTTTCAGTCGGCCTCCCACAACTCAGTCCTCAACGTTCACCCCTTCCACCCTCTGCACCCAACTGTCATCCTCCATTCTTTCCACATGCTCAAACCATTTCAATCTACTCCTTCTCATCATAACACTAATACATGCAAATCCCATCCTTCCTCCACGACTCAATATATTCTGGTGGTTGACATTCCTGAGGTGAAAAAGGTTTGGTATGATTCCCTGTCCACAGATGACCTCTCTGATATGACATGTCCAGGGAAAAAGTACTGAACCTGACCTAAGTGCATCGTAAACATGAAGCAATATTATGAAAACTAATGATCCTAATTAAGAGAAAGATGAATATGATGGGGATGATGGAAGGATGGGCGGAAATCCTTAGCAGTCAAAGGATTATGAATTGTTCCAATTCTTTTAATGCACAGGTACAGTATTTCACTCTGGTTAACCCTAACTGATTTAATTCAACTGAAGGATATCCCTGGCAATTAAAGTGCGAAAACAATCTCTCTTGGTTTATCATATGTGGAATGGATTGTCAATGCAGTTCATATACTGTATTTCAATTGCAGGAAGTCCTCATTATAGGTCAGGGATATGTTCCGAAATATCACAACTTCTTATATCCAACTGGTACAATAAACTGGGTGAAAGACAAATCAGCTCTGCAGGTATCAATGGAATCTTCAAAGGCAATTTTTCCACACAATAATTGACTATGAACTTGATCTAAAAAAACATGCAACTTAATACAAAGACTTAATATATTGTAGGCTACTGTACTTATCTACTTTAGAAATCCTGCAACTGGAGCCCCGATATGCAAGTGATTGTCAAATATTCAATACATAATGGCATAAGGCACAAAAAGCACTGTCTAAGTGTGAAACTGAGGTGATTTTGCACTTCCAGTAAATGTGAGGCATATAATGAAAGCATCAGTGAAAAATCTCTCTCTCTATATATATTAACCCCATCCATCCAGTGACATATTGTACTGCTTATCATATTATTGCTAAAATACCAGGTGCTTTCATTCAGCTTCTGAGATGTGCCATGTACTGAAGGATTAAATGAAGGCTAAATCAAACCTATCCAGTTTGAAAAGTTTCTCTAAAACGAATATCAAGAAATAAGTATCCACACAACTGGTTTGGAAATTGGAACATATCCAAGAAAGCGAGGTTGTATTTTCAACCCCCTTCTCCTTTATTTATTTATTTTTTTTTTTGCTACATTTTTTTGTTCTTTTAATGACTGATACTACTGGAATGCAATTTTCACAACAGCTTCAAAAAGGTACGACATACCATGAGCGACTAAACACCTGTGAGAGGGGGCGGGAAGGGCATTTTGTCCTTGCCTCATGAAAACAGTTTTGGTATTTTTCAGTTATACTGTATTTGGCCCTTTTATGAAAAAAAATCTGGTTCCCTTGGAAGTCAATTTTGAAAACAATTTCAAAATGGTATGACATGCTATGACTGGTTCCACTGCTGAGAAGGAAACAAAGTTATTGGTGCTGCTCAAGCCATATAGGGCAAGAATTATTACAAAACAAATTTTCTCTAAAGTACAGAGTTCTCACTCGCTTTGCTCACCCAAACAAGAATTGTTGGAAACGGTAAGAGCGAGATGAAAATTAAGAGACCAATGGAGTTACGTGAGACGATATTTCTATTTCATTCTTGATACCTCCTGGGAATCTTAATCAACTCAAAGGAGACTTCTTGGAATGAAGGGGGTCACAAACCACTAATGCTTTCAGTACCACAATCATCATCCTCTGGATTTCCTTTTCCACCCTAGGGCAGGGTGAGGAGTAGCAATGTCTAGACAGTACAAATTTGCCCAGTAGAATGGGCCATGCTTCCATTCACTCACCATTCAAGCCCCCAGAATCCTGGCTCTACCTGATACGCCAAAAACATTCACCACATACTGTAGCTTCACATAAATGTATCCGATAGAGTCAATCCAGATGCTGTCATGTTAAAAGGGGTGGCAAATCCCAGAACATGTGCTTCCCCTCACAATATTCATCCAGCCAGCTCAATCTTTTGTCTGTCCCCTAGCTTCACAGACTTTCAAACCTCTCTTCCTCAAACACTCATCCACGATATTCCTCCCCTTTTCCTTGGCCTACCTCACCTCCTCAGTACCCTGTTTATTATATTCTGGCTATATAATTTTATCTTTATTAGCTTTGGGGATTGCTGCCTTTCAAAGTGAAGACTAAAATCAGTACAGTATGTGGCTGGTCACTCTCATCTTAAATGTCAGGACCAACTTGCCTATCCCTGGGCTCCTATGCTCCTCATGGGACAACATAGGATTGGATGATGTATGTATGTATTTGTAAATTGAAAACCTAACTACTGTATAATAAATATTTTCTTTATGAGAGTGCCTTGATAAATGAATGTGCTATACAAAATAACTGAAGAAATTGAGCAACTGCACCTAGCATAGTATCTTAACACTACCACTATATGCACACTGTTTTATAAATCACTGATGTATTTCATATATCCCTAGGTAATGGCACAAATATAACTGGGTGCATTAAGTGCTCATTACACAAATGTTCTCCAACTCCCTCCCTATCCAGTGAAAAAAGGATGATGGACTGCAGGAGGACAACTTCAGCCTGCAGTTCACAAGGTTCCTTTCCAGATAAGCATGAGACCACACCAGCAACAACAACAATGCTTACCAAATACATAATTACTATCATATGCAACAACAACATTGCTTACCCGATGCATATTTACTATCACACATAGAATTACACAGTACTGAAAGGCACCCTGAAATCTTTCTAGATAAAATGCATAGGATCCCTGGGGCTTGAGAGAACTATTAAAACCCATATATTCCCTGCATGTCATCAGAAGAGACTAAAATGAGCAGAAGAGATGGTTGAAAATACTGTACCTTTCTAAATGTAAACTTTTAAAAAAAATGAGATGGAGAACTCTACTTCTGGATTCTACCACATCAAGTTAGTAGGAACCAGCAAAAAAATTTTTTTATAAATAAAAAACTTAATTAAAATAAGAAAAAAGATACAGTATTGCAGTACATGTGGGCTAAGGCTACATATGCCTTTCCCTACATAACACATACGTCTACTTCTGGGTGAATAGCTGAACGGCCTCGAGCAGAGCATCTGTGTGAGGATCCGGGACAACTGCCAGCCATGCCAGCACAGCTAAGCCTGTTCTCGCAACACAAAGCCATCTCCACCACTCCACAAACTCTGCAACCTGATAACACGGACAATTAATAAAAGTTTCTCATTCTTATTCTAAGCAAATAAACTAAGAGAATTATGTAAATATAATGACAGATTTTTTTTTTTTTTATTCTGGTTTCGTGAATGTAAGTGCCCCCCATTTTGATGGGGGCATCAATCATCCACTCATTTGACTTACTGGTACCAGCTTTGAATACACTAAGTGATAAGCTAAATGGGATCATATAATCCAGAGAATCATGTACAGTACTACTGTACATACAGTATGTAAGCATTATGTGAATAATAAAGCTCAACCATCCCACTGGTTTAAACCCTTATGGGTCACATCCAGTTGGAGTACCTTAACCCACTCACCTGCTTTTCTGTGAACATCTGATCCTGATATCTATCAATACCAATAAGTACATTCTCAGTTCTTACAGCCACAAGGGACAGCACTAGTGATGAGATGTAAAAGGCTGGAGTCCAAGGTATCTTAATTCCATGACCGGAGAACACACCTAAGCCAAGCAGGTCATGCCTGAAAATGACAGTTAAAAGCAAGTTCTCCCTGGTCTGACATAAATGTTACATAGACTCTCTTTTGAAAGTTAAAGGTACTAAAAAAAAATCACACTTTGCCTGGGTGATAAAATCATAAACATATTCACAATATATTACTAAAAATTTAAGTATAATATAGATATCACTACAGTATTTGTTGATATGCTATGTAACAGCAGTACCATTATGTCAAACAGACTATGCTCATCTGAAATAAATGCAGTACAACACTGTGTCAGTATACACTGCACTGACAACATAAAGAAAATGACGGTGTTTTGCTAGACATACCTAGGCCGTGGGGAATGGAAACAGTCTTAACAACCCTTTCAACACAGAGATGAGTTTTTACAGTTTATTCTGGTTAACATCAATATTTAACTTTGTTAAAATGTCCCTAGGTTGTAGGGTACAGACACCCCTTATATAGGGGTTTGTTATGGTGGAATTTTTTTTTTTTTGTTTACTGGAAACTTAACTTGTACCAACACAAGCTTAAAAAAAAAAAAAAAAAAAAAAAATCCAACAATTGATGGAAACTTTTGTGAGTAAAGATAACTCCAATGTGCCATAAGACTTGTATTAGCACACCACTAAAGTTTCCAATACTTCAAGGATACAACATAATGATATTAGAGGTATCATATTCAATAAACAAAAATGTATAATAGTGGTCCTTATTATATGACAGGGACAGGATGTGCTTTGATATATCACAACTTTTTTCACATATGTACTGATGATGGATGGATGGATTGCTGTAAATTGGGAACTGGCATATCAGCTTTACAGTTAGCAACAAATCTTTCAATGACAATATATCTGTAACTTTTTAGGACATTAATAGGAGCAACAAGCATATATACAAAATGGAGACACATAATTAGGACTTTTCATACTTTTCAGCAACATACCTATCACATGCAGCCACAAAGCAAAGGGTTGTTAGAAATATTATCAGGGTATAGAAGACATGAGCCATCACAGGGGTGTAGATGGCAGCAAGGCCACTGGGTTTATCATCTAAGAGAAATATCTGAAAATATAAAGCACATGCAATATTCAGAGGTCACATTCTGTAGATCACTATTAATTATTATTATTATTATCATTATTATTATTATTATTTTTGGTCAATCTGTATATGGATAGGGTTATAAAAGAGATATAAGGTAGGGCAGTGGATGTTGGAGTGGTCCAAGTGAGAAAGGATAGTGGTTGGAAACTCCCTGTATTGCTGCTTGCATATGATATTGTGTTGTTAAGTGATGACGAAGGGGAGCTGCAAGGCTTGGTGGATGAGTTTGGGAAAATGTGTAAGAAACAGAATCTAAAGGTGTATGTAGGGAAGAGTAAAGTTATGGTCTTCAAGAGAAGTGAAGTCAGTGAATGTACAGTGAGGATGGGGGAGGAGGAAATGGAAAATGTGCGTGTGTTTAAGTACTTGGGTAGTGTGATGAGTAAGGATGGAAGTTTAAAGGGTGAAGTGATTGAAAGGGTACAACATGGAAGAAAGGTTGAAAGTTCCTTGAAAGCAGTGATTAGAAACAGGGAAGTGAGCATGGAAATGAAATAGCTACTACATGATAGTATTGTGATACCATCTCTAATGTATGGAAGTGAAGCTTGGACCTTGTTGGAGAGACAGAAGTCAAGAGTGAGAGCAGTGGAAACGAGTTATTTGAGAGGAGCATGTGGAGTCACATGGAGAGAGAGACTGACAAAAGAGGAAGTGAAGGAGCACTGTGGTGTGGATGTGAATGTGATAGGAACCATTAGGAGAAACACAATGTGGTGCTTTGGTCATGCAGAAAGGATGGAGAGTGAGAGACTGATGAGGAGAGTGTATGTGAATGAGGTGGAGGGGGGGAAGGGGAGACCAAGGATGAGATGGAGGGATGGAGTGGAGAGGTATATGGAAGAGGGGGGAATGAACTGGGAGCAGGGCAATGAAATGGCAGGGGACAGAGCGACATGGAGACGATTTGTTTGTGGCCACCCATTACGGGATTAAGGCGTCTGGCAATAGACAGATAGAAAAATAATAATAATAATTATTATTATTATTATTCTCCTTCACTCCTCATGGAGCAACACAGGATTAGATGATGATGAGGATAATTATTATAATTATATGACACTAAGTGTGAACTGAAGAGATTTTATGCAGCCTATATACCCCAGGGTGGCCTAAGGGGGGAGGGGCACAAATATCCATGAAGCAATTACACACTGAACAAAAATGCATTAACTCCAGTTTTCAATGACTGAGCACTCTCCGTATCCACATTAACATTAGGAAGTGTATTCCAGTGTTTAGTGAGTGACAACAGAACACCTAGAATAAGTAATGTATAATATGTAACACTATATATGGCTTGAGTTCTTAAGTTTAATGAACATCTGGACATATGGATTTGCTGAAAGATGGTAGAAGTTTAGTATGCAAAGAATGATCAACATTAGGAAATTTCTTACAAAATGGAGTCAGCAACCCAACAAGATGACGACGTTCAAAATGCAGACTGAGATCAGGCAACAGAAACCTAATCTGATTGAAATGTGATCCAAAAGCCTTAAGTTGGACTCAGCAACAGAGTCAAACAGGAAAGCGGTACTCAAACAAGAACAAAATAAATGAATAAAAGTAGTTCTGAATAACAGCATCATCTGAATACGTTTTCTACATTTTGGTAGGAGGCCAACCATCTATCCTAAGACAATGATGAAGCAAATGACCTTAGATGTATCTCGGAAGTAAATTTTTCATCAAAGCTGACCACCAGTAACTAAACAGAAGTGCATCCACTAATTACAGAATAACTGATTACAACTGCAGGATGCAAAGGAAGAAGTCTCCTACCCTTACTGATGATAAGATTGAGTTTTTTGGGGGTTTAAACTCATACCATACCCAAGTGATCATATCAACTAATAATATTTAATATTATAGAGTACTGGTGATGTGAATTCTCTTGACTGGAAAAGAAATGAGAGCATTTAAAGATGCATCATCAGCAAACACGACCATTTTTATTTAACTCCACATCACCTATCACTACTAATAAGGATGAAGAGCAGAGACCCATTTAAGGTGATTTGTGGTATTATAGCCCATGTGCATTTTCAAAAGGGATTGAACTGATCACCTACTTGCACTTGCATATAAATTCACTGTACAGCTGCAAACTTTACATTCATATAATGAAATTAATATTCTGTGTCATACTGTATTATACCGGTATTTTTAAAAATATTAAACATTTTATATATTCAACTAAGTGTAAGTTAAAGCCCAATCAAAACTTACCATGAGACAGTGTGCTACAGCTATTCCTGCCAGAAGGCCTTGACACAATACTGAGAATGTTCTAAAGCCACTTTGGAGGAAGACAGCATGAGAACTTCGTGTTGGAATCTGACTGACATCATAAAGGTCTTCATTCTTTTTCCGATTGACATCACAGCCTTGCTTTGCCACCACAAAACCATCCATCTCCTCCTTGAAGACTGTGTTAATAAGGCCAGAATGTTGAGCGGGAGGTGGGATAAGTATGAGACCTGGTGCTGACAATTTGCATACTTCCCCTTGCTTACTAATGTCAATTATATCCTCATCCATCTCCCTCAACTGAAGGCTAATATAAGATTCTTCATTGCCATTGCTCACTACTAATAGCTTTGATTCACTTGTCTTTTTGCTCTTCTTTTTCTTCTTTGGACTGACTTCTGAAGTTTCAGGTGACAGTGGTGGAGCTGAGGGCTCATAAAAAGAATTCTTACCAATCCCAGACTTCAGCTCTGGACTTTCTGCCACTTTCAATGACTTGGTCTCAAATTTGTCATTAAGAACTTGTGCTTTATTTGTGTTTGTAAGGGCTTTCATATCTGATTTTACACCATATGTACCAGCATCTTTTTCTTGTTCATGGTTGTATGGAGATTCATAACTCCCCTTAAGGTGCTGCTTTTCATCTGTTGCTTTCTGAGAACCTGGGTGTTTGCTTTTAACATCTGCCTCTTCAATCAAAGCAGAAAGTTTAGCAGCCAAGAGATCCGGGTCACTGTCAGAAATATTATAGTCATCTGCTGCATGCTCTTGTGGAGGCGGTAGATTGTTCTTCTTCTGCTCAGAGCTCTTGAAGTAATTCTTGTTCTCAGCAGCATCAGGTGGCGATTCCTTTCTACATTCTCTTCTGAAGCGAGGAGTCTTAGTCTTTGGTGAGTCAACTTCAACAGCCAAAGAGGTTTCGAAGGACTCCTTAGACCTAACCTCCCATCGCCGCCTTCGACTTCCGCCATTACTTCTTGCAGACTGTGTTCTTTGTTTGTCGTGTGACTCATGCATTGTTCTGGATACAAAAAAAAAAAAAAAAAAAAAAAAAAAGCTGTACTATATATCATATATGGTGCAATAGTGTATGAAAAGACTGAAAACTACAGTACCTCCAGCTTCTGCGCAATACAGTGCATTTACTCTTAACCTGACAAAGATCCCTAACCTTTTTCAGATCAGTTGATTACAAGTGGTGTCTACTCAGACTGGAGGGTCAATTTATTTTTACTGACTAACCAAATGGACTCATTCCAATCTCTTAACTATGACTCATCAAATTTTGCACAACCACAACTCAGTACTGGTATTATATCGAATGTACCAAAAACACACTAGCAACATTTATCTTCTGATATTGGTACCAGTGACACTCTTCAATTGGCACATAATAAGCAGGTGGTAATTCCTAAGTTGAAGTTGTGACAATATGAATTTACAATTTCATTAGAATGTAGGAGACATGAATAATGTGCAGCCTAAATTTCATATGGAAGTTATATCTCATTACCATCCAAATCCATTTTAAATAAAGACCCTCTATGACATATACAGGCTCTCTAAAAAACACAGCCACTCCAACAACAAATTTCTACCACCATTTGACAAGACTGGGCCAACGACGGTGGCGGTGGACTCATCACCCTGGTACACAAATCCATCAACTTTGCAGATACCAGTGCACACACAAAGTCACTTCTCCTCCCACATGACACCACAACAGAAATACAATCAATTAAAATATGCACTGGTAACAAATCACACATAATGATTGCTAACATACATTCCCCCCCAATTGTCCCCCACAATTACTCTCCACAGATAAACCACAACACTAACATACCCAGCATCATACTGGGTGGTGATTTCAATGCCAACTCGTCGGCCTGGCATGTCAACAATCCTGACACAGACAAAGGGCTGGTACTACAATCCCAGACAGATCATCTTTTCATACTGAACAATCTAGACCAACATACCCATATCCCATACCAAGCCCTCTTCCTCCCATCATCCCCAGACATCACCTTCTGCTCCCCAAACCTCGCCCCAACTACATTCTGGAGAGTGGTCAAACCCCTAGGTTCGGATCACCTCCCAAACATCATCACTACCAAAACCAGAATCACTGCAGCTGGCCACTAACACACATACTCTAATTATAAGAGAGCCAACTGGGAGGCCTTTGTAACTGAAACAGAACAACATTTCAAAACACTAAACAGTACACCCATCACAAACATCAACACTGTTGTGCACACTTTCAATACAATTATACAAAATGCAGACAAAAGACACATCCCTAGAGGCAACAGAAAGAGACACAACCCCAACTTCAAACCAGAAATTCAAGGCCTCATCAGACAACGGGACACACTGTGACACTCCCCAAAACCCCATACACAAGACACCGTACAACAAATACAAGAACTCAACACTCAAATAAACAATAAAATATCAGAACAGCAAACACTAAACTGGAAAACTTACCTCCAAACACTTGACCACAAAACAAACATCAGCAAACTCTACAAAACACTAAACAGCATCACACTTTCCACCACCACACAATCGCATGCTGCCATCACAACAACAAACACCATACCCTCAAACAAACAACAAGCAAGCACAAGCACTCACCAACATATCAACCTACAGCTACTCACACAACATTATACCCAACATCTGGAAGCATGGCATTATCATAACTATCCCTAAACCCAACAAAAACCCCAAGTTACCCTCCTCACACCGCCCCATCACACTCCTCTGCACCCCCTCTAAAGTCACTGAACGACTGGTACTACAACTAGTCACACCTCACATTCCCCTAGCCCAATCACATGGCTTCAGGCCACTACACTCCGCAAACACCCTTCTTACAGACCTTACACAGAGAGTTTTCGATGGCATGAATTCAGCTAGCCCACCACACAGAACACTCCTAATCACACTAGACATCAGCAAAGCTTTTGATGCCATCCCCTGCCACAACCTCAAAAAACAAAATACTCAACACAAACATGCACAATAACACAAAAAGATAGTTGGCAAACTACTTAGCTGGCAGATGTGCACACGTAACATTTGCCGGTCAGGCTTCTAACATCAGAAACTTCACAAACGGCATCCCCCATGGAACTGTTTTGTCCCCTACACTCTTTAACCTTTACATGCATGACATACCCACACCCTACACACCACAGATACACATGGCTTCCCATGCAGATGATATAACACTTACATGTACGCACCAAAATGCAAACACAGCTGCACACATCATTCAACCTAACCTTAACACACTACACTAATGGTTCACCACAAACAGGCTCAAAATAGCCCCAGCCAAATCTACAGTGACCCTTCTCACAAACTGGACAGCAGAACACAGTCACATCCCACACCTCACCATAAACAACACTCCCCTACCACACACACACTTCAGGATAGCATATGACATAGTAAACAGCAATGACAGTTACAAAAAGAGCCTAAACTATAAAAAGGGAAATTATCAAGACCTAAAGAAGTATTTCTTAGAAGCTGATTGGGAAAATGAGCTTAGAGGACAAGATTTAAATGCTGTACATAAAAAAATTTGTGAATTTTATGAAATAGGAGTCCAGAAGTACATCCCACAGCACAAAGAAGCAGATAAGAAAATACAGAAATGGTTCAATACAGAATGCAAAAAATCAAAAGAAAGAAGGGATTTGTTGTGGAATAGATACAGAAGACACAATAGTGAAAGGGCGTATAATAATTACAAACAGGCAAGAAACGACTATACAAGAATAAGGAGGGAAGCCCAAAAACAGTTTGAGGAGGATATAATAAATAAAAGTAGTGATCAACCAAAGCTGTTTTACAGCTATATCAGAAGCAAAACCAAAGTAAAAGATGTAATACAATCCATTATGGACAAGGGAATCACTTATATACAAGAGAAAGATTTTTGTGAAGCACTAACTAAGAATTTCCAATTAGTTTTTACAGAAGAAAAAAATTTTGAGAGGGACTATGTGGAACACGCATGTCCACACATACTACCAGATATACAAATAGCAGAAAAAGTAATACAGGAGGAGTTAAGTAGATTAGACAGAGGAAAAGCAAGTGGTCCTGATGAAATTTCATGTTGGGTATTACGAGAATGTGCAAAGGAGTTAAGTAAACCATTATTTTCAATTTTCAAGAAATCCTTGAGTCAAGGTAAACTACCTGATATTTGGAAAAAAGCAAATATTGTCCCCTTATTCAAGAAAGGAAATAGACAAAATCCACTCAACTACCGACCAGTATCACTGACCAGTGTTGTAAGCAAGGTATTAGAAAAACTTATAAGAAAAGCTTGGGTAAATCATCTAGAAGAACACAGTATGATAACAGAAAGACAGTTTGGTTTCAGAAAAGGAAAATCATGTGTTACTAATCTGTTGAGCTACTATGACAGAGTAACAAACACAATTCAGGAAAGGGAAGGATGGGTGGACAGTATCTATTTAGATTTCAAGGAAGCTTTTGACACAGTACCACACCAAAGACTTTTATGGAAACTGTACCATCAAGGAGGAATTCGAGGCAAACTGTTTTGTTGGATGCAAGACTTTCTCATAAAAAGAGAAATGAGGACAGTACTAAGAGGAAACTACTCATCATGGAAAGAAGTGACTAGTGGAGTACCACAGGGTTCAGTGCTGGCACCAATCATGTTTTAGTGTACCGGTATATAAATGATATAAACAGTAACACTGGAAATGAGAGCTATCTGAATATGTTTGCAGATGATGCAAAAATACAAATGAGAATTACTAACACAGACTCTTGTAAAGAGCTACAAGAAGAATTAAATAAACTTCATGAATGGAGTAGTACATGGCAAATGGAATTCAATGTGGACAAGTGTCATGTAATCAAGTTTGGTAAAAGTGGAAAAAGACCTGATTGGGATTATAAGTTAGGAAATAAAACCCTATACACATCAGAAAGAGAGAAAGACCTAGGTGTGATTATCAATAACAGACTATCTCCGGCTGACCACATCAGCGAGAAGGTACGGAACATGTATACACTGCTTGAAAATATGAGAATAGCATTCACATACATAAATGAAGACATGCTAAGAAGGATAATAACATCATTCATTAGACCAACCCTGGAATATGCATCAGTAGTCTGGAGTCCTCATCTCAAAAAGCATATAGACAAGATTGAAAAAGTTCAAAGGGCCGCTACAAGATGGATACCAAGCTTAAGGGACCTAAGCTACGAAGAAAGACTAAATAAACTGAATCTACCAACACTACAGGAGAGAAGGAAAAGAGGTGACATGATAATGCTATATAAGTGCATATCAGGAAAGGAGAAAATAGACATAAATGATTACTTAACATATGGAGAAGCATCAGCAAGAGGACACTGCGAAAAACTGCATAAGAGAGGTGATAAAGACGTAAGGAAATTCAGTTTCCCAAACAGAGCAATTGATCAATGGAATGCACTACCGAATGAAATAGTGTGTGCCAAAACAATTCACAAATTTAAGGATATGTAAGATAAATATGGTTTAAGACACGGGACAGTATGAGCTTGACTCATTCCTGTAAAGATACAATTAGGTAAGAACAATTAGGTAGGTAAGAACACACACACACACACACAAAATCCTTGGTGTAACATACAATAAATCAATGTCATTTAAACAACACATCACAAACATTAAAAATAAAATAACACCAAGACAATGCCTTGAGGTCACTTGTCCATATAACATTCGGACACAACAAAGAAACCACCACCACAGTATACAAACAATACATACGTTCAGTGATGAATTATGCAAGCCCTGCCTGGGCTCCTAACCTCACCAAAACACACTACAACACTTTACAGACCATACAGAACAAGGCCCTAAAAATAATCACAGGCTGCACAGCTACTACACCCATAGACCACCTACATCAAGAAACCAAAGTCCTCAAGTCAAGGATCACCTAGATGAGAGGCACCTAGTTTCTTGCTCCAGCCTCCACAAACCCACAACATCCACTATATTACATGGCAGCACATCCACCCACACCACGGAACATCAAAACAACACCCAGCACACGATGCCATACACAAATACTGTCATCTCTCCCTCCTCGCACACCTCAGATCAGCTTCTAGAAGCATATCCACACTCAGACCACTCGCCACTTCATTCAGCCACTTAAAGACAACACATAGCTGCATGCACAGTCTCCTGACATCCACCCTTCTGAATCCTATCTCCCTTGTGAGGACAGGGTCCACCTGGCCAGGCTGAGATATGGGCTACCAGAAGAGGCTGGATGACTCCGTCGCTGATGCCTGTCCAGGATGCAGCACAGCACCTCATACTATTAAGCACATTATGGGAGACTGCACTGCACACAATCACCTATGCCAACAACACAACACACATTCTTTGAGAGCTCTGTGGGAAAGCCCGGTCTCAGCCATGGCCTTCCTAAGGGACTCATGGCTGTTTGGCCAGACTGCCTAGGGAACAACTACCATTACTGATACAAATTTCTACATGCACTTCCTCACCCTACACTCCAAAAGCCTTCTACACCTATTCCACACCCATGCATGAAGCACTGGGTAGGGACACATTACTCTTCCAGGCAACTGATTTTGGTGTCCTCTGTTGCATGAATTACTAATCTTTTAAGACCCATAAACTACTGCTTAAATGTGTAAAAGTTAGTACAACTGTCCCCCAGTGTCAAGTGTACACAAGCCAGCTGCTACAATACACACACACCCGATCAGTGCATACATAAAACAGCAGGATACAGAAATATATAAAGCATGATTCTGACAGTACTAATTCAAGAACTTAGACCATCTCACATACAAAACATGCCTTTGAGACCTAACCTAACCCTGTAGAACTTTGGACCCAATGGTAGCAAATCTTTTACATGGACTTTTTACTTGTTTCTGTGAGTGATTATGATGAAACTTAATCCTTGTCATGAACCTTTCAACATCTGCCGGAGGGTACTTCCAAGATATTGTTCTAATATTGCAGTACAGATTATTAGTGAGGGAGTTCTCCAAGATTTTCACCATGTGTCTGGAATGAAGACTCGTCCCAGAAAACTACGCTCCCGACAGGGTAATAAAATACTGTAAAATTACTGTTTATAGGAACACTGGAAGGAGCTTTTCACTTGAGTTTACGGTGTCTGGCTTCATGTAATAACTGAATGTGTAATACGTCAGGCTCATACGTACCACTCGAAATCCTATGCGCTAAAGTTGCATCTTGATTCTTAACTCTCTGATGGCCTAATTAAAGTTGGGCTATTGTTCATTTATCAAGCATGATCAAAACTCGTTATAAAGATCAAGTGCTGAAAGATCAATTCAATGGACTCATTTTACCGCTTAGAAATTCGTCGATAGTGCCTCGCCGTCCGGTTAGAGGCGTTGCTGTTTGTTTACTAAGTTAAATGGCGCGATATTTAAAGGTCAAATTTTGTCCTTTAACTCATTGCGCCCCAGAATGCGTCCTTTTAAATTTTATTCTTGCCACGTCTTGACTTTTTTTTTTTTTTACAGACTTCTTGAACTGAAGGTGTTAGATACAGTACAGCTAAACCTATTGAATGTGAGAGGCTTTCCCCAAAACCAACAAAAGTGAACAAAAGCTTTTTGTAATGGGGGATCCATTCATGTGGGAGTTTGTGAGCAAGTGCCTTCCTCGTCTCCTAATCCTATCACTCTTTCACCCTGCCTCTTTCACTCCATCTTCCCTCCCTCTGCCTCCCTCCCCCTTTTTCCTCCCTCTGCCTCTTTCACCTCAGTCTCCTCCCTTTACCTTCCTCACTCCATCCTCCCTTCTTTGCCTCCCTCATCCCATCCTGCAACCCTCTGCTTCCTTCACACCATCCTCTCCTCTCTCCTGCCTCTCTAACCCCCTCCTTTTTTTTTTTTTTTTTTTTTACCCCATTCTCCCTCCCTCTGCTTCCCTCATCCCATCCCCATCTATATACCCCTGCTACCCTCCTCATTCCCTCCCTCTCTCACCTCGTTCTCTTTCCCTTGCTTCCCTCACCCCTCCCCCTCACCATCCCTCCACTCGTCCCTTACCCCACGGTCTTAGGGGGGTTAGGAGGAGGGTAGAACCAAGGCCACCGAGATAGAAGGCACAGACGGTGAAACAGAAGACAGGTGAAGCAGACGGTGGTAAGATGCAAGTTTGGTTACTTATGAGGATCCACCCCACAAAATAGGTGGAGATTGATCCCACCACTCACAGCGTCCTCCAAATGTGGGGCCAACGTTCAACCGGCCGAGCCACCAACCACTTATCACATCCCTCCCTCTTCCCCCGGCCCCCTCTGCTTCCTTCACCTCATCCCTCCCTCCTGTTCGCCCCCTCTCCCCATCCTTCCTTCTGCCTCCTTCACCCCCTCGCTCTGAAGACCCTCACCCCATTCTCCCCTACTTTACCCTCTCTCTCCCTGTCCCTCTCCCTTCGGTCTCTCTCACTCATTTTACACTTTAACTTTCCCATTTATCGTTCCTCAGTCACCCGCACCTCCATCCCTTTGACTCTACCCCCGTCACATTCACCCTGACCTGAAAGCTCTTCGTAAAGGGTGCGGAAGAGTAGAAATTGTGAAGGTGACTCTGTAGCTTTGGGGAAAGTAGTGAAAATAAATTAATAAAAAAAAATAATTAAAAAAAAAAAAAAAAAAGGTCCTAAAGTTCGTGCCTCCTAACACCTAACAAAGACAAGCGCAATAGTTGAATAGAGAAGAAGAAGAGGAGCAAGGTTATCGTGGGGTATTTTTCACTTTGCCATAATTTACGTCTTTCTCATTCTTCACTTCCCGGGAAAAGTCATGACAAAAGGATAACTCAAGGTTAAGAACAAGTATTCCATCAAGTGGCACCAACTGTGTAACTATACAGAGATAAGGCTTTGGTACGCCGTTCATTGTTTGGTTTTCACCTTTTCGTCTGTTCTGGGTTTGTTCTTTTGATGTTTTTCATTTTTTTACAGTTACTTAATGTATCTTACCGTCAGCTGTTGATAATAACTATCATAAAAAAAAATTTTTACAAGAAATTGTTCTTAGCGCAGTTATGCCAAAAACTTTTTTTTTTTTTTTTTTCATTGCAGTGTAATAGAGAAGGATCATCTTTTCCAATTTGCTGTCCATATTCTATCCGTCTGTCTGTATACAAATAAATAAGAACATTGCATATTATGGATACACACACTGCAGGGGAGCTCCCATGACATCTTCCATAAATACAATATATAATTTCTTTGTCATCCAAATTCTGCAGATTGTATAATTGTGACACCCAGATTTTGCCAAGTATTATTTGTTAGTAAAGGGCACCTGGTTAAGTTTGTTGGCATTTGTGGCATGCTACAGAGGGCAGTTGGTCAGTCTGTACCCAAAACTCTTTCATTCCCAAATCATTCTGGTTAGGTTTGTTTTTAATTTGCAGAAGAAATGTCACAGAAGAAAGTTGACTTAGAACAGTGCAACGAATAGAATAACATTATTTCTTAGGCCCTGTTCACATGAGGCATTTTTAAACACGGCCTCTACCGCCAGGGAAACATGGCGGTAGACGCTGCGTTTCTCTGGCGGTATCACAGTCAACCATATGAAAACCTTGAACTGCTGAACAAATGCGCGGTAGGAAGGGAAATTTCGGGTCATGTGTTTGGACCAGCGGTTGAGAAAAATGTGCGGTAGCTTGTGTACTGTGCAGTCCAATACATCACCATTGTCTTTGCTAACGAGCATATGAAAACGCCTCGAGTGAACAGGGCCTTAGGGATCTGGTGTTATGGTATTGTAAACATTATCCAGGTTAGGTAAGGGTAGGTCATACTAGTATTAAGATAGGTACCGTAGGTAGGAATGAACAAGCACTGGTAGATTGACTTTAAAGCTGAATCAGCCTGAAAGTCCGACATGGTGGGTGACTGTTTGCCAAGGTTTGCATGTTAAATTAGTAAGGTTTAATCTTGAAATGTGCATTTCTCCAAGTTTTATAAGCCATCACAATGATAATTACATTAAAATTGATTGGGGAAAAGAACAGACTTGTAAATTCTGTGCAAGGGGCAAGGGAACTTTCCTGTATTCTCGCCATAGATATTTATACAGGGTTCAGGACATTTTGTGCATTTTGTAGCATCAGTTAGAAGTGAAATATGTTTTGCTGTAAAGAGCATTAAACATCACATTATAGTTACTGAGGTCCCTTCCAAATTATCTGCCTAAACCTCTCCCTGTTTTTCAGTAGCAAGTCTTCTGTAGATTGTACTTTTGTGTCTTCCATACTTCACTGTGCTATTCAGTTTGTTTATTTAATCTACGTCTAATATTTTATGTGTTTAACTTCTGTACACCCTTGGAATCTGAGAATTTTGCATAAAGTGTGCAGCCAGTTGATTTAATAATTCTGAGAACTTTTACTCTATGTATGGAATGTATAATAACGTTGCACTTTCAGTCAGTAGTAGTCATGTGGCAGCGTGTCAAAACATTGTACAGTATTGCATGTGTATGTTTTGTCTAATTTTTGAAGGATCCAACATGCTTGCATGCATTGGCCTTGGTCACCTAATGGCTGCTCTACATGCTGCTCTATCTCTGGCAGCTTCCCTATTCAGTCCCTTATCCCTGAGGTCACAGTCAATGACCTCGTCCCAGGTCTTTTTCAGTCTACCTCCCGCAACCCAGCCCCCAACATTAACACTTTTTCTCACTTTCTGCACCCATTTATCATCACCCATCCTCCCCACATGCCCAAACCACCTCAGTCTACCTCTCATCACAACACCAACGCACTCCAGTCCCATCCCACCTCTCAACTCTTCCATTGTAAACATAGCTCCCCCCCCCCCCAGCCATGTACTCTGGGATGCACTGCACATCCACTTAATCATTGTCATTTCGGTATGTTTGACGCTGCGAATATCCTCTTTACTGCCCATGTTGGGTTTAGATCAGGGTCCAGTACTTTTCGATACAGTTTTGACCATGTGGAGAGGATCGAGAGCGAGAGACTAATGAGGAGAGTGTGTGTGAGTGAGGTGGTGCGGAGAAGAGGGAGGGGGAGGCCAAAGATGAGATGAAGGGATGGAGATGAGGTGAGATGGAGAGGGATGTAAGTTGGGGGGAGGGCAGTGAAATGGTGGCGGGCATGGCGACATGAAGGCGATTTGTTTGTGGTCACCCCTTACGGGATTGAGGCATCCGGCAATAAATAGATAGATTGATAGACTTACTTTCCCAGGGGATAAAATGTTTAGGTGGAGTGTGAGAGATATTGTGAAACAGTAATTTCCAATAAATAGATGTGTTATACATCCTTGAATGTGAGGCCTGGGGGAAGAGTTTAGAGGAAGGATGGGACATGAATGTTATGGTGTGATGAGGAAGGGTAGATTGAGTTGGTTTGGGCATGTTGAGATAATGGAGAATGACAGCTGGGAATGGAAAGTGAGAAGTACCGGTATGAACATTAGGGGTAGAGTTGCAAGAGGCAGACCAAAAAAAAGACCTGGGATGAGGTCATAGTGTGGCTTCGGGGACAGGGGACTGAATAGGGTGGCTGCCGTAGATCAAGCAGCATGGAGAGCCACGATAAGGTGGCCAAGGCCAATGTATACAAGCATGTTGGAGCCTTTATACATGATATGGTATGAATAGAAATGGAAGCAATATTCAGTCAAAAAATAAAAGGGAAATAGCCTAGTCACTAGACGTCAGATGTTCTTTGGTACCGTATGGTAGGATGAAAGTAAATTATACCAGTTTTCTCAGGCGTAGGTTTAATCTTGTTCTTTCCATATACAGTTTGAGTTCAGTCATCCATGTTGCTTGTAAACTTTTACACTATTTACAGATTTGATGTCCAGAATTTCTTATAAGTTTATTTTCTTCATATTCTAGGGCATGGATGAAGGATTTAATGTGGAGTGTAGTGATGAGGAAGTTGAGAAGGAGTTCATGTTGACGGTCCATGGATATGAGCCAAACCCATCGGACATTGTTAGACTGTATGAATCTCTTGCCAGTGATGGAAACCTACCCATCAGCTGGAAGTGGGATTTAGGGAGACGACTTCCAACACCATCGCAGAGTGATTCGGAAAGTGAGAAGGAAGAGGAGGCTGAGAAAGTTGACACATCTGGGTTTGACTTCGATGATGAGCCATCCTCAGTTCGTCTGACTCCAAGGCGCACCCCAGGCAGCAGTGGCTTGAAAGGCAGTGCTAAGAAGAAAACTACTAACTTTGAGAACATACTGGCCAGTGTGAGAAGACAAAAGAAACTTGAGCTGAGGGAGAAAAGAGGTAGAAAAGATAACAGAAAGTGAATGTGAAGATTACAGAGTTAGAAAACATACTGGCTGATGTGAGATGATAGAAGAAAACTGAGCTGAGGATGAAGAGATAACAGCTTTACTTTACCCACTACATAAATGAACCATGAAACAATCTCCTTAACCATGTTTTGAAGTTTTCAGCTAAATAATTGACAAATTCTGAGGTGATCAAGAAATTATCTGGAACTTTGAGGCAGAGCTAGAGTGCCAGAAGCTACTGTACATGATCATAATAGGCGAGTCTCCCAAAGAACAAGAGGTTCTGGACACGCAGGTATGAGGTCCTCCATCCAAGAAACTCCTAAGCAGCTCTAAGAAAGTAACTAAAGTGGTGGAGAACTGATAACGTAGTTATGAAAGTACCGTACAGTAGTGGTTATGTTAATTATTTTTTCCCTTTTTACATAATCTGTATATCACCAGAAGGTTAGATTTCCAGCACTTCTGGAGATTGTTTACTTTGCTGTGTGGTAACTATAACCAGCAATACTGGCCTGTATTAGTATACTATTTTGTTTTTCAGAAAGTAGATAAAAAAGGAAATTAAAATGAGTAAAGTATGTAAAAAGATTACAAAAGTACACCTCACGGAAACAAGTCAGGTTTATCAGCCAAACCTCACTGCCCAGCTTCAGTATCATGACTCAGAGGCTGGTGATGAGGAAAACTGTTCTGAAACACCGGCATATGCCACAGACTTCTCTCTAGGGGGTTATGAAGGTAGTACATATAATTCTAGAGTATCCACATCATTCTTACAGACCCATAGAGTACAAGATTCCTGTTCTCAGACTGCTGAAGTCTTAAAAGACCCTAGTGCAAGAAAAATCAAGGTGAAATGCATTTCCAATCAGACTCAGCAGCAAGACCAAAATGTTTGTTGTACCAGATATAACACTTGCTCAAGTACAAATGTTGCAAAGTATGTGAATGTTAATTATGGAAGGGTTAAAGTACAAGTGAAATCATCTCAAGAAAAAAGCATTGTGTCACGGCAGCGCAACACCAGATATAACACTCGCTCAAGCACGAATATTGCAAAGTTTGTGAATGTTAATCATGGAAGGGTGAAAGCACAAGTGAAATCATTTAAAGAAAAAAGCGTTGAATCATGGCAGTGCAGCATCATATCATCTCAAGAAAAAGTTAGAAGACCTGAACACCATGTTGTTGGATTTCTGGAAGATCATGCAGAATTCTTGTCCGACTGTTTTGAGGCCGAAGATGAGACTGGGAAATATACACCATCAATCCTTGAGTCGACAGTGGATGGTAGCATTGTACGAGGTGCACGAAGGTACAGTCCTTATTCATATGTTTGTTACAATTGCTTGTATAAATTTTTACCCATTACCACCTTTATGATGGTGCTGCCTTATATACTGGTACTTTATTCATACTACCACCACATGTTTCTGTTGTACTCAGCTTACAAGAGACTGGTTTAACTACAAGTATGTGTACTGAGTTGCAACCTGACAGAGATTCAACACCTCTCTGAATTCAGCTTATGGTCTAGTGTAGTGTACAGTATGGCATTGTTGAGTGGAGGGTCCTACCTCATACCTGAGGCTCATCAGATTTCATGTAACCACAACTTATGTCCAGGTTGGGAGAGTGGCCTAGTTCTGCCAGGTGAAAACAAACCTATATGGAGATGTTAGATATAGCACTCAGTACAGGAGTCCTTGCAGATTTAATCATCCAGTGATGGTCTGATTGAAATGAAAAAGTTCACCAGATTCATGGAGTCAATATTCTGCTATCAGGGCTCTCCTTCAGGTGAATAATATTGTCTTCGAGAAGCCAGGTGATGAAGAAGGATGCCTTCATGTTATGACATTGATAACCTGTTTTACAAACATCCTTCAGCTATGTCTATGTTCCCTGAAAGGGAAATGGTAAACTACAGAAGACAACTTCAGCTTGCAATCCTTTGAGTTTATGTCCAGATAAGTCTTGGACTGCAACTTCCATTACTTTTCTATTACTTTTCCAGAATAAACTGTTTACCAGAATAAACTGTTTAAGCAATTACTTGCCTTACAAAGGCTTAATTCATGAAAAGATACCATACTGTATTTTTAAACATCAAAATGTTTTTGTATATGTTCAACATCAAAAAATTGTTTTTGTCTGCCATGCAGACTTTGATGTAAGGATCAGCTACCTTATGCTTTTCAGTAGCTTAGTAAATGTCAGTAGTGTTCAGAGGACTTCAGACTGTAAGTGAAAATAACATCAAGACCCCAGTTATAACCAGATATCCCTACTTCAGAGTAAAAAATTATCCATTTTTTTCTGACGTGTAAAAGGAAACTACAGTTGCTGGTATATACTTTCTGTGCCACAGGTCCTATGGGTCCCGGATTTCTTCAAATGATCTGGACTTTTTCATTAACACTGCTATTAAGAATGGTAGTAATGACCAGGATCCTCTTATCTCATTAGGTAAGTTGATATCATTATACCACAAAACAGTCCTCTCTCAAAGATATTTCATTATTTAGTGTCTCATGATGGATTTATCACCTTTTCTTCTCAGTGAGTTCCTTGTGATTCATTATAACTTGTTTTGAAACCAGGAGTGATATTGTGCATGTGTATCTAATATGTCCACATGCAAATGTGTGCATGGGCATGCTTTCAAGTCATGAACAAGATAGATGTTTAAATTTAAAGTGCATTTGAAATAGCATTTTTGTTTACATCCAGGTCTGTATGTGAACACTGTATTTAGTAAATACAGTACAGCACAAAGGTATCATAGAGAATGGCTACTGTAGTTTCTAACGGAATAGGATTGAAGCATTTTGTCGTGAGCTAAGAAAGAGCCAAGATATGGCTGGCTGTCATTGACCCTTAACTCCTCCAATTAGATTACCGTACTGTATATCCTTTTTTCTTCATTTTATGCTGTATGATTTATTCTACTTGCATGAGATTCTTTAAACTGGAGAAGTTACAGCCTTCATTAACCCTTTCACATGTGAAGATCCTTCCAAAGTTGACTATAATTGCCAGGAGGTAGCAAGAGCTAAATCTAAGATATCTTTGTGTTGAAGGGATTAACAGTAGATATCTTTGTGTTGAAAGGATCAAGAGTAATATGTGGGCACAAGCTTGGTAAGCTAACCATACTATCATCACTCATTGAGAAAGCAGCGAAAGGTACATGAAGTATTGTACAAGGAAACACATTAACCCCTTCAACCAGAGAACAGATGCTAGAGAGAGTTGTCATCATATGGTGGCACTGATATATTTTTTGGTATCAGTGCCATCCTCAGCTTCCTCCCAATTGCTGATATGAGAAGGGTGGGCTGCAAGAGAAGGGCAGCTTCAGCCTGCAGTCCACCAGTTTCATGTTGATATGAGCATGGGACCACAGCAACAGCCAAACTTTTTTTTTTTTTTTTTTTTTTTTTTCCCCTACCAGATGATTCTGTTCAGTCTTGGATAAATTTATTTAACTGGATTCCTTCCATCCTCTTCTGCCTTTCTTTCCTTCATTCTTTCATCATCCTTCTGCCTGATGGTGACTTTACACTCCCTCTTCTGTCTTTCTGTCCTTCATTCTTTCCTCTTCATTCTGCCTGTGGGTGACTGTACACTCAGTGACAAGCCAAATGGTTTCCTGTACACCAGGAAACCATTTATGATGATGGGTGGTAATCATATAGCCAGATTATGGTGCCTGGTGGTTTAGTGGGTAATTAAGGTGTTCCAATCGGATTGAGCCGGTGAAGGTTTATCTAAGGGGTGGTTGGGGTTTATTGCTCATGTAATGCCACCCAGGGATGAGGGAGGCTGGTCATTCTGATCGTAAATGTCAGGACCAACTTGCCTAGCCCCGGTCTCCTACGCTTCTCATGGGGCAACGTAGGATTGGATGATGGATGGATGGATGAGTTAAATACAGCCATCATTAACCTTTTCACAGATAGAGGTCCGCTGAAAGCTGCATGGAATTCATCTGATGGTTGGTTAATGAAAATTAAAAATACTTATGCCTGTGGGTGACTATGCTTCCTCCTCTGTCTTTCTTTCCTTCATTCTTTTCTCTTCCTTCTGCCTGTGGGTGACTCTACATTGAGTGACAAGCCAAATGGTTTCCTGTCCACCAGGACACCATTTACTACACTAGGTGGTAACCATATAACCAAATTTTGGCACCTGATGGTTTAATGGGTAATTACAGTGCTCCAGTTGGATTGAGCCGGTGCAGGTTTATATCCAAGGGGTGGTTGGGGTTTATTGCTCACGTAATGCCATTCAGGGATGAGTGAGGCTGGTCACTCTCATTTTAAATGTCAGGACCAAGTTGCCTAGCCCCGTGCTTCTACGCTCCTTATGGGGCAACGTAGGATTGGATGATGGATGGATGGATGTCTTTGTTGAAAGCTTTGGTACTGAACAAGTGTTATTACACATTTTCTTACTTTCCAACAGGTTTCCATGAAGGGAGGGCAGAAACATTTCTTCCCATATTCAGTATCCCATGTGTTATGTAAAAGGAAAAAAGAGTCATATTGTCAGTGGCTTTTGAGGCTTTCTAACACTTCTTTCTTAATGTGTTTTTTATACAAATTACTCACTGGTATTTTCTTATATGGGATTTGTGTTTCATTTATTGAATAAATTTCATTTATTGACATAGTTTGCATTCTTAGCAGACAAGAAAGTGCTGAGTTGTACTGTGCAAACTAAATCGCAAAGGAATTGGTGTTACAATATCTCAAAATCCACCAAGAAAGTGACCCAGAGAATGGTGTTCTTAATTGGTTCTGAAGCTTACCTAACACTTCTTCCTTACAAGCTTATTTCTCTATGTAGTACATTCATATACTGTTGTGTGAATCTTGTGCAGTGTGTGTTAATATAAAAAAAGATATGCATAGCATAAAAGATACTGTTAAAACATCATTACAAAATAATTCATCAAGGAGTCTTGTATGGGGGGGGGGGGAATAAACAGAGAAGCATATGGTCTCAAAAGGTGTCCTGGGGCTAAGAATCTGTATTATACAGGCAGTCCTTATTTCATGATGTTTTTTGTGTTTAAAGCTAAATCATTATTATGCTGCAGAATTAATACAGGTTTTAAGTCATTATAAATTTGTTTTAAAGTTAGTACTGTACCATTATTTGTTGTACTTTGGGCTAAGAATCTCTGTATTATACAGGCAGTCCTTATTTCATGATGTTTTTTGTGTTTAATGCTAAATCATTATTATGCTGCAGAATTAATACAGATTTTAAGTCATTGTAAATTTGTTTTAAAGTTAGTACTGTACCATTATTTGTTGTACTTTTAACCCATCAGTCATGACCCAAAAACTCTTCTTTAGGATTTTGCCCACACACGTCTTAGACTTTAAGTGTGGACTGAGTGTATCCCTTAGGAGAGGGTAGAAAGAAAATACCTATATATCCACCCCTGTGTGTTCTTTATTGCATGTGGAGAAAAAAGAAAGATAAATACAGTACATGTGTAAGAAAATAGAAGGTAGAGTATTTTGACTTAGGCTTGATGTATGTGTTAATAATAGTCAGGCCCATATTACTAAGCATGCTACTCTTCCATTTCATACTTTCCATTTCCTTATTTCTGGATTTTACCTTAACCCCTCAGTAGGCAGGAAAAAAGGGACAGGGTGACAACAATGATGGTGTTGCAGGAGTGATTGATAGGTTAGAGCAAGAGCATTGTGGGATATAAAGTTGAAAAGAAAGTGAAAGAAGACAAATAAGTGGCTGCATTGGATACAAGAAAAGTTTACAGATGAGAGAAAATGGGAACATATTTGAAAGGGGAGAGGAAGACCATTGTAGGATATAAAGTTGAAAATAAAATGAAAGAAGACTAATAAGTGGCTGCATTGGATACAAAAAAAGTTTACAGATGAGAGAAAATGGGAACATACTGACTGAGGATTAAAGGTATGTTGAGAGATGTTAAAGAGAAGGAAAAGAGACATGAGTGTGGAGAAAGGGTAAACATTAACTGCTGAAAATGGAAGCTGTTTTGAAAGGAGATGCATAAATATCAGAATAAATTTGGGTACATGTAATGATTTTGAGAGCTCTTCCATGTACAGTACAGTATTTGCATGGACATAAAATAATCAGTCAGAAAACTGCCTTGTAAAATAGCATTATGGGTATTCAAGTAATTGTACATGCATAATACTGTATTTTGATTACAGATGTTTTACAGTATAATTCCCTTGGCATGTTATATATTGATTATTACATCACCAGTTTTGTGAAATATAGGAATACAGTAGTAGCAAATAAAACTGATCCCTTTTAGGAAGCATTTTTTTTTTTTTCTGTACGAATACTTATACAAAAATCTTTACTGCTTGAGTGAGAACCTTGACTTTATTCTGGCCATCATTTCCAAGCTCATATCTGTAGGATTTTCCAAAGCAACTCTCAAACATTGTTCCAGTTGACCCTGACTGAATTTAACTGTTTGTTTATGCTTTAGATTGTTCATGAAAGAAAATACTGACATATACATACTGTAGGTGATCCCATAAAAACTCAACACTTATGTTTCAGCACATTTACTGGATAGTTTATAGTACTGGAAAATTATCCAAAAAACTTTCACAGCATAAGTTTAGCCTGTGTGTTAAAGTTTTGGTTTTGTCAATGACTGGAGTTTACTCAGTTGCATTTCTCTTGCTGCATGTAGAACATACTGCAGGAACACATTTTTCAGTTTCTTTATATCACAGTGCATAGGCAGTCATCATATATAAATGTCAGCATTAACTTCAGAATTTCAGAATCTGTTCTCAAATTCCGTATTGAGAATCTCAATACAGTCTTTGTTTAGTCTGGACATGTGAATGTATTCTCGCAATGTTCTCCTCCTGGGAACTGGTGAACCAAGCTCTCAACTGTTCAGGGAATAACAACTTTCTATGAAAAGCAGAAATTATATGAAATAAATTATTATTATCCAGTTTCTCCCTTCTAATTCAAAATTCAACTTAATTGATAAGTTTACAGCAAGGAAAACAGTTTTGAAGTCAAGAGTATGCATTTTAGGAAATCTGAATATTAGACAGTTGCAGGCAACCTTGAATAAAGCCATGAAATCCAAGATTATTTCTATAGCCACGTACTAAATTTAATTGAATAAGACTCCACTGACACTGTATATCTGTTGGTGCCCACCATCATGATTTTAAGTAGAGTAAAAGAGCACTGCCAAACTCAGAGAGCACAGTGGTGCGTGTGGGAAACAGATCTAGGATGGAAGCAACTCATCAGTGAAAAAAAGACAAGGGGCAGATGGAAAAACTGTTTCAGAAACCTGATGAACAGGAATAACTATTACAGCAGAGTGATGGTCAACTTGATATAGTTTGGGGTTATACTGTACAAAGGAATTGGGTTGCAAGAGGCGGACCAATAATAACCTGGTACATGGTCATAATGTGTGACGTCAAGGAGAAGGGACAGAATTGTGAGGCTGCCAGAGATTGAGCAGTGTGGAGAGCTGCCACTAGATTACCAAGGCCAACATATGTATGTATGTTGGAGCCTTTATAAATGGTACGAAAAAGGAGTGCAGTCCCTGAGACCATGATAGAAGTGAAGGTTACTAAGTCAGCAACCAACACAGCTGGTGAGTAAATGTTCATTATATACCAAGTTTGCCAGGTTGATGATCAGTTGTCTTTCTTTTCACTACAGACTACAAGAAGGCATAGTGATTGGAGGTTGCTATGATTCAGTGACCAACAAGGCTAGTGGATGGATAATCATGATGTGCTCAAAGCTGTTCGATCACTGATCAGTTAGTTACCAGTCCCTTTCTCCCCAATGCAGACCATAAGAATGCTTAACTGTGATTACAGAGGAGTGGTGTGGCTTGGTGGAACACAGCCAAGATGGTCACAGAAACAAAGGCATTACCTACTCGCTAGATGATTGCATTCTGGGTTCAGTGGGATGGTGAACCCCTTAGTGAGAAATCACCAGGACACATGTGGGCCAGGGGCTTTGGGGGTGCTTGTTTAACAGTATGAAATAGCTTATCTAACATGGTAATATGATAACGTTCACTTAATGCATCAAGAATTATCATAAAAATCATTTACTGCAGTCTGATATACTTTGTAGATGTATATACACTTGACATTAGTGCATCACACAGACACCATACCTCCGTAAAATGTTACAAACTATCAGTCAAGCATCTGATTGATTATGTGTGTGTGGATGAAAGGATGCGAAGATGTATATTGGATGCAAGAGTTTATAGAGGTTGGGGGAGTGGACTTTCTGACCACTACTTGGTGGTGGCCAGAGTTAAAGTTCAAGTAAGATGGAGGAATAGAAGAAGGGAAAGACGAGAGGAAGTAGTTGCAAGGAGAGTGGAAAGGTTACAAGAGGATGAGAAAAAGGCAGAGTATAAGAGAGAAGTGGAGGAACGATTGGGCAAATATGAGTTGGAGCAGATGGGGGACGTGGAAGGTGTGTGTAGAATATTTACAGAAGAAATATGTGCAGCATGTGATGTGGTGTGTGGAAGGAAGAGAAGACGGAGGGGGGTGCAAGGAACAGCGTGGTGGACTGAAGAGGTGAAACGGGCTGTGGCACAAAAGAAGAAGGCATACAATGAATGGATGAGAAATAGGGGCGTGGAAGAAGTTGAGAGGTGGAAGAGAGAGTTATATGTAGAAAGAAAGAGAGAGGTGAAAAGATTAGTAAGAGAGAGTAAGAAGAGAGTGGATGAGGAATTTGGAAGGAATTTGAGTGTAAAGTGGAGGGACTGTAAGAAAATGTTCTGGAAAGAGGTGAAAAGAGTAAGACAGGGTGGAAGTGGAGTTAGCAGGGGAGTGAAAGATAAAAATGGTAGATTACTAGTGGAGAAGGGAGAAAAAGTGAGCAGATGGAGAGAACACTTTAAGGAATTGCTGAACGTGGAGGATGGAAGTAATGCGAGTATAAGTGGCTGGGGAATGGCTGGAAGGAGGAGGGAGGTGAGAAGACAGGAAGAAATCAGTAGGATAGAAGTTGTGGAAGCAATGAAGAAAGTTAAATCAGGGAAAGCCCCAGGAATTGATGGAGTGTGTGGTGAAATGCTGAAGCATGGGGGAGAGATAGTAGTAGAATGGATGTGGAAGATGTGCAGATTGGCCTGGGAGGAAGGTAGAGTCCCGGAGGATTGGAAGTCAGGTATAATTATTCCCTTGTACAAAGGAAAAGGGGAAAAAGAAGTGTGTGGTAATCATAGGGGCATTTGTCTTCTTAGTATAATAGGAAAAGTATATGGTAGGATACTTATTGACAGAGTTAGAGAAAGAACAGAGAAATTAGTTGGAGAAGAACAGGGAGGCTTTAGGAAGGGAAGAGGTTGTGTAGATCAGATATTCATTCTCAGATCTTTAGTGGAAAAGTTTCTAGAGAAGGGAAAGAAGTTGTATGCGGCTTTCATGGATTTGGAGAAAGCATATGACAGGGTGGATAGACTAGGATTGTGGAAAGTGTTAAGAATATATGGAATAGATGGGAAGTTGTTGAATGCTGTGAAGAGTATGTACGATGGTGCGAAGGCTGCAGTGCGTGTGGATGGGGAACTAAGTGAATTTTGCTCTTTGAAAGTTGGGTTGAAACAGGGATGTGTCATGTCTCCATGGTTGTTCAATCTGTACATGGATGGGGTAATAAAAGAGGTACAAGGTAGGGTAGTGGATGTTGGAGTGGCCCTGGTGGGAGAGGATAGTGTTTGGAAACTCCCTGTACTGTTGTTTGCAGATGATACTGTGTTGTTGAGTGAAGACGAAGGGGAGCTGCAAGGCTTGGTGGATGAGTTTGAGAGAGTGTGTAAGAAACGGAATCTAAAGGTGAATGTAGGGAAGAGTAAAGTGATGGTCTTTGAGAGAGGTGAAGTTAGTGAATGTACAGCGAGGTTGGATGGTGAGGAATTGGAAAATGTGAGTACGTTTAAGTACTTGGGTAGTGTGATGAGTAAGGATGGAGGTTTGGAGGGTGAATTGCTTGAAAGGGTACAGCAGGGAAGAAAGGTTGCTGGTTCTTTGAAAGCAGTGATAAGAAACAGGGAAGTGAGCATGGAAGTGAAAAAGTTACTACATGACAGTATTGTGATACCAACTCTAACGTACGGAAGTGAAGCTTGGACGTTGTTGGAAGGACACAAGTCAAGAGTGAGAGCCGTGGAAATGAGTTATTTAAGAGGAGCCTGTGGAGTCACATGGAGAGACAGGCTGACGAATGAGGATATAAAGGAGCGTTGTGGTGTTGATGTGGATGTGATAGGAAGCGTTATGAGGAACACACTGAGGTGGTTTGGCCATGTGGAGAGGATGGAGGGTGAAAGACTGATGAAGAGAGTGTATGTGAGTGAGGTGGAGGGGGAAAGAGGGAGGGGGAGGCCGAGGATGAGATGGAGAGATGGGGTGGAGAGGTATATGAGAGAGGGGGGTGTGAGTTGGGAGCAGGGGAGTGAAATGGCGGGGGACAGGGCGACTTGGAGGCGATTTGTTTGTGGCCACCCCAAACGGGATTGAGGCGTCTGGCAATAGATAGATAGATAGATCTGTTCTAAACTGACCCAAATGTTCACTTGACAGAAACAATGATGCTCCACTGCTTGATTTCACTCAGTAAAAGCAGACGTACATTTAGGGATCTTTGGGAACATCCTGTGGCCATGATCAGCTTTTAGGAGGCAGCCAAGTTCTTGGAAAAGTATTCCTAGGGACAACAAAGAGAAAAATATTGATAAACCTATAGGTGAAGATGCAGGCTGTACCTTTGTATACTAGAATAAGTTGGGTGTTAGGTGCTACAAGTTAATATACTGTATTTTCAAAAAGATAATGAAATGATCCACATGCAATCCTTAATTACCCCCTCAGCAGCATAGGGACGGCAGGATACTCAGTCAAGACATACTGTATACAGCAAGAGTGACTAATTACCTGTGAATTGTTGCTTGTGCAAGTAACATATGAGCAATAAACCCAAGCTATCTGTAGGGCCTGTGTGCCACATCTGATTGAAGAGCATTAACCTTTTTTTATTCTTTCTTTCTTTTATAAATACCACCCAGTATAAGGCTGTGTGCCCTGAGTGAGTCAGGTAGCAAAATGGTATTATTTTGGAGGTATGTTCAGCTGACAGACACCAAAATTACCATGCTTACAACTTAAGCAGGCCCCCATTTTGAAGCTTCTTAAAAGTTTTGTGAAACACAGGAATCTTAAGAATAATAACTATGCATAGAGACCACAAGTGCTATATAAATCACCTTCACTAGAAAACAGATTTCCTTCTCCCATATAAGGACTGCATGACCGTGGGAGGAACACAGTTGCTGTCAGTTTTGTAATTAATGTATGTGCTGCACTTCCACACCTTCCTCCCCCTTCCCCCCCAAAAAAAAAAAACGCATAGAAACAAGGAAAGCGATTTTATAAGAAAAATAATCCCAGCTCTTCCACCTTATACAGTACTTGTGCTAGGTAGGGCCATAAACAAGGGACAAAAAAAGTTCACTCCCATCATATACCAGTGTTAGGTAGGATCCAGAAACAGAGAAAGAGAAAGAATGTGATACAGTTACATGAAAGACAGTACAGTACAGAACTCACCTGATATTGAGCAGTCCAACTGCACACAGCTTGGAACTGGTCTGTGAATGATGCAGGTCCCCTGGAATATGAATCCTAACAGTTTGAATCAATGAATCTGTAACTTGAATGATACTCCACTTGTACTGCTTGTGATTTCAACTGAAATGAAGCCAAACTGAAACACTTGAGCATGAAACCCTTAACCCCTTCACCCAGAGTACTGTAACATCATTCATGTTGGTCTCTTAAAACTAACCCAAACTTGCATAGACCTTTATTTTTATTTTATTCTCTTTGCTTCCAGATTATATTATTTAGAAGAGAACTGTACCTTACCAAAGGCTACATCTAATCCACCCAGATTTAAAACAATTTTGAGGAGACAGCAAGAATCATTTAAAATAAGCCCTCTTGGGCTTGAAGTGGATGAAAACATGCATGGAAGTATGATGGAAAGAAAAAGGCAATATCAGAGGAATGAGTATGGAATTAATGGAAGTGCTGCAAAAGAAGTAGGGAATAAATACAAGTTTGAAGGAAGGGAAAATCCATTAGTAAAAGAAAAGTTTATGGAAGAAGGGGAAATCCATTAGTAAAAGAAAATCTAAGGGATAAGTGAGAGTAAGAGAGAAGGAAAAAGATTATTAGAAGACAGAATAAATATAATTATAATCTGGCAGTGCAACTGCTGGGTCATATGCCGCCGAGACAGAATAAGAGAGAAACAGAAGTATGAAAGTGCATGGTCAGTAACAGAAGAGAATAAAGGATAATGGAAATATGAAAAGGAAATGATAGTATCAGAAGAAAGAATAAGGAAGGGTAAAGAACAGCTGGAAGTGTGAAAGCATGAAAGAGGCATTGTTAGAAAGAAATTTGGGTGAAGAACCTGTAGATGGCTGAAACTGCTGAAAGTTATTGATCAGTTTGGGATCAACTGAGTTTGGAAGTTAATGAAGAGAATGATGTAAAGGAAGTATGAAATGACGTAAGGAAGTGTGTAATGGTTGTAGAGACACCAGAAACATTCCTATATGTGGCAAGAAGGGTAGTGAAAAGGAGTTGGTAAGAGGGGCAGTATGTATTTTTATTTTTAATTTTTACTAGAAAAGATAGCCAATGGCTGTAAGCTTGCAAAAAGGTTGCTCTTTCCATAAAAAAATTGAGCAAAAAAAGCATTTTAAGATGCCTAGACATTCTGCATTTTAATTGTGAAGAATGTTAGTGGAAGGAAGTATAGATTGAGGACGTACAGTTCCAGAGTTTAACGTACAAGAATGTCAATGAACTCTTATAGAAAGCCAGGCAAAAAAAAAGGTTAGTGGATTGCCAGAAGGTACTCTTTGCCCACTATATTGGGAGAGATGCAAACAAACATTTCAGAAGAGCAGTGAAAATTTATTGGTAAACAGTGATATCAGAAGGAAAGAAATGTATCATTGTGGTGCAAAAGAAGGGGTTGTTGCAACCCCAGACTTATGTGGACTAGAACCTAGTGGATTGCAGGAAACTGGCCTCTTCATCCACGCACTTCAAAAGGTCAGGCATAAGGATAATTAATATGCTGAACTGTGTATACTTTGCTTAATATTGTTTCAGATGAGTGGGGCCTAAAAACTGAATCGCACAAGTATAAATGCTCACTATGCAGTTTCACAAGTCGGATGCGTGCCAATGTGGAGAATCACATTGTGAAGGCTGCCGATGCACACAGAGGGGCAGTGGTGGTGGTGCTACTAGGTGATCACGCACGAGGTAGAATTTGCCCCATCTGCACCCTCAAGCTCCGTGGACGGCAACTGTTCAAGGTAAAAATGATCATGATCATGAGAAGAAGAATAACTGTTTATGGATGTTGTTTTTGTTGTTTGCCCCAGGCTTATTTGAACATAAACTTGGTAGACTCCAGGCTCAAGCTACCTTTCTTCTGTCCTATCATTCATCTTTGAGGAATAGGGAAGAAGTTGAGGGATGTTTGTATAACCAGGCAGTGAACTCACCTAGGTATATTGGTGCCACTGCAAAAAGGCTTCACTTCATTCATACCCAGATATAGAAATGTTTATTAGGGAGGTGCTTCAGTTTTGGTCTTTGGGGTCAAAGCTGTTGTATTGTCCCAGTAAACAGTATTTCCATATATGGGTATAGCCTACTTCTTCCTTTTGGACAGTTCACAGCACTGAGACATCAAGACATGGCAACAGCGAATCCTGTATTACTCCTTTTGAAGTGTAAGAATCCAACACAGGGCTTCCATAACTGGTAGTGGACCATTCCTGAGGAAAACATGCCTCATCTGCAACTTCAGTTGTGCGGGCCAGTTGTTTATAAATGCTAACAGCCATTGGAAGAATGACAAGTAGTCTTTGTTATCAGAGTTGAATTTTAAAATATGACACCATATAATTGCTGTATTTGTCTGTATTGAGGGCTACACACCATAATCCTGGAGGGGGTGGTCATGAATAAATCACCTTCCTGTGTTGCAGTGTCCAGTCCATTGCCATAAGGCTGTTCTTCCTCCATCTTACCCACCCTTATTCATATACCTTTCCACCATCTCTCCATCTCATTCTGCTCATCGTAACTTAGATTTTTAAAATCTTTCTACAGCACATACGAACTTGTCACGGGAGCAGCTTCCCTCTGCGTTGTGGATATTGCGTGTTTTTGGGACAAGACTACAACCAACTTCGACACCATATTAGGAAGAAACACAATACTTCAGAATACAAGATCATTGATATACCACGAATACTGGCAGAAGTTGATCAAGGTGGGGAGAGTGATACAGTAAATCTTTTTGTGTTGTCTGTTTGTCATTCCTTCTTGCTGCCAAGTCCTTAATAAGAAAAAGATTTGTTTTTTAAAGTTTCATTTTTACCTATGATCAGCTGTGTTAAAGTCATGGTATTGTAGAACACATTTCCTACTTCTAATGAGAATTGTCTTTACCAGTGTATCAAAACAAAGTTGTAGATTTATACTGTAAGCTGTAATATCATGTAGTTCAGTGTTATTTGTGCTGTAGCTTCTCTCGATATGGAAATGGCATATTATCGTCATCGTCATCTGGGTATATCACAAAAATTCACCAACAGTTCTCTGTCGCCATTCTTTTCATGAACGCTGACACGGCTAGTGCTTCTCTCTTTGTTTCTTCACTTACTTCAGATTTGTTATTTCCTGTCCTACCTTCCATATTTATCAGTTCTCCCTGAATGTCCTTCCTTCTAATATTTACTTGTTTGTACATCATATTTCTTTTTGTCCGATGTAAAGATTTTTATGTAAAATCATTCATCCTCATAGCCATGAGGGAGGTGTCGAGAACTTGTAATTGCTGTGATACATGTTTTGCATGCCCTCCCATGTCACTAGTTAGCTGAGGTAGTCTTTACTGACTTGAAGCAAGCAGATGGACATGATGATACCTGAAGTGACTGCAGTGAATGGGTTGATAAAAGCTACATCTAACCCGTCCAGTTCAAAAGGCTCCTCATAAGGTGAATTATGTTGTCTGGAAGAGGCAAGCCTGAACTAAAAGAGATGTTACTCTAGTGAAGGAGTTATGCATATAGCCTGTTTTATCCAGTTACAGATGAGCAGCCAAAGCCATCAGAAGACACTGAAGTTGGGAGTGGCCAAAAAGATGAGAAAAATGTCACATCATGGCATCAGGAGTTTGAGTGTCCTGTGTGTCAGATGGTTCTCAAGGTAAAAATATTACTACGAGCTCTTTATTTGAAAATATCTGTCTATCTGTCTGTATCTTTCTTTTTTCTTTCTGTTTACATATAGCTAAACACACTGATCATGGATGAGAGGTGTCTGTCTGTCTGTCTGTGTGTATCTTTCTATTTTTCATTCTGTTTACACATTGATCGCAGATGAGGGGTGACAATGAACAGTTGCCTCCACATCAACCTGTTCTCCACCATCAGCTGACCATCTTTCCATCCCAGGCCATTCTTACTTATATACCTCTCCTATCTGTCCATCCATCTCATCCTTAGTCTCCCTTTCCCCCCTCTCCTTCAGCTTCTCACACATACACTTTCTTAGTCAAGTATCACTTTCTTTTCATTTCACATGACCTTGTTTATAAGTCTTCTATTTAGACAGTAATTTTTTCTTATTCTGCTCACAGTAAATTACAATTAAAAAAAAAAAAAATTACTTTTAAAATGCAGTATACAAAACAAGGACTTACTGTAATGGTATGTTGATTCATGTTGCAGACCTTTAGTAACCTGAAAAGGCACCTTGTGAAACATGGGAGGAAGAAGAAGCAGTGTTTGTTGTGCCCATTCATCACGACTTTCCCAACACAGATCCGTAGCCACTACCTCCGCAAGCATCCAAGTCACACACCCAAGTGGCGGACAGTTAGTGTAGTGTGTTGTTTCATACAGCTTTCTCTCTCAGTATGATGACATTTTAACAGTTGCAAGAAACTGTTGAGAAAAAAGAAATTTCAGATGTATAAAAGCTGTAACAAAGTTTGAGTCTTTGTTTAGATTTTGACTTATTATAGTGCTTGTGGCTGATTGTTTCCAACCTAATGGATTAGTCGGGTAGTTACCAGGCTTGTAGCCAGAGTTCAATCTCATGGTAATACCTTCCAGGTCAGTGGTAGCTAACTGTCAATGCCCTAGTGTTGTGCAGCTTTTAAATCCCTCTTTGAGATTATGTCATTTATATAACTACGCTCCTCATGGGGCAACACATGATTGGATGATGGATGGATATTTAGTTCATTTTTATAGGTTTCCCACTTTGGTCATTTCAGACTGTGGTGGAAGAAGGCCTTAGTGGTGCTGTTGTTAATGATGTCACTCCATTCATGAAGCTTATCACAGCTAAATATGGTGTACGTCAGCCAAACAAGGATAACAGATGGGTGAGTTATTATTAACCCCATAAATCGGTGGTCGATTTCAATGCCTAAAGATCGCATTTTTTGAAGCTGTGTTCCACCCTAGCTGCAATTCAGGTTCGGGTTTTCAACTTTTACCAAGGTAAATTTTTTTCTTACAAATTTCAAGAGCTTGAATTTACACACCTGAAAATGCCAATCTCTGTCCCCTAGGCCTAATGGGTACTGCAAAACTGCCTGTCAAAGATTATAAAAGTCCTTTGTAGCAGTAAGAGAGAAAACAAAAATATCAGCGGAAACCTAATTTTCACTAGAGAACCTTACCAAAATCAATATGTAAATTATGTTTCTGTTGATGAAACTAAGTGAGTAAAACACACACACACACACACACACACACACACACACACACACACACACACACACACAGAGCTTTGCATTGAATGCTACCCCAGTCTCTGGGTGATGGGTGACTAGCATTGTGAGAGGAACCACAAATAAAGCATTTATTAAGAAAAAGAGCCATTTAGACCTAGTTGTATGTTATTGTGTATGACTGTATGGCAAACTGACACTCAATATTTAATTATCTTTGATAGGTAAGAGCCATGATTCCTGGGAAATTACCAAACAGGATAGTGTTCGGCTTTAATGAACCATTGGCTTTAGCTTTGAGGGTCTGGTACCAATTAGTTTGTTTTGTGTTACACAGCTGGGCAGGTAAAAAAAAAAAAAGTTTCACCTGACACCCAGCATACTATCATGATATTTAGTGAGCTTACGGAGAGTTATGAGGTAGGGTTGGGTTTCCTTCGTTACTTTTCAAATCAAGCTACCACTCTGACTACACTTCACCATAAACCGAGTTGAAACAGGTTAGGGATCTTTGTCAGGTTAGAACACACTACAGTATAGCGTGGAGTTTGTACATTTTTTACCAATAATCATAGTAGGTAGTAATGGTTTTCACAGAACCATATCTATTGACTGCATCCTATTGTCTGAGAGGAAGGTATAGACATTAATTTTCAACTATTTTTCAGATCCGTCAGTACCGCTGTCCTCATTGTGATTACACCTGCAGCTTTAATTCTTCATATAATCGGCATTTGCGAGTGCATAAAGGAATAAAGCCTTTTAAATGTGGCTATTGTCACTTCCATGCTCGAGAGGCTTATGTTGTACGGAATCATAGCAGGAAAGAACATAAGGTAGAGTATGAAGATCATAAACATTATATAATAATTTTAAGCTTGTGAAAGTATTCCACCTTCATGTAACTATACCAGTGGCAAACCAGATGGTTTTCTGCAACCTGGGAAACTATTTATTCTGTTGTGTGGTAACTATATACCCAGCTAATGGATGCCTGGTTTAAGCATTCCAACTGGATGTTACTCATCTGAGGGAATATTAGGCATTTTTGCTAATGTAATACTGTTGAAGGGTGAATGGTTGCTTTTGCCTAAAATATCTGAACTAGATACGAGTAGCTGAATTGTAGGCCCCAGCAATACTGATGGGGCAGTAAAGAATTGGATGATAGATAAATTTAAGAATTATAGGCATGTCAAGAATCTTTATTGATGAACTTCTTTGTTTTGTGGATCCTGTTGCACCGGGGTGGGGTAGGGGGGGTGTCATGTTCTTGATGATGATGATGATGATGTTTGAAATATTTGCAGTTATTTAATTATGACAATACCTGTTTCAGGGCAAGAAACCTCTTGTGGAAAGCGGTAAAACTTTCAAAGCCCCATACCGCTTTGAATTAAGAAAACAGACAGAGCGGCAAAACTGGGACAAACATTATGAGGAATCAGACCAGGAGGACTTAAACAAGAACAGTGGCATTGGTCATTCATTACCATCAGAATCTCCAGCTCAAGAAGAGCAGCAGTCTAAATTTTTGTCAAAGATGATGTTATCACAAAGACTGGGCCTTAATCTCCATCAGCATAGCTCTAGTAATAGTGAAAATACAGTTGAACAAAATAAATCAAAAACTCTCTTGAAAGAAAAAACTGCTGATGAAAATACCACTGAAGAAATGGAAGTTGCAGAAATTAGAACAGATTGTCATCATGAGAGCAACTCATCCTTTATCAATAATGTTTGTGAAGGTTCTCCATCACATCTCAAGTTTTGTTTAAAAGATTCCATTCCTCAGACTAAAAATATTTGTGAAATAAATTACTCCAGTACAAAAGACACCAGTGAAGCTTATAAAGCAAAGCAGATTCAAAGAATTAATAAAAGTGAATCTGTTGAAACATGCAGCCTTTCTTCTGTTATGAAATCTTATTGCTCTTGTGAAGATAATATAAAGTCACCAAGTAATCGGTCACAGTTTTTGAAGCAAACAGCTGTTCTTAAAGAACATTTAAGCTCTAAGGAGGTGCTTACTGACAAACTAAAAGAGCTGAAGCGAAAAAATGTCGATGATGAGTATAGATTGCTTGAAAATTGTAAAAAGTTAACAACACAACAAAGTAAAACTGAGCAAGAGACTTCCAGCAGTGACAGAGATACTGGTTGCCAGATCATCCTTTCTGACTCTGATATTGACAGTCCAAAGAATGATGTGTTTATACAGTTGGATACTTACAACAATGGAAATATTCTTTTACCAACAGTCATGTGTAGCCAGGAATATGTTACAGTAGAGAAATTTAGCTTTAAGAAAGACCAGTTGGACAGTACATCATGTTCCTCTACAACAGCTGCAGACAACACAAAGCTTCACCCTAAAAGTTTGAAAGATAATAGCGAAGAAAGGACAGGTTCTTCTTCACAAACAATACTTCTAAACAGTGGATCACCAAATACCTATGTTGTTGCTGGAGATGACTCTTGTGACAGAAGTCAGCAAGAAATTTCTGAAACCGAGGCAAAAGGAAATTGTAAGAGGGTCGGCCAAACAAATCAGAAGTCAAAAGTCAGGGTAACTCGAAAGATTAATATTGTTTCCTCCAAAACTGAAGATAAGTTAAAATATGAGAAGAATAGTGGGCAGACTGTTGGTGTAGGTGAAACAGGCTTAGAGAACAACCTCCACACCCATATTGCATTCCTGGCAGACTCAAGGCTCAACACAGCCACATCCCCTGTCCCTGATGCCAAAGCAAAGAGCCTCCTTCACCCTGGCTACACCAGTAATGACTACTTTTCTTTAGAGAAGATTAGAAGTATGATGAAGAAAAAGAAAAATGGGCAAATAACATGTAATGAATGTGGAGCTACGACCTCCCACCGTGCCTTCTATAAACATGCTAAAAAACATTTCAGTGTGAAACCATTTAAATGTGGCTATTGCTCATACAGGTCTATTGAAAAGAGTAAGATTCGTGTTCATAACACATTTTGCCATTCTGAGAGCCCATGCATTATATTAATGCTTTCTCCAGAAGAAGCTGCAGTACCTGCTACACAAAGTATTACTAAGAGGTTGAATATAAACACAGCTAAATCAAAAGGTATGATATGGTCTCCTGTGAATAATGAGAATTTGGTTACAACACAGAAAAACAAAAATACTCCAAATAACCAGCCTCATGAATCTAATAATGGTGGCTTGACTGGAACAGTTACAACTCCTAAAATAATACAGGAAGCTTCCAAAGTACGAAGAGCTAGAAGGGAGAAGAGTGATAATGCCGTTCAGAAGCTTTCTCATGTAGTCGCCGAGTATGGTGTGAGTGAGCCAGATGACAAAATAAACAGTTGTTCAAGGCTGTCATTATATCAGTGTTCACTGTGCTTGAAGCTTATGCAGAAGCACACACCTTCTATCAGAAGACATTTGTTTGCACACTATGGATATAAGCCATTCAAATGTGGCTACTGTTCCTTCACTGGAAGTGGACAAACTGAGGTAAGATGATAACTGCACCTAAACTGTACCATAATCTTTGAAACTACATGGCTGTGATTTGAAAACTGCTAACATTTTTCCACTTCTAATCCTCTCATACTTGCTAGGCCCCCTTCCTGTTCTTGCTTGGCTGTCTTTCCCAATGTCTGGATGCATGGGTTTGCAAAAACCTGTTGAGTGTGATTTTGCATCCAAAGAAGAGGGTGGCATTAAGTCTAGACCAAAGTCAGATGTCTAGGAAGCTTTGCGTTCTTGACACACACAGTATAGGGTGAAGCACCTTCCAGAACTTTTTAACACGTAAAGAAACATGCTCATATTTATTGAATAAAATACTATAATCATATATCTGCACAAAAAATTGTACCATACTGAAAGTTTTTAGTTTTCAAGGTATTAATATATATCACTCAACTAGGTTCGAGCACACCATGCCACTCATGGCTGCACTACACCACCTAGAGTTGAACCTACAGGCGACCCTATGCCTGAAAACCTTGCAATGCTGATCAAGAAGATGACCTCCCACCATCAAGCAGGATGTCGATCTCAGAGGAGGAAGAGGGCACAAGCCAGTCAACAGACCCCTGGAGTATCTTACAAACAATCGCTCAGTAAAGAGTTTGATCCTAATTTGAAAACAGGATGTTCAAGTACCCCCACAGACTCAGCAGTGATGTATCTGACTCCAAGAAAAGATGCTGAACAAACTTTAGCGTCGGCAAGTGATCACGTACCATATGAGTCACCTGTTGCAGACCAGTGTTCTATATCACAGCCTATGGAAAATGAATCTTTGGCCTCGGAAACTGAGTATGCCGTACAGACTCTTGAGTCTGATGGTTGTTTGCCATCTCATTTTGGCTTCAGCATGGACACTGTATCTCATTCAGATATCAGCTCAAACCCTGTTTGTGTAGTATGCTTTATCGAGTGAATGTTGCCAACTGGATTAAGTTAATTACTTGATTGTGAGCAATATGAGAGGGAGACTGGGAGAGGTTGTAAGAGCAAGATGGATGCTGTGTGCAGAGATGCATTGGAAGGAAAAGTCAGTAGATTATTATAGTCTTTTTGTTTTACCTGACAAAACTCGGCCACTTCCACAACTTGAATACTAAGTTGTGGAGGCACATTCAGTGAGTTGGTGTACAAGTAAGCAACTGGATGTTTTGTATATGATATAAAACTCAACTGTGAAAGGTTTTGTTAATTCATCGAGTTGTATCACGAGCTATTTTGCCCTTCACATGAAATTTTGAGTCGTCAACACCACAAACATATGTCAGGCAGTTCAAGGATCCAAACCCATTTGATCCTTCCTTTAATACTGTTTAGGGAGGACTGAGAAATTAAGTTCACCATAGACCCAGAGTTCATAAAAAATGATGTAGAGACTTCTTCACGTTTACCTAAGATACCTATACCTAAGCGAGTCAGAAGGCCAGTTTGGCGAATGGGGAGCTCAGAATTTTGTGTCATCATGGAAAATTTTGTTGGTTCTGGTGTGGGTTTTCCCCGGACTAAATATTGGCAAGGGCATGACATTCGTTGGTGGAATGGTAATGGCTTTTATAAGTACAGTACTTATTCCTGAATGATCCTGAAGGTCACCTACTATCATGCCTGTGTCCTCATTCATCTCATAGTCTTCTATAACAACTCGCTTCACGATGACCAGTTTGCTTACAGTACTGTACCAACAAACTGTGTTCATTCTGCTTGTAGATCTGGCTCCGTTATGAGAGAAACTACTGCGTGACGCAGGTCTTGCACGTGATATAGTCGGTGAATATTGTGTAACATTTTGTCTGCTGAGTGAGCATGAGACATGTCCCTGACCTTGCAAATGCAAAGACTGTGGTGCTGAGCTAGCGACTTCAGACTGTTGGGGACAGATGTGCCCATCGTTTTCCACTTGACTGTTAGAGGGTCTCCCAAAAGCTGAATGATAATGTCTGGAGGTTAAGAATAAAATTTTAATACAGTACTAAGACCGTCTGCCTATCTATTGCCAGATGCCATAATCAGACTGAATGGGTTAAATTTATTGGTTGCAGAATGGAGGAGACAGCAGTAGGAGCAAGTTGTGGAATACTGAGAGGATAGAAAGGAATACATTAAGATGGTAAGATATATACAAAGAATGCACATAGACAGGGTGCCAACGTAAGTTTATGAAAGTGAGATCAGGGGGAGCGTAGAGGCAGACCTCCCATGGTACGGAAGAATTGAGTGGAGTAGTGCATTGGGAAATGAGAAGGAAGAGGAAGAAATGTTTTGTGAATGAGTGAGGTGTATAGATAAAGTAGCTTTGAGGCATTTCTGTCATGGCCTTCCCATTTTTGGGCTTTGGAGGGTCCCATAAGGGGGGGAGGGGAAGGCTTCAGAGATGAAAGTCCTGGAAAACCTTCTTGAATGTAGTATTAACCCATTCAGGCCAAGGATGTTTTACTCTTCTTCATGCTTCCCAACTTGTTTGTTTACACTGGGATAGCCTCTGAATTGGAGGGTTTAGCATAATAATCCCATTAGAATATAAAAGATCCATCCAAAATTGAACAATATTGTTTGGTAGCAGCAGGAATAAATTTAAAGGGGCCACTTGGATTCAAGGGGTTAAGGCTGAAAACCATGTAACGTCCACAATTTCATACTTCATACAAGTAGTTTTACTTGTAATGATGTTCTCATTGAATAAAATCTGAAAAAAATACCCAGATGTGCCAACCGTACTCAGAAAGGTTAATATCAAATTCCTAGGGTTTACAGTAAGATGCAGGTTTCTGTAACTTGTAAGGAATAAAATATATAGAGCTTTCAAAGTACTGTACAGTACCATATTTTAACCATGTTACTTTGGTGATGTTTTCTTTTAAAATTCTGCTTACTGGTATTTTACTCAAGGATAATATGCTATTTCCACTAAAGTAAGTTTGATCTCCTGTACAGTGTGACTCCATCCATTTGTCTGGCATGTACCATGAAACAGCCAGTGCACTACTGTACACACTGACCGATCATTTGCTATGTAGACAGTTTGGCCTTTAAATTGGGGGTAAAACTTATACAATACCCTACAAAGTAAATATCTGGGGTTTACAACTTTTTCAGTTCCAAAACATACCCTTCACCATGTCATCACTAAATCCAGTCCTTCCAGTAATAATAACAAACTCATCTCCCATATAGTCAGTTATTACTGTACCATGTATAAATGTATGAACTGCAATGTGTGTGTGTGAGTGTGTGTGTGTGTGTGTGTATATATATATATATATATATATATATATATATATATATATATATCGTTTTTTGTTTTCGTTTTTTTTTTTAAAGGCTCCAACATGCTTGCATGTGTCGGCCTTGGTCACCTAATGGCGGCTCTCCATGCTGCACGATCCATTGCAGCCTCCCTGTTCAGTCCCTTAACCCTAAGGTCAGACTTAATGACCTCGTCCCATGTCTTTCTCGGTCTACCCCTCATAACCCCACCCCCAATATTAACACTTCTCACCTTCCTCACCCAAATATCATCCCCCATCCTCTCCACATGTCCAAACCACCTCAATCTACCTCTCCTCATCACAGCACCAATACACTCCAGTCCCATCCTACCTCTCAACTCTTCCATTGTAAACCCAGCCCCTCCAGGCCTTGGACGCAGGGACGCACTGCACATCCACCTAATCATTGTCATTTCTGTACGTCTGAGCCGGCGAATGTCTTCCTCCTTCACTGCCATACAGCATTACACTCCTAACACATGCTGCATACAAAGACCCCTTAGCACGTAGGGAGAGCCCTCTCAATGTCAGGAGAGGCAAGAGCTCCCTGAACTTCTTCCAACCACTTCTCACCCTAGCCACAGAGCTAGCTCCAGCCCCACCTCCAGCACACAACATGTCTCCCAAATAACAAAACTCTTCCACACACTCAAGAGATTCACCAGCAAGTTCAATCCTTTCACGTCTGACGATCTCCACCTGCTGACCCCGGCATGCCGTACACATAAAATCAGCATTATCTCGTAGTCTACCTCTGATACAACTACATCTCTTATGCACCCATTTATCACACACACCGCACAAGATGGAATTACTTCCCACGCCCTTGTGGCAAACTGCACATGGCCACTCTCCCTTGTCTTTGACAGTTCCGCCACCAACCCTAGATATCATCACTTTTGTTTTATCTGCATTTACCCTTAAACCCTTTTGCCCCATACCATCTCTCCACTTCCTAAACCTTTCCTCCGCCTCCCTTTCATTCTCTGCAATCAACACCAAATCATCAGCATACAACAACTCCCACGGGAGTCCGTTTCTAAAGTCACGTGAAAGGGCTTCAAGTACCATGATAAACAACATGGGACTCAAGACTGACCCCTGATGCACACCAACATTCACGGAAAACTCATCACTCAAATCTCCATTCACTCTCACCTGGGTGTGAGCACCCACATACTGACCCCTGATGCACACCAACATTCACGGAAAACTCATCACTCAAATCTCCATTCACTCTCACCTGGGTGTGAGCACCCACATACATGGCCATAACCACCCTAACCAGCCACTCCTCCAAGCCAAGCTTTCTCATTGCCCACTTCACCACCTCTCTAGGGACTCTGTCAAAGGCCTTTTCCAAATCAACAAAAACAAAATAAAGATCCCTTCTCCTACCAATATATTTTTCCTGAAGCTGTCGAACAATGAATATGGCATCAGTGGTCCCCCTACCTGGCATAAACCCAAACTGCATCTCATCAATATTCACTCTCTCTAATCATACCTTCTAAAACTCTCTCCATTACCTTCATTATCTGATCTAAAAGCTTTATACCTCTATAATATCCTCTTTCCAGGGCATCACCCTTCCCTTTATACACATTTACAATTACACTCTTCAGCCAATCATCTGGGACAACACACTCATAAATAATCCTATTTATCAGGTCAGTGACTAAACTCACCCCTATATTGCCTGAGGCCTTCAACATTTCGGCAGTCAACCCAGACACACCTGCTGCCTTCCCCACCCTCATCCTGCCTATTGCCACACTCACAGTAGCAGTATCAATCAAAGGCCAAGGGCCAGACACTGGATCTGCTGGCTCCAAACCTTCCCTGTCCCAGTCAAACTCCTCATTCAACAACCGGTTATAATGCTCTCTCCATGCATCTTTAATATCCTCACTGTTCACCACTACCCTTCCTTCATCATTCTTCACACACTGCTCACCTATGATATCCCGATTATCCCTCTTCACCTGACCTGCCACCCTAAATATATTTTTCCTTTCCCACTGATTTAGGTTATCAAGTAATTGTCTCTGTGACTCAGACTTTGCCCCGTATACCTCTCTCCTAGCCCTACGCTTGGCAGCCAAATATTCCTCTTTGCTACCACCCTTCTTCCATTCCCGGAAAAGCCTTCTTTTCTCCTTAATTGCAGCTTCTACACCCTCATCCCACCACCAAGTTACTTTATGTCTTGGTGGTCCTCTTGTCCAGCTGCATGTTACATCAGTAACTCTCAAGAAATTGTTCTTGAGGGCTCTGTACTGTTCATTAATGCCTCTGTCTACAGCTCCCTGTTCAGCCACCACTCTCCTCAACTCGCTATAGAAGGCATCCCTTACTACTTGGTTTTTCAGTTTCCATATTTTCCTCCTAGGTACATAAGTCCTCTTTTTCATCACTTGTTCTTTAAGCACCATATCACAAATCAATAGTTTGTGCTGCTGCACACAGTATATGCTGTAGATCATTTCAGTAGGAAATTTGATACTCCAAGGAAGGAGTACCGCAGTAGTATATTAGACGATATCTTTCTTCAGTAAAACAGTAACACTTCAAACATCCCCTCTACTACTGGAATCTTCAGGTTATGAGTTTAAGATTAGTCTTTAATAATTTTCAGTGTATCTGTTATTCATAAATACAATTTATATGAGTTATCCCACCTAGTGACCTGTTTTACTTACACTGAGCATTTGTCCACAAAATTTTGAATGTGGAGATAAACAAGTGATGGTAGCTAATATAATTAACCATTAATCATCTTTTTTGCCTATCAGGAGCATAGGACCTGGGGCAAGGTTGCTCAGTCTCTCCCTCACCCAAGTGGCATTATGTGAACAATAAACCCTAACAACCTCTCAGATGGTAACTTTTACATGCTGCAACTGCATGGAGTGCCTTAACCCATTGGACCACCAGGTTCTCTTGAATATGGATGTTTCCACAATACTTCTACTGATGTACTCTTTCCTTATTCTGCACTGTCTACATTCCTTCAATATTATACAGGTGAGGCAAATAATATAAGCCACATTAACCAGGACTGTACTGTATTGTACTGGGTATTATGTGTATTCGAAGAAGCTCTGTGATTGTCAACATGAGAAAAAACTCATGCCATACATAGGAAATCAGCTATCATACATTGTAATAGAATGTGTCCTATGTCTACTTTCTCTAAGAAGAAAAGAAATCTATTATGTGAACAATCAAAAATTTCCTACATTCCTACCCGATCTTTAATGGCATGATTCCGTTGAATCAAAACAAGAACCCTCTAGCCAGTCATCTCTGATTCTGGATGCACTAATAAACTACACTTACAAAGCTCAATGTATCATGTTCATGGGAAGCAGTATTTTTAAAATTAGCCTATGTTGGTTATATAAATATAAGTCTGCAAATCATATTTAATGACTTAATAATTCACATACTGTGACACCAGTGCTAATTTAGTATCATGTAAACCTAAATATATAAAACTAAATTACGGATATTTTAAAGCCCGATCCATACGGAAGAACAGTTTACAGTACTCCAGTATTTCATGGAATGTAAATTGTAATCACATTAATAATCACATTTTTTGGAAAATATACATTACACTTGACATACAATCAATGCCCATTAATTAACAGGAGCCTCTTGACAAATGTTGTTTCTTTAATTTATTAGATCAACATAACTCGCTGAGATATACAGGTAATATTTTGCCATCAACAAACCATTTCAATGACAAACATTTAAAAGATAAAATATGGAATGTTAAACATTAATCATACATGTATGGCAATAACATACTGATTTTTTTTTTTAGAGAGAGAGAGCAGATACCATTTAGGCAATTTGACAAGACGCTGCAAGAAGTACAGTACATGTGTATCAGGGGTACAAATAGGCTATAACTCGACTCTCAACAATAATGACAATATACTGTGTTATGAATTGTCAAGTCAGTTCGATGATACCTCAGTTACTATACACAGCATAAATTTGTATCAAGTTGTAGGGATATATATATATATATATATATATATATATGTACCAAGTTAGGTTGTTAAAAAAAAAAAAAAAACTTCAGTATGTGCTGACTGACTACAACTGTACTCTGCTTAACCCTTTCACCTTCCATGGACACATTATTTTTCACAGGCTACAAGATGATTTTGTTCAGTTAAGGGGAATTTAGTCTTCAGAGGGCTGAGAGCTCTCAATTGACTGTGATGGTCAGAAATTTCCTTGGCGGAATAAAATGGTCTGGATTTAGCCTGAAGAAAACACCCACGTAAATCCACAGCAATGAATGGGTTAAGATTTGCACCCCTTCAAAAGCACACAATGGTAAACTTTCCAATGTTTGTCCTTTACTCGTATAAACATCCTACACACTAGATTTTAAACATTATCAAAAGTAGTTGGTACCGCACCCATATCATGTCAGAGGTTCGTGCATACATTAATATTACTGATCACGGAACTGCTAATATACACGAACAAGGGTGACCAGCATGAATTTGGAGCAAATGCTAAAGTGCTAGTAGTTATAAGAATAATCTACAAAGTTCTAGTGGTCCTAGTAACGAAATCCAATAAAATGAAAAGTTGGAAAATGGAGCAGAATGCTGTTTAAGAACGATCTAATGCGCTACATTTTTCCAACACAGACTCATAGGATGCTTCAGACATGTCTGTTGCCTGGATATATTTCCCAATGCCATCTAGTGCCTGTTTAAGGGAACCAAAACTTGATGAATAAAGCATCTTTGTTTTAATTTTGGCCGTGTCAGGACACCAGGACATCAGGATCAGCTTGTTCTTCTTTGATGGCTCTGCTGTTCCTTGAAAAGAGTGCACATACTCAAAGTCATACAGGATATACCGACACTTCTCCGGACCAAGATCACTAAGGCATTGCAAGAACTCATCATATGTTACATCCCTCCCTCCACATTTCTCTATTTCAATGGTCTTCTCATCCTTAATGTAGAAAATTATGTATCTGTACTTCATGTTGGTCTTGATCTCAGAGTATACCTTCTGGATTTCGTCTGCAACTGATACGCCTGAAGTCATCTTGTTTGCTCAGTAAATTAAGTTCCAAACTGGAATGATGAAGAAAGAACCTGAAGGAAAGAGAAACCCAAATGAATACACACTAGAGTACAGGGAAACTAAAACTATGGCAGGCTTCCTCTTAAAAGAATCCCGATACTAAGGATGGCCTTGGTATAGTACATTAGAGGTTTCCATGGGTTCTAGTACAGTTCATTACAGGTCATTTCACTCCCAGACACTTTGCTACCAAACAACTTGTTATTATTCTTTTCATTACCAGGACATCATGCTGCAAGGTTATTCTGCTACTTAATACTTTGCAAGGTGTTTTTCATAAGTTACAAAATGAATACCTAACTTCATAAAAGTCTGAGGCAGTGAAATGGCCTGGTAGCAGGATGCCACAGTAATGAAAAGAATAGCAGCAAGTTGATTGGATGCAAAGTGTCTGGGAGTGAAATGACCTAACAAACTGTTCTAGCACCCACTGAAGCATTTAAGACCAAAGTGTCCAGTAGTAAATGATCCAGCCATAGTTTCTACAGGCTAGTAGTTAAACTAAGTGCCAAAACTAGCTAATCCTTTAAAACTGTTTGGAAAGCTGAAATCTCAGGTGCATTATAAGATCTCTAGCAATATGAGTCTCAGCTTAGGCTCAAACTATTCACCTGTGGCTGACATTCCTGCCTACAAAGGTGCATGCTTGTAGCCACGTTTCACTCTAAGAATAGTGTCAATGCTGGCTAACCACTGACTAGCTACCAATGCCGACATGTTTCATACACGAACCTGGTGGTGTATGATTACTTATTCTTACTAGTTCAGGGCAATTTTTTTCAACTTTATATAAGGAAAATTTCTCACAATGAACGGGTAAAAGAAAGCTATAATTTAAATGTCTGAAAAGTCTCTCCTTAGCTGAACAAAAGCACGTGAAGATACCTAAAATAAATACAATATTTCAGCAGTCCTGTACAGTACTATAAACCCTGTATTCTTGTACATTAATGATATACCCATCTTAATATTTTACTACAGTACTTTATATACTGGTCAAACTTGGGGAAAGGCAACACTTAACATGCATCTGAATATCTTATCACCATTATCTCCAACCAGAAAGCTCTTACATCAAACCACCCTTACTTGTCAATTCCACAACGGCTTTCTGTCTCCTTTCCTTGTAACTGACTGTATCACCATTATGTTAACCTTCATTCACACTTAAGGATGATGTGAGGTAGAACCACTAAAAGAAACAGGAAGTACAGTGGGAGAACGATCAACATCAAAGCCAGTTAATACTGGCGACACATTCATTCACTCAATACTGAAGTCTTTTGAATCATGGCTACACCTCACACGGCTAACAAAATCAGCATAGCTACAGCATTAAACAATAAAAATCAAGTTTCAGAGCCAGAAGACAGACTACCTAAACACTCACATTGTAGTGCACATGCTGACTTTCATATAGTCACTCTCTTAAAGTCTGGGAAATGTGCTGACAAAATTCTTTTAATACAAACAAGTGAGGAATCCTTCTGCTTCATGACCTAGTAGTTAAAATTACACAAAAAAATCTGTACAGGTAAATACTATACTGTAGTTAAATATTAGGTACATAACTGGAAGCCGGTCAGCACTTCGCACAGACTGACTTCCACACTGAGTTTACGCCAGGTGGTGGAGGAAAAGAGCCAACACTAAATTTAGGTGTACGCAATAAAAACCATAAAAGGTGGCATTCTAAGTAAGTTTATGCCAGGTAGTTGGGGAAAAAAAGCCAGTACTAAATTTGGGAGTATGCCATAAAAAACATAGGTGGCATTCACAGAAAAAAAATATATATATAAATAAAAATAAAAAAATCACTTCATAGACACCCCCCTTAATGTGCAACCAATTTTATCAATGGTTGTGTTACTTTGGCCTTTAAGGTCAACAAAGACCATTAAAAAAGCCATTTCAAAATTTGATTTTCTAAAAAGTCTATGGAGTCAAAATCTGAGGTCAAGGCATAAAACAAAAAATGCTCCTCACCCCCAGAAAAGGTGTGGTAGACATAGATCTGACACTGAAGGTCAAGCAAGGTCATTATAATGAATAAAGTTAAAATTTGCCCACAGCAAAAAATGGACATAGAGAGGTTGTGTGTGTGTGTCAAATGCAAATGTTCCAACAATGGCCATTATCTTTATTGATACAAATCGAGCTATACTTTTTTTAGGCATTTAACCTAGTTAAAAATGGGAGTGCTGAAGAAGAGTAGTGATGCGAGTGCTGTCAGGCCTTCAGGTTCCACATGTGAAATGTGTGGGCCACTTATACTAGTTTTACTTCAGCAATATATGGCCAAAGCTCCACTGCTACCTAAAGTGTCTACCATACGTAAGTTTCCCCCATTTTGCAAATACTGCACCTTCAACACCAACCGCGTGGGAACTGTAATGATTTTGAAACATATCCCTGACATAATGAGGACTACTGTAAAGGACCTCTTCATACTGATGGGATGAGCAATTATATACGGTACTGTACCATATAATGAACGATGTATAGGAGGTTGCACACACCAGAATGTAGGATGAAAGACAGCACAACAGCAGTTAGCTACGGCAACTGTAATCTGTTAACAGATGACGGGTCTTATCTGATATTCAAAGCTAGATAACAGCACTCCCTCATGACTCACTACTTCTTCCTCCAACACTAGAGCTCCTTACAATGCTCATGTTCCCAAAACACACAAATACAGTTTAAGTATTTAAGTCTTCACTCGAATGATGTTAACAGGTGGATTTATTCTTGCTGCCACCAGACATATGTACTGTACTGTATTTACCTTAGGACAAACCTCATGACTGAAAAGTCCACAGGTGAATAAAAGTCTAGGGGGAAAAAAAAAAAAAAAAAAAAAAAAAAAAAAAGCCACTTGATTCAGGATATTAGAGATAAGTGGATCCATATCAGTACTGTTAGAGTGTGCCTCAACCATGAGGATCTGAGGATTTGTAGTGACTGTCAGTTTTGTCTGGCACCCACGATTCACCTGCTATGGTGCCGAGACATTAATGCAGCATCCATTCAGGAACCAAATCTCCACACTTTCCCCCATGCCTCACAGCACAATAACACAATGTAATACTGTACAGCTGATATAACTAACACACCCCATTGCCCCAACAACATAACATACACCCCTTGAGTGCTCTGTGAGAAGGCCCGGTCTCGGCCGTGGCCTTCTTTAGGGACTTGGGGCTGTTCAGCCAGACTGCCTAAGGAACTACTACTACAACTACAAACCCCATTTGGAAACTACCCCATGTTCACATACAGTACTAATACTAAATCCATTAATAAATCAAACCATCACTCAACAGACATTAGTACGGTATATATTTGTTACTTATTATTTTTTTTTTTAATACTTTTTCTTACAATAAACAGTATTCATCACATTTCAACTTACTTCCAATGATTCAAGTAGGCACGTGGCAACTCAGGCAAGGTTGCCGTTAGTTAGCTTTCATTCCGGTGACCTTTCTTATTCTTTACTTCTGCTGCCTTCAGATGAATTTCTTCACTCCTGACTATATTAACAAGAGTTGTGTGAAGTGGGTTTTCCAGCCAAACCATTCACCACATTCTGTTTTCTTAATATTCTCAACAACTGGAAGGACTATCTATCTATCTATTGCCAGATGCCTCAATCCCGTTTGGGGTGGCCACAAACAAATCGCCTCCACGTTGCCCTGTCCACTGCCATTTCACTGCCCCGCTCCCAACTCACACCCCCCTCTCTCATGCCTTTCCTTCTAATGGTGCACTACATCCACGTTTTGGCCACCCAGAACTACCAACCCTACTGCATCAACAGTCCTGTCCCCATGTTAGTAAACTCCCAAAAGCCATTCTGAGGATCAGTGAAATCCAAAGGTGCTTTCAGTTTAGGCCTGACTCATACTCGGGCCTGAAATGTTGGGGATGACTGTGAAAATGGCCCTAAATGGCTTGTACTTCACTTAGGCTAGTTCAGAAGAGGCCGCTGTACTATTTATAAAAAAAAAAAAAAAAAAAAAAAAAAAAAAGTAATTTACTGATGGAAATGAAGGTAAAATGTACAAATCATAGAAAAACAAGTGAAAAACCACAGATTTATCCCCCAGTCAAGAATGGACTGAAGCAAGAAAATTAATAAAGAATGCTAAAATTGTACATGTTTTCTATAGCACTTTCTTATAATGCACATTGCATGCTAGTGTTAATCTATACAGGTACAGTAGTTACAACTCAGCACTCAATATTGAGATGGCAATTTTTGGCCAAGTTAAACTTTAAAGGGTATAACAAACTTATGACACAGGTTGTATTATCTGTTTTTGCAACATTTTCCCAGATTTCTCATCCCCCTACTTTTGCAGAAACAAATTACCACAAACTTTTCTAGTGTTTTAAGAGGTAAGATGATAAAAGAATCTTTCCGTGTGTCTTATGCAAATGCAATTTTTGGTTATGACAAAAATTACAAATTTTATTTGTCAATAAGACAGATATGAGAAAGTTCAGGACCTTTTCATGTCTATTGCTTGAAAAAAAAAAGAAAAAAAACTACAGTTATCTAACTTAGCTTTAGCAGGAGGGGATTATTCCCTCAAACTAGACCTAGACAGATCTTACTGCTCTGCTAGGGTTGCATGAGAGCACTACCCCTCCCAGGAAGGGCAGCTACCCGGGCACAGCACAAACCCTCGACTTCACCATCTCCACTTACACGCTTTACCACTGAGCCACCCCGCTCCCCAGCAGGAAAATAAGAACAGGGAGAGCAGCATTATCCTATATTTCTTGCTCTTGTAAAAAAAAAAAAAAAAAATCGGTTTCAATAGAAAAAAAAATTGAGAACCTACTTCTTTGCTGGAAAGGCAAGATGTGTAAAATCTTCCAGTGTCTTTAGTTCTTACTGCAAACTATAATCTGATTTACTAGACAGAGAAATTATCATAACTTTGCTTGGAAATCAAGGCCAGGAACCGGCATACTTGGCAATGAATGATAAGAACCTCAATCACAACTTACAGCCCATACCGTTTTTCATTAAGCCCTGTTACGTCACTGCATTTACAACTTAACAATTACAGCCTGAGGAGGGTATTTAATAACTGGAAGGTCGGATAATAACTCGGAATAACGTTGCATATCTAACCTGTCAATGTGCTTTCCAATTTCCTTTTGCAATCAACTTGACCTCGTCCAAAGTTTACCAGACGATTATACCAATTTTCTGCAACAAATCTTTCCATAAATACTCCACGACCCGCCTGAATATATGCACCATTGCCCAGTCACCACGTCAAGGTAAGAAATAAAATGGGAAGAGATAATTATTACAATGAAGGAGAGGGGAAATGGCACCTACCTCTCAGTTGCGGGTCCAGACAGCAGCTGACGATCACGTAAATAGAGTTACCAAGTCCAGGTACCGCTAAACTTGCTCCCCGAAAATGCTAGGTGTCGTTAAATATAATTCCTGAAAATCTCAAGAAGATAATTTGGATATCTAGAATAGTGCCAAAATTCTGCAAAAATATCTAGGATGTTGCTGGATCTGTTGGAACTAAGCAACAAAAATCGACGCTCAAAGTATCTGGCTGAGAAAACTTTGATCGAGTACTCGTAGGCAGAGTTGCAAAGTCAAAATTCACTGGTATCCCTGAACTTGCTTCATTGTTGCTAAATATAGAAATCTCCAGAATATCGACCTGTTCACTCATTTGTATAATTGGGGACCTGGATAAAGCATCCATTATTGCAAGTTATATTCAAGAGGAGGACTGGGACCTTGCAACCATTGATTGTTTTAATGACCTAGTATAACTAATCAATAGGCACATTATAAGCAGTTTTCTTCTGCTAAAGTGATAAACTCACCAGAACATCGCTGCAATTGTACAAAAATATCTACAGTAGAACCTCTCAAGATTTCTTGTAATTACATATGTTGAAAGTCATTGCTAAATGGGTGTACCTCTTGAGCTTGCATTGAACGTAAATTGGCAATCCTACGTGCTGGTAACTCACTATGGGCTACTTGAAATTCAGATAGTAATATGCCTTCATAATCAGTATTTCCAGATAAACTGATGTGCAGCATACGTGTTTTGTTTAGCTTTAAAATCATTTACTGTATATACAAAGTGCAAGTTAAAGCTTGAACGTCATATACAAACTTTAATTTTTTCAATGTACAGTAGCATCCAAGGGGTAGTTGGGGTTTATTGCTCACGTAATGCCACTCTGGGATGAGTGAGGCCGGTGACTCTCATCTTAAATGTCAGGACCAGCTTGCCTAGCCCCGGGTTCCTACGCTCCTCATGGAGCAACATAGGACTGGATGATGGATGGATGTTTGGATACAGTAGCAGTACTTGCCAACCTCAATAAAGGTGTTGATTGCAGAGCATGAAAGGGAGGTGGAGGAAAGACTTTGGAAGTGGAGATGTAATGGGGTGTACAAAAACCAGCGTTGCCTAGAGGCAGAGCGGGGATCCTCTCTTTGGCTCAGGGGTAATGTCTATCTATTGCCAGACGCCTGAATCCCGTAAAGGGTGGCCACAAACAAATCGCCCCCACGTTGCCCTGTCCCCCAACATTTCACCGCCCTGCTCCCAGCTCTCACGCTCCCTCCCTCCCTCTCCTCCCGTCCACCTCACTCACATACACTCTCCTTGTCATTCTCTCACTCTCCATCGTCTCCACATGGCCAAACCACCTCAGTGTGTTACTCCTAACGCTTCCTATCACATCCACATCCACACCACAACGCTCCTTCGCATCCTCATTCATCAGTCTGTCTCTCCATGTGGCTCAACATGCTCCTCTCAAATTACTCATTTCCACTGCTCTCGCTCTTGACTTCTGTCCCTCCAACAAGGTCCAAGCTTCTCTTCCGTAAGTTAGAGTTGGTATCACAATACTGTCATGTAGTAACTTTTTCACTTCCATGCTCACTTTCACTGCTTTCAGGGAACCAGCAACCTTTCTTCCCTGTTGTACCCTTTCAAGGACCTCACCCTCCAAACTTCCATCCTTACTCATCATACTACCCAAATACTTAACTGCACTCACATTTTCCATTTCTTCCTAATCCAACCTGTGTACATTCACTGACTTCGCTTCTCTCAAAGACCATAACCTTACTCTTCCCAACATTTACCTTTAGATTCTGTTTCTTACACACTCTCCCAAATTCATCCATTGTCTTGCAGCTCCCCTTCTTCTTTACTTAACAACAATGTATCATCCGCAAACAACAGTATAGCGAGTTTCCAAACATTGCCCTCTCTCATTAGGGTTACTCCAACATCCACTGCCCTACCTTGTATCTTTTACAACCCCATCCATATACAGACTGAACAACCATGGAGACATGACACACCCCTGTTTCAATCCAACCTTCAAGTAGAAATATTCACTCAGTTCACTATCCACATGCACTGAAGCAGTAATATGCCTTCAAAATAACGCCTATACAGCGCGAGGGCATGAGAACGAATCTTGGCCAGGACAGTGCGATTAATTTGTTAAATTTCAGTTCAGTCATTACATTGGTTGGCAGTGGTGTGGGATGTGAGGTGAGGCTCAGAGGGCAACGATGTTGTTGTTGACAGCGTCTTAGGCCTTACATCCCGGGAGTTAGCTGTCCAGTGTGGCCCGCAGCGCCCCTATTGGTGGCCTCCAATGCACTACGCTACCACATGTGTTTGAAACTGACTAAATTAATCACCAGGGGCAAAAAAAAAAAAGAGTCATGTAATGGGGTGTATAAAAGCCTGCATTGCTTAGAGGCAGAGCGGGGATCCTCTCTTTGGCTCAGGGGTAACGTGCGCGCCTACAAAGCGCAAGGGCCTGAGATCGAATCTCGGCCAGGACAGTGTGATGAATTTGTTAGGTTTCAGTTCAGTCATTACAGAGAGATGGTATGGGGCACAAGGGCTTATGAGTAAATATTGTATAGAGAAAACAAAAGTGATGATAACTAGGGCTGGTGGCAGTACTGCCAACGAAGAAGGAGAGTGGCCAGGTGTGATTAGCCACAAGGGCGTGGGAAGTAATTCCATCTTGTGCAAAGTCTGTGATAAGTGGGTGCATAAGAAATGTAGTCATATTAGAGGCAGACTACGAGATAATGCTGATTTCATGTGTGCAGTGTGTCAGGGAGAGTGGGTGTAGACTATCAGGTGGGAAAGGACTGAACTTGCTGGTGAGTCTCTTGGGTGTGTGGAAGAGTTCTGTTATTTGGGGGACATGTTATGTGCTGGAGGTGGGACTGGAGTTACCTCTGTGGCTACAGTGAGGAGTGGTTGGAAGAAGTTCAGGGATCTGTTGCCTCTCCTGACACTGAAAGGGCTCTTCCACTGTCCTAAGGGATCTTTGTATACAGCATGTATTCAGAGGGTAATGCTGTATGGTAGTGAGATTTAAACAGTAAAGGAAGAGGATATTCCCAGGCTCAAACGTACAGAAATGACAAAGATTAGGTGGATGTGTGGTGCGTTCCTGAGTGTGAGGCATGGGGGGGCTTGGTTTGATATGGAAGAGTCGAGGGTTAGGATGGGACTGGAGTGTATTGGTATTGTGATGAAGAGAGGTAGACTGAGATGGTTTGGGCATGTAGAGAGGATGGGGGATGATAATTGGGTGCATAAAGTGAGAAGTGTTAATGTTAGGGGTAGGGCTGTGAGAGGTAGACCGAAAAAGACCTGGGACGAGGTCAATGAATGTGACCTCAGGGATAAGGGAATAAATAGGGACACTGCCACTGATCAAGCAACATGGAGAGCCACCATTAGGTGACCATGGCCAATGCATGCATGCATGTTGGAGCTTTCAAAAATGAACGAACTATTGGCACGTCATTTGTATTTTGTTCCTGCTAATAGCACATTAGTTAATCAGTTCTGGAGAGAGTTTTTGTAACACAAGAGCTAGATCTAGAGTTCTGTGACCCCTTTAATACCAAAGCCTTTCTTAGGTTAAATAAAACTGCCTGGAGGAGACATGCACAAAATTACAAAATAAAACATTTCTTTTGATTACAATGGGTTAACAATTCTCAGTACTGAAATCATGGACAGTACTGTATTCTCAACAAGGAGGTTCCCTAACATCTCTTCCATAGCAATACATTTCTACATGCATGACATTAATACTGCTTTCTGTGTTACATATGCAGTCTATATTGGGAAAGAAAATATATAACTAACATACAAGAGAATTCATGTGCCACCACCACCATCATCATTCTGCCTGTTTTGCTCATCCACAGGTGGGGTGAGGTGGATCCAGAAAGCAGGGAGGTGGGGGGGGGGGGAATAATAATTGGAGAACTAACTGACAGCATGCCAAAAAGAGATAGGCTACATACTCATGTACTCACCAGTGAGGCCCCCAGAATCCTGACTCTACCTTACAGGCACACCTTTCCATACATATATACTTCCTAACTGCTGATCAACTAGTCAGACCAATGACTACCAACGTAAAATGGGGAACCAAATTCCTGTCATGCATTCTTTCATACAAAATCCATCCAACTTGCTTAATCTCTTGTCAGTTCCCTGATCTCATCAACATCCATATCTTGTTTTCTCTCAGGCTCATTTACCATATACCCTATATATCCCCTTTCCTGACCTATCACATCTCCTCATCTTCAAGCTCACTCACTCACCCACCACCCACCCCTTCTCTCCTTATGACCATACCATCTGAGCATTCTCTCTTAAACACTATTGTCCACAGACTTCCTAACTCCATATCTTTCACAAATCAAATAATTTCTTATACTACCCACACATCATACACCACAAACATTTCTCAACAACCTCATCTCCATTGCACTCTAGGCATAATATGCAAAATAAAATGATCAGGAAGAGGTGTTAGGAGGCCTCCCATGCTCACAAAATACAGTCCTAAGACAGATAAATGCACAGACAGTGACCAAGGGATACTTTCTGTTATGGCTGTCCTTTTCAAGACAGCTGCAAAAGGGAACAACGTATCAGTAGGACTGATTACAGGTCAAAGAAATGCAGTCTTCCTATTATCTATTAAAGGTAATATATCACAAACCAACTCCTAGTGGGTGAAACCAAAGCATTCAAACTTTATGAGGCAATATTAGGATGACTGACAGGGTATGACAGAGCTAACATACACAAGAGGTAAATAAATGCTGAGAACATAAGAGCTGCACATAACAATTCTGGTACAGTAGCCCCCCAAACTATCTTCGATGTCTGGCATGAAGGATGGCATAATGAGCAGTATGAAACATGCTGCCTGACCACTTGACGTCTTGGTAAGGTTGGTAAGCATGGTTGGCCATCGTAGGTGCTGCTACTAATAAGCAAATCAACGCCGCCACATGACTGCAAACATCCATCGATATGTACATGAACCATTTCATAATATTTATACCTCTATGGTAATGAATATAACCCATTACGGCATATTACACCGTGTAACATGTCTCTTGGGAAACATTGTAACAATGATGGGCTGAGTTGCAACGTTCAAATGCGAGTGAAACCACAGATCATGAAACGACATGAGAAATATCCATCACAACTGTTTCAATATCACAACCACAAATGGGTCAATAGTGTGAAGGTTAATAATTTTGGGCCTGCATGTTGAACTATTTTAACCATGCACCATTAATTATCTGTACCATGTGGGCTATATTTCAGTGTCAGATGGTAATGCGGTTTTGTGTTTCACTTCGTGAATGCCACAACTTCATAGTAGATGCAGGCCTACCATTTGTTGCCACCTCACGCAACAAGTGTCAAATAACATCGTCCATTGTGTCAGACTGTGGAGCATATTATTTTAAAGACACTTTTGGGAGCTACTGTACATGTGAGGGCTACAAAATCTGACCGACTTTTTCACACACAGTGCGGTAAATCCTTATTATATGTCAAGGATGTTGTAAAGTATGACAATTTTTCTTCTGCAACTGTTGCTGTAAACTGGAGGAAATCATTAAATCAGCTTTACAGATAGTAGAGGAACTTTAATATGCTATCATTACATAATCTAATGTGAACTTACTGGCAAAAGAGAACAGAAAATAAGGCAACAAATAATAAGGATGTACTCTAATAATATGCTAAGCCTAGCTATAAAGAGCAAAATCAAATTCATATTAATAATAGATGCATTTGTTTCCTGAGTAAACATAAAGACAATAATGTACATTTTATTCTAAACCTGATTAACGTAATGCAACCTGGGTTGCATAAACTTATATCATTCTTGCTAATGTTAAAATATTCAATATCAAATTATCAAGCGTGAAAAGACGAGTTTGTAGATAGCCAGTCCTGAATATTCACATGCGCTGGTAGTACAACACGAAGGTAATGAGTGCTGTTCCTTAAAATGCACTTTATGTGGTTTTGGAGAGCCTGTAATACCTCTCCTTGGCAATTTATTTTGTACAGTACACTTCATTATCATCTTGTACTGTACATTAATGATGCAAGCTACTATATGTATATATCAAAATAATAAAACTATCATACAAGAGAATGATAAGGTGGATTATTCAGAACTAATACCCAGGGAAGGGGTAATATGAAGACTTCTATATCACTCAGAATACAGGCCTTAATGAGACAAAGAAAAACATATGGGTGTGAGCCTGGCTTTGGCTATGCATGATATAAGGCATTCAGTGGAATGATCACTTAAGCACCACTATATTCAAAAATGATTTAAGCATACAGTTGTATACCCCAAAGCTTTTATTTTACGGAGACAAAGCTGGTAAGGGAAAGCAGATGGCACTTTGGGTTAAATTTCATGTAAACAGAATGAGGTGACTGACTGGAGCTATATCCAGATTCTTTGTGATGTACAGGTATGTTTTTCCTGTTTTCTTAACTACAGCGCTTAACTGGTTATTTCACTAACAGCTTCATATACAGTAATGGACAGAAAAGAAACTTGGTATTTATATAGTATGAATATACTTGTCAAGATCAGAATTATTTTACTGCATTTACATATATTTTTCAAATACAGTAAATATATCTCCATAGCAGTTAACTATTATCACAGATTGTATTCATATCTCTTCACTGTAATATATACTCTAATCTATTTGAAAGTAATTAGCAAAATTAGTGAAGGCAAAAGCATATACATCTGTTCTCCTAGATATTGAGTTAAATTGGTTACCTGAAAAGATCAAAGGTTGAACTTCACTAATACCAATGTCAAATATAACAAACCACTGGTGAACACAGGAAGAAACTGGATGGTGTGGGTTTGTGGAAGCTGCAGCCTCCACAAACCCATACCATCCACTACACTACATGGCAGCTCATCCATACACACCAAGGAACATCAAAACAACACCCAGCACACAATATCATACACAAATACTGTCATCTCTTCTCCCTCAGATCAGCTTCCAGAAGCACGTCCATACTCTAATCACTTGCCGCTCCATTCAGTCACTCAAAGACAACACACAGCTGCATGCACGGCCTCCTGATATCCACCCTTCTGAATCCTATCTCCCTCGTAAGGACAGGGGTCCACCTGGCCAAGCTGAGATGTAGGCATCATCCAGCCCTCTTGAGTTATCAGAGGAGGCTGGATGACTCCGTCGCTGATGCCTGTCCAGGATGCAACACAGCACCCCATACTATTAAGCACATTATGGAAGACTGCACAGCACACAATCACCTGTGCCATCAACACAACGTACACTCCTTGAGAGCTCTGTGGGAAAGCCGAACCTCCGCTGTGGCCTTCCTTAGGGACTCGGGGCTGTTCGGCCAGACTGCCTCGGGAACAACTACTACTACTACTACTGAAATACCATTGTTGCAACAACTGTTTCAAGTAAATCTAATAATTAACACTACTCTCAATAAATTTCAATAAGTGTGGTACATACTGCAACATTCTGTAGACATTACTGATGCAAAATAACTCAATTAATGCTTCTCAAATACATTCATATTTTTGAATGTTCATAAATCAAAATTTTGTAAGCAAGGAAGCAACTGTATGGGCAATCTTAAACACAACTTAGCAGAAGAAATTTTACAAATGCTTCCTTAGCACTATGGATTTTTACTATTACAATGACGTGGCAGTGGACTCCTTGGCCTCAGTCAGTGCACGAGGTTGATGGAACAACACTGCCAGTTTTACGCCCTGCAAAATGGAAACAATATACTGCAATATTCTGCATAGAAATACTGTACTGAGAACTGCATTTATCTTACGGCACATTATAACCCTAACTCCCTTCAAAGGCTAAACTCCTTCAATCTAATTGCATGTTTTATTGATTAATTTTTGCTTCTTCCAAACAAATATATTCATATCTGGGGAGACCTCCCGTAGTGATGGGATAAATGAAGACTATAACTAACTTTCTCAGGTCAAAAATCTCTCCAAAGGCATGTAAAATCATATGGAAGCTGCAGTAATAACATGAAAAATATGCCACTGGGCTAAAGGGGTTCAGCAATAATCTGTAATAAATTATGACATGAGATGAAAACACAAAAGTCATACAGACAGCACAGAAAAAAATAAATGTTACAGAACATATTCTCTATGAAGCCAAAGACCTATTTTTCTCCAAAAGTTGTGGAGATACTTGAAGAAGTACAGCTGAATGTTTTACACTACTATCATATGCAGTGCAGTTGGAGTAAGAGCTCTGTGTTGACACAGTCACATGGTCAAGGACACAGGTGCTGTAACATTACCTAATGTTTTGCGACTGTTTGTGGCAACAATATGTCTGGCAGCATTGATTCTCCTATCCACATCATGCTGTTTTCCATGCCACCTCTCTCCAAACATGTAGCTCCATTTTCCAACATCTAGTGTACGTGCTTGCTTAACAGAGGTTGGCAGTGTACTAGGGGGCAAGAAGGGGCTGTAACTACTTGGATGGGCCACCAGGTAAGCTGATTCAGTGAAACTTCAAAAGATGAAAACAGGTTAATGGCTTTGCAATATATGAACACTAAGAAGGTATTACAATAAGTCCTTGTTATATGAAATGGATGTACAGTATTAAAAAATATCACAACTTTCATTAAACAAGTGCTGTACATCGGGGGAATGTGGCCTCAGCTGTATATGTAGCAATGGAAAGTTAACAGGCAATCTTTCTGTAATTTAATATGGACATGATGCAAAAAGGGATGTCAAAAACGGCAACACATAATGGCTTACTGTACTGTGTAACAAAACAATGCAAAACTAAACATGTGAATGGTATAGAGAGCATGAAGTAAATATGTCAAGTAAACTGGCATGAGATCAAAAAATAAAGAGGATGCTGAACACAATGGCAGAGAGTTCAAAAAGTGATCATGGTGCTGATTACACTGGCACAGTGATCACGAATAAATAAAACCTCGAGTCCACTGACCTGTTGTGTAGCAGATCTGACAAAGTTGCCATTGGATGTGACTGTGATGGCACGATGGGCATGGCCAGTACCGAACACCAGCCTAGCACGGTCACTGGCACGTCCACCTTGTCTTACCTTGTCCTGCAACACACGACCACACATACTACATATACTGTATATATATATATATACACACTCAAACCTCGATTTATGGGACTAAATGGGGAATCAACTTGTCCCTTAATTGAAAATGTCGCCTACTTGAAAATGTCCATTGTTTTACCACATATAAAGACAATTTTATTATGAAATGCAATGCTTGTTTCACTTATTTATATGATTATGAATATTATTTTACAGGTACTGTATAGAGAAACATATTATTGTGAATAACCTACACATTTCATATCATTTTTGAATGGTCTTGTCCGTTTGTCAGGTACAATATGGAGTCCTTTAAATCCGAAATCCCTTAAATGGAGGTTCTTTAAATTGAGGTTTGTGTGTGTGTGTGTGTGTATATATATACAGTGGGCTCGCACAGTGCGCGAGAGATTGGGCGGTGCACGAGCTCACGCACTGGGAATTTGCGTACTAGGAATACATAATCTTATGGGAATAATTACATATGGGCGGTACCCCCTCATACCTGGACATTTTTTGGCCCTTAGAGACATAATAAAGGTCATATGTTTCAGACACTGTACTAAAGCTATAGCTACAATAACAAAAATATGGGTAGTCACCTTAACAACAGTAGACAACAGGCCTGATGACCTTAAATAACAGGAGTTCCGAGGCACGGCAACACTTACAGCGCCGCACTCCCCACCACACCTCCCACCGCACCAACACTTCCCTCCACAGACTCCTCTTGAGCACCTTCCCCAGGAGCATCAAAGTCACTCACTTCGGCCATAAACCCTTCAAAGTCCAATGCTGACACTTCTGACATTGCATCCTCTTCATCCACAACAGGAACAGGAGCAGACGATGTCGATGGTTCTGCTATTTCACCAACTTGAGCCTGCTGTGTGTAGCTTGTTATGAGCGTCTGTCTTCTCCTGTTTATTTCTTCCCTGTGCCTGTCTGTGTAGAAATGGAAGAGTTTGTCGACACCAACCAGAAGTTCCTCCGTTCTTAGGTTGCTCACTTCCTGTTCCTTCACCTCTTCCTTGAGCTTATCCACGGCAGCAAGGATCTTGTTAATGTTTGACATACACAGCTCAGTCCTGCCTTCCATCACGCATCAACATGACAACACGTGACGCGCTGTGTGAGGGGTGGTCGTGCACTAGTAGAAAATGGAATTTTTGAGCCACTCCTTGCCTCTGCCTCGCGTTTTATGCGGTAAACTCGCGCATTGAAGGGTTTTTGGTTATGATTTCTGGTCACTTGTGCACAAGGCGAATCGCGCACTGTGATGACGCGCACTGTGCGAGCCTACTGTATATATATATATATATATATATTTATGTGTATAGAGAGAGAGAGAGAGAGAGAGATATGGAAGGTTGACAGTGGCTATGAGATGAGAGGGAAATATGTAATAAATTACCAAAAGCTGCACATCACACTCTAGATGGGACTTATTCAACTAACCAACAACTCAGTGAGGCTTGGACAGGAGCGAGTCCTGCTTGTGTTGTTGCCAGTTTCTTGCAAACAGGGATATTTCTGACCACAATAACTCCATAACTATGGTGAACTGAGTACAAATACTTCATGGGTAGGTGTGTAATACCATTTCCAAGACATGTACATTTAAAGTACAGTAATTTTGCAATGGTCCCTATAATACTGATACTGCCACACCTTGGAACCTGTTCTGTAACTCACTTGTTGTAGTCCTTGAGTTAACCTCTTCAACACATACGGTATATATATATATATATAGTATTTCTTTAAGTTTATTCTAGCTACCTTTGTTCATCTAATCATTTTTGCTTTAACGTCCTTCTGCTTACTCTGTTAATCTTTTCTCTCCGTTGGGCTCCTCCGATCACAACCTTATTACCTTAACCTGTCCTATCACTCCGGTACGGCCTGTGGACCCTCCAGTGAAACGTTGTCTGTGGCATTTTGGAGCCGCGGACTGGGAGGCCCTCAGGCAGTACTTCTTTGATTTTCCCTGGAATGATTATTGCTTCCGTGGCCGGGAGCCATCTGAGTGTGCCTTGCGCATTACGGAGGTTATTCTCTCGGGCATGGAAGCATACATTCCTTTCTCATATCCTTTGACTAATGCAAGAAAGCCTTGGTTTAATCACGCTTGTTCTAATGCTGTCCGCAACAAGGAGAGGGCCTACAAAAGGTACCGGAGCCAACCCACCCCTGAATCACATCATCTTTACGTTTCTGCCCGGAATCGTGCTAAGTCTGTTCTTCGCTCTACCAAAAATAATTTCATCCATACTAAATGCTCTCAACTCTCCGACTCGAATTCTTCCCGCTCCTTCTGGCATCTTGCCAAAAATCTTTCTAACAACTTTACCTCATCATCCTTCCCTCCTCTTTTCTACTCTGATGGTTCTGTAGCTATTTCTTCTAATGATAAAGCAGATCTCTTCGCACAGACTTTCTCCTCCAATTCTACCTTAGACGATTCCGGTGCTGTTCCTCCATCACTTCCCCCCTCTGACTTCCTCATGGCTGACATTAAAATTTCTTCAGTTGATGTATTTTCTGCCATCACTGGCCTCAGTACTAACAAGGCATATGGGCCTGATGGGGTCCCTCCTGTTGTTCTCAAGAACTGTGCTTCTGTGCTTACACCCTGCCTAGGCAAACTCTTTCGCCTTTGTCTGTCAACTTGTACCTTTCCTTCTTGCTGGAAGTTTGCTCTCATTCAGCCAGTCCCAAAGAAGGGTGACCACTCCCAACCCTCCAACTATCGTCCAATTGCTTTAACGTCCTGTATTTCAAAAGTTTTCGAGTCAATTCTTAATAGAAAAATTTTAAGGCATCTTTCCTATCACAACCTTCCTTCCGATCGTCAGTATGGGTTCCGTCAGGGACGCTCCACTGGCGATCTTCTCACCTACCTTTCAGACTCCTGGTCATCCTCCTTTCGGGACTTTGGCGAAAGCTTTGCCATTGCACTTGACATCTCAAAGGCTTTCGATCGAGTCTGGCATAAATCTTTAATTTCCAAACTGCCCTCCTACGGTTTCTATCCTTCTATCTGTGCCTTCATCGCTAGCTTCCTTTCTGGTCGTTCTATAGCCGCTGTTGTAGACGGCCATCGTTCTTCTCCTAGATCTATCAACAGTGGTGTTCCTCAGGGCTCTGTCCTGTCACCAACTCTCTTCCTTTTATTCATCAATGATCTTCTAAGCTGTACATCTAACCCTATCCACTCATACGCTGATGACTCCACCCTTCACCTTTCCATTCGGTTCCCGCAACACCCATCTCAACAGTTACTTCAACAAGCAAGGGATGAGGCTGTGGCACACCTAATGTCTGATTTGGCTCGTACCTCTGACTGGGGTAAAAATAATATGGTTGTCTTTAATGCATCTAAGACTCAGTTCTTACACCTATCAACCCGACAAAATCTTCCACAGGTATACCCACTAATGTTTAATAATATTCAGCTTAATCCTGCATCATCCTTGAACATGCTTGGGGTTTCATTTACTCGGGACTTATCTTGGAAAGATCATATTACATCTCTTGTAAAATCTGCTTCCAAGAGATTGGGTGTGCTAAGCCGACTCTGCTCTTTCTTTACCCCTGCACAATTGTTGACTCTATACAGGGGTTTTATCCGCCCCTGTGTGGAATACAACTCTCATGTGTGGGGAGGCTCCCCACATACAGCTCTTCTCAATAGGGTGGAGTCAAAGGCTTTTCGTCTCATTAACTCTCCTCCTCTTACTGACTCCCTTCAACCTCTGTCTCTTCGCCGCACTTGTGCATCTTTATCTCTTTTCTATCGCTACTTTAATGATCACTGCTCCTCTGAACTGTCTGCTTGCATTCCTCCACCTCTACGACGGGCGCGTAGCACCCGTCTGGCAGCAAACTCTCATCCTTTTTCTGTCCAACTCTCTAATGCAAGAGTTAACCATTACTCCCAGTCTTTCATTTATGCAACAGGTCAGCTCTGGAACTGTCTCCCTCTGTCTGTATTTCCTGCTGCCTATGATCTCCAGTCTTTCAAACGCAGTGTGTCCAGGCATCTCAAAATGATTGGATCTTGAATTTGGCTCTATATTGTATTTTGTTTTTCTCTTGGAGGGAACTGTTATTGCGGGCTCATGGCCTCTGGGTCCTTCTTCCTCGCATAAAAAAAAAAAGAAAAAAAAAATCTAACTTAGAAAAGACCTCTCATGCCAATAGGATGAATGAAGGCCTCAGCTAACCTGTTTATTTTGAAAGTCTCTAATTGGCGGCAAGAAATCATCTTAAGGTCACAAGAATAAACTACAAAAACGTTAATGCCTGACCTTGAGGTAATCTACACCTGGTACGATGGTAAGGCGAGCCAGTAGTTGTTCAGCTCGGGTTTGTTCTCCCTCTCCACCAATTGTACCCACAATGCTTGAGAAATGGTCAACAGCTTCCTGGCATGCCATCAGCTCACAGCCTTGAAAACAGTGAACACTAAATACTTATATCATAATTACCATCAACATCCTGCTCTCTATTTCCCACTTAAGAAATGGGTGAGACAAGGCCCATATCAAGGGAAGAGAAAGCATGAGAGAGGGAGAACTATCAAACGTATGCCCTGTGAGACTGGCCACACAATCATTCACAAAACACTGAAGTCCCCAGAATCATGGTTGTTAGCCCCAATCATCTGTACACATAACATATGGATAAACGGTACCTGAATGCTGGGAAAGGCGAAATACAGTTAATTCTCATTTACAGTTGTTTTGTTTCATATACAGTATATATCACTAGCAATCTGTTAAAGAACTAAACCCTGTTCTTTACTTAAAGTTGCCTGTGATTCATTATAAAGTTGCTTGAAGTTAGACAGTGTGTTTCAATACCTGACCCATGAGGGTCTTGCCCCTTTCATCCAATAATGTACAGTAATCCTTCCATTATCTGTTGTAACAGAGCCAAAGACATGTCCGGAAAGTGGGTCCATCCAGATGGTGGGCCCCTGCCTCCTGGACTGGTATTTATGGACCCTAACCCAGCCTAACTTTGAAAGCCATCTAAATAACTCCCTACTGGACATGCATAGCACCTATTTAAGACTCTATTCACATCAATAATGGACATAAAGCATGAAATAAATGGAAAGGAACCAGAGAATGAGGAATTAAAAGTGAGTATGGAAAATATTTAGTAGTGTACAGGGTACTTACAGCACGTCTGTGGCTGCCTCCTCTAAGGCTCTGGCAGTGATGAAAATGCTCTTGAAGCACGTACAGTAATCCAGTGTTGTGCTACACGTAATTCTTTGCACTGTGAGTTATAATTGTTTAACACTGCACATTCTGTTCTTAACTGCACCATGCCAGTTTCAATCGCTACTTTGCACTCCACACTTAATCCTTTGCACTCTAAATTCTAATTTCTTAACACTGCACAACACTGTACAGTCAATCCTTGTAAATCAAGGATATTTGGGTCCAGACCACTGCCGTGATTTACGAATTCCGTGATTTATGAATAATAACCCTTATGTGAAAAATTAATTTGGGTCTGGACTTTGGCCAACCCACCCCCACAGCACCCTACCTACACCTATCTAGGCACCATCAAACACAAACATACAAATTTAGGAATATTCAGTGCATGTATTAAATAGAAATAAGCAATGTTAAGGGATCTCACCTTAATCCTAAGACGAAACTGCTTAAATGAATGGAGTAGGGTGGTGTAGGGAAGAACTCATTCTTCTCAAACTCTTTCACCAGCTTTGAAAAATTCTCTCCCTTCTCACCACGACGAATGAGATCCAACTGTTGACTGTACGACAACGGTGGCAGCCTCTTGACGCCATACTACTTAGAGCGCATCATTAGGGGGTCAGGAGGGCCCATGGCAGGTAGGGGGCGGGGGGAAATTGCACAAAGAAGGCAGGTAGCTCGTGCTCCACGAGCTGACTGGCAGGACAAGAACAACAACAACATGGTGGCATTAGTATGCACACTTGCCACCAGGGACATGTGGTGATTGGATGCTGGGTCGCAATTTTCAGTCTGAATGCTGAGGTTTACGGTTCTCCTCGGAAGACGCCCACTTGGTTGCCTAAGTCCGCGATTTTCGTGACTTAACAGTGATTTAAGGTTGCTGGCAGTCTGACGACCACTTAGCTGTGATTTACTAATCCGTGCTTTATGAACATGTGATTTACGAGGATTGACTGTGTATTCCCACGTGGTCTAGTGACGAGGTATTGCAGTTTATTCGCTGTTTCTTCACAAAAACGAGCACGTGTGGCACCCACTGCTATGAACATCTACTTACGACGGTGGTTAGGCAGTAACTGGTGAGGGAGGAGGAAGGAAGGGGTGAAGGGGCCGTGCATAAACACAGCTGTTTGGCGCTGCGTGCCAATTTCAAATTGCGGGCGGGAAAAAATCCAGATTTGGGGGGGATTTTTTCTTTTTTTGGCCATTTTTGGGTTTCAAAGGTCCAGGCCCGCAATGTCCAGTAAGCGGGGAATCCGGATAGTGGGTGTCCGGATAGTATAGGGATTACTGTATATTCTACTTTATTCTGGCTACTTCCAAATAATTACTGTATACTACTGTATTCATACTTGGGTGACCTTTCAAACTGTAGGATTTAACTACAGCCTTAATTAACCCCTTCACTACTACACAGCCTTCCTGAGTTGAATAAAATCGTCTACAGATAATAAGAATAAAATAAGAATATACAATACATCACAGAACTGAAGAAGCTAGTGGTAGTGAATTCAGTCAAAGACATCCAGGCCTTAAGTGCAGTGTTTTAAATCCTGAAGGTGACTGGGGAATATTCTACCATGTGAAAAATTGCTGTCAGGGGTGTAAGTTGGTTTCCTATAACTTAAATTATTCTGAATTATGTTAGTGTAATTTTGGCTCCCTTATACTTGAGAGAAGGTACAGTATTATGGGATTAGCTGTTACATTTTACTGTTTTCATTGTTTAATTCCTCAGTCATGAACATCACTTAAATGCTGTTTCACTTAACGAGGCAGTTTACTTGCACACATCCTTGACTTAATGAAGATTAAGGAAGCAAAGCAGAGGAGTGAACTTCTATGAATGGCAGATAAGGATGGAAATGACACTTGCTATCATTTTCCATCAATGCAATATACCAACTTTTTGGTCACCTCATATGGCCATTATCAAGTTACAGATAGGAGGTGCATACAAAGGAGCATAAACTTAAAATATTTCACAAGTTAAAAGCCCTTGGTATGATCTATTAGGTACACTACATTAAAGGAAAATTATGGTGACTATCATTATCTGTCTTTGATGGAAGTCATGGTGTCGTGGGTCCACTACTGACCACCTATACCCTTTTCACCATAACTGGATCATATTTTCATCCTCTGCAGCTTATTTCATGCAGCTCAGTGGCAGAAAAGGACAAAGCTATAGCCTATATCTACATCCTTTCCATGGCACCTTTTTCTTTCTAACATCATGACTGTTTGCAACACACATTTTAGGAAGGGAGACAGTAGGCTAATTACATACGAGTCTGGTGGAAATAGCAGCAAGATAGACTATTTCCTGGTCAGGAGGGCTGATAAGAGGTTAGCAAGGGATGTTAAACTTACAGGGAGTGAGGAGTGTGAGCAGCAACACAAGTTCTTAATATGTGACATGGTGCTTATGGAGTCGGTGATCCAAAAAAGGACCAATGCACCTAGGAGAAAAATATGGAAGCTGAAAAACCAAGCAGTAAGGAATGCCTTCTGTAGCGTGATGAGGATAGTGGCTGAACAGGGAGATGCTGACAGAAGTGTTAATGAGCAGTACAGAGCCCTCAAGAGCAATCTCTTGAGTTACTGATTAAGTCTGTGGATGGAAAAGAGGCCCGCCAAGACATAAAGCAACCTGGTGGTGGGATGAGGGTGCAGAAGCTGCAGTTAAGGAGAAAAGAGGGCTTTTCTGGGAATGGAAGAAGGGTGGTAACAAAAAAGAATACTGTATTTGGCTGCCAAGCGTAGGGCTAGAAAAGAGGTTTACAGGGTAAAGTGTGAGTCACAGAGGCTTTTACTTGATAACCTAATTCATGTGGAATGGAAGAATATGATATTTAAGGTGGCAAATCAGATGAAGAGGGAGAATAGGGATATCATAGGTGAGCAGTGTGCAAAGAATGATGATGGAAGGGTAGTAGTGAACAGTGGGGATATTAAAGATGCATGGAGGGAGCATTACAGCTGGTTGTTGAACGAGGAGTTTGACTGGGACAGGGAGAGTTTGGAGCCTGCGGATCCAGTGATTGGTCCTTGGCCTTTGATTGACACTGTTGCTGCAGGCAGGGCAATAGGCAGGATGCAGGTGGGGAAGGCAGCAGGTGTGTCTGAGTTGACTGCTGAAATAATGAAAGCCTCAAGAGATATATGGGTGAGATTAGTCACTGAACTGATGGCTGGCTGAAGAGTGTAACTGTAAATGAGTACAAGAGGAAGGGTGATGCCTTGGAAAGAGGAAATTATAGCGGCATAAAGCTCTTAGACCAGATAATGAAGGTAATGGAGAGAGTTCTATAAGGTATGATTAGAGATCAGTTTGGGTTTATGCCAGACAAAGGGACCGCTGAAACCATATTCACTGTTCGAAAACTTCAGGAAAAATATATAGGAAAGAAAAGGGAACACTACTTTGTTTTTGGTGATTTGGAGAAGGACTTTGACACAGTCCCTAGAAAGGTGGTGACATGGGCAATGAGAAAGCAAGGGATCAAGGAGTGGCTGGTTAGGGTCGTTATGGCAATGTATGTGGGTGTTCGCATCCATGTAAAGGTTAAAGAAGATTTGAGTGATGACTTTTCCATGAAAGCTGGTGTGCACCAGGGGTCAGTTTTGAGCCTGTTGTTGTTTATCATGGTACCTGAAGCCCTCTCATATGACTTCAGAAATGGACTCCTGTGGGAGATGTTGCATGCTGATGATTTGGTGTTGACTGCAGAGAATGAAAGGGAGGCAGAGGAAAGATTTAGGAAGTGGAGAGTTGGCATGGGGCACAAGGGCTTGAGAGTTAATGCAGATAAAACAAAAGCGATGATATCTGTGGCTGATGGCAGTACTGTCAGAGACGCAGGAGAGTGGCCATGTGCAATTTGCCACAAGGGCGTGGGAAGTAATTCCATCTTGTGCAGCATCTGTGATAAGTGGGTGCATAAGAGATGTAGCGGTAACAGAGGCAGACTGCAAGATAATGCTGATTTCATGTGTGCAGTGTGTTGGGGAGAGTAGGTGGATATTGGCAGGTGTGAAATGATTGAACTTGCTGGTGAGTCTCTTGAGTGTGTGGAAGAGCTCTGTTATTTGGGAAACATGTTATATGCTGAAGGTGGGGCTGGAGCTAGCTCTGGCTACAGTGAGGAGTGATTGGAAGAAGTTCAGGAAGCTGTTGCCTCTTCTGACATTGATAGGGCTCTCCCTCTGTGCTACGGGATCTTTGTATGCTGCATGTGTTAGGAGTGTAATGCTGTATGGTAGTGAGACCTCGGCTGTAAAGGAGGAGGATATTCACAGGCTCAAACACACAGAAATGACACATGTGTTAGGAGTGTAATGATGTATGGTAGTGAGACCTCGGCTGTAAAGGAAGAGGATATTCACAGGCTCAAACACACAGAAATGACAATGATTAGGTGGATCTGCAGTGCGTCCCTGAGTGTGAGGCCTGGGGGGGGGGCCAGGTTTATGATGGAAGAGTTAAAGGGTAGGATGGGACTTGAGTGTACAGTAATCACTCTAATATCCGGACACCCAATATCCGAACATCTCCACTATCCGGACATAAGAATGTTTCATACTGTACTTTTTTCCATACTATACTTACCTCATTTCACTCTTTAATGTCCTTTATTGGTGTGAATAGGGTGTTAGGAGCTAGGCATGTGCAGTAGGAAGGTGTTTTTCTGAGTTAGGCTAGGTTAGGGTCCATAAGTACCAGTCCAGGAGCCAGTCACCAGAATGTTTATTATTGTATGAACCTACTTCTAAACCCTCATTTTATGTTTCTTTTGCATTTATTTCAGTCATTTATGTGCCTTATTGGTGTGATTTGGGTCTTAAATAGGTGCTATGCATGTCCAGAGGGAGTTGTATAGGTGTTTCTCTGAGTTAGGGTCCATAAGTACAAGTCCATAAGCTGGGACCCAATATCCGGACAGAACCAATATCCGGACCTACCTATGGCTCCATTACGTCGGATATTGGAGTGATTACTGTATTGGTGTTGTGATGAGGTGAGGTAGATTGAGATGGTTTGGGCACGTGGAAAGGATAGGGGACAATAATAGGGGGTAGAAAGTGAGAATGTTAGGGGTAGGGCTGTGAGAGGTAGACCAAAAAAGACCTATGATGAAGTCACTGAGTGTGACTGAAATGGGACGCTGCCAGAGATCAAGCAGCATGGAAAGCCGCCATTAGGTGACCAAGGCCGATGCATGCAAGGATGTTGGAGCCTTCAAAAAGAACGAACGGAACATCAGACACTAGTGTTAATCTATTATTACAAATCAGTATTCAAGACAGCAATTCTAGGGCAAGAAAAAGTACAAATGGTAGAGCACCAGTAAACTTCCAATACGGCAATACTGAATGGTAAAGCTGAACATGGAAAAGGCTTGTGAGATGATGCCTGGATTCTGAAGGCTTGAATAACTGAATAATTTGTGAATTACTGTGTGGCTCGCTTCACTGGTTAAGCTGCAGATAGTTCTTCCACTTTCATACTTTCCCTTCCTCTAAATCTGAATCCTATCTCATCATATCATTAGGAAAGACAAAGGGTTAGGATGATAACGATGATAACAACAAATGTCTTATGAGACAAGCTTAACAGATCTAACAGTATACTGCACTCATAACTTTGTTTCTTTTCATTTCCTTATTAGACATGTAAATATTTCTATACTTACTGCTGTATTTACAGAGATCTGGAAAAAGCATATGATAAAGTAGATAGAGGAGGAGTGTGGAAGGTTTTACGCATGTACCATATCGATGGTAAGGTGCTAGGTGCCATCAAGAGTTTTTATGATGGCAGTGAGGCATGTGTATGGGTAAATAGGCATCGAAGTGAATGGTTCACAATCAATGTGAGAGTGTGACAAGGTTGTGTATGGTCCTCATGGTTGTTCAATATACAGTATATATGGATGAGGTGATGAAAGAAGTAAAAACGCGAGTAACGGAGAAAGGGATGGCATTAGTAATGAATGGTGATGGATGGAATATCCCAAATGTTGTATGCTGATGATGCAGTGCTACTTGCTAAGACCAGACAGAACTTGGTAGACTAATGCAGAGTTTTGCTGATGACTGCAAGCGTTGTGCCTTGAGAATGAGTGTAGAAAAGCGTAAAGTGCTGGTAATTGAGAGAAGGTAAGTCTCAGTGTGATGTTACAGTGAAAGGGGGGAGACTGGAATTGGTGAGAGTTCAAATACCTGGGTACACTGACAGAAATTAGAGGAAAATGTGTAAAAGAAGTGAAAAGTAGAGTGACACAAGGAAGGAAAGTAGCTAGTGCTATGAAGGCCTTGATAAGAAACAGAGGCTTGAGTGTTGCAAGAGGGCGAGGCTTAAGCTATATGATGGAGTGTTAGTGCCAACTTTAACAATGGATGTGAGACTATGGTGTGGCATGAAAATGAGAAGTCAAGAGTGATAGCGGTGGAGATAAGACTGCTGAGGAATGTACGCGGAGTACAGAGAGTGGATGGGATACAAAATAATGCGATTCGTATATGATGCAGAATGAGGAAGTCTGTGGACACCAGAATCAAAGAGAGTGTACTGAGATGGTATGGTCATATGGAAAGAATGGATAACAACAGACTGGTGAAAAAGGTATATCTGAGCAAATTTGAAGGAAAGAGGAGGCAAGGTAGGCCAAGAAGAATGTGTAGGGATATAGTGGAAAAGTGTGTGAGGAAGAGAGTTATGGAAGCTGGTGAGGCTCGAGAACTAACAAGAGATTGAGCTGGCTGGATGAATGCTGTGAGAAGAAGTGCATGATTAGGGATCTGGCACCTCTTTTGAACGTGACAGCGTCCGGACTGACTCTATCGTATATGTTTATGTGAAGCTACAGAATGTGGGGAAAGCTTTTGGCATATCAGACAGAGCCACGATTCTGGAGGCTTGAACGATGAGTGAATGGAAGAGTGGCCCACTGGACTGGGCAAACTTAGGCTGTATAGACACTGCTACTCCTCACTCTGCCCTAAGGTGGGAAAGGAGGTCCAGGTGATGTTGATGATGATGGTGATGATGATTATGATGATGATGATGATGATGATGAGAAAGGGCTATAGCTCTGAGTAACAAATTTGGAAAGAACCCCTACCTTTAAAGTAGCTGTCTAAAGTTTCTTTCACTGGACTTTTTCTCTCCCACTCAGCCTGTTCAGTTAATAATTTGTCTTTAAAGATAAAATTGGCTCCCCCATTTGCTGTTGCACTAACATAAGCAATCATGGCTGTGATATCAAGGTTAATTTTTCTTACTGGTTCATTTTTATTCTGACAATTTTCACTACTTGCTTCTGTCGGCATAGATTTTTCAATCTGTAACTTAAATAAATGAGGCACTAAATCTGGACCCTTTTGAAGTTCTAAGGGACACAGATGATCCACATTATTATTACTATGTTTTTCTTCACTAAGTGTCCCTATCAAGCCATCCTCATATGTTCCTTCTTTGTTTAAGTCATCGTCATGATTCTCTTCCTTGGGTTCATCTTCATTAGAATCATTATCATCTTCAGATTCCTCATCCTCAGAATCCAAGTCCTCAGAACCAGAGTCCTCAACAATAAAGTCTGCAAGTCCAAACTGGTTGTCTGGTATCCTGTGTCCATGTACATGAACTCCTCTGTCCTCCAGTGCTGTTGCTAAACCCTCACTCATACCATTGCAAAACCAGAAAACAACCTGCAATAGTAACACTCATTAGAACCAAAAATGTCTCAGTCTTACTAAGAGTACCATATTTCTGCCTGCACACATAAACTCTGACCTGTTCAAAATGCGATAAATTGTGAGTTTTATTCCCGCTACTATTACTACTGCTACACTCAAAACTGAAGATGGAGAAGGCAACTTTAGGCCAAGTCTAAGGTCCTTATGAATAAGGCTTACACAGCATGAAAAAAATGTAACAGATGTAAGATGCAACAAATCACTATGGAAGAGATATGAGAATGCATCCTTATGACTACAAAAAAAATCAGCTCATTGTACTGTGTGACTTACCTTTGGGGTGGTGTAGAAGACTGGATGTTGTTCAGCACACATCACAAAGTCCTCTGCTACTTCATCAAGTGGCTTCGTCCCTTTACGTCCACCAGAGATATACAACAGGTGAAGTGCTTTAGGATTCCGCATGATGACCTACAAAGCAAACACACCAATGACTCCTTCAGCCTGAGAACATAGTTATATATCATTCCTGCTGCTAAAACATACATTTATTCTGGCTGGGGGAGCCATTTGGTAGTGAAAGAAATAAAGAAGCTTGTATCTAACCCATCCAGTTCAAAAGGGCTCACTTAAACTGAATAAAATTGCTTGGAGAGAAAGGATGAAATCTAAAATATACTATGTGTCATTCTGTTCACCATGCAATTGCACTCAGGTTAAGAACAATCTCTATTAGTACCGTACTGGCCTTATGAAGGTTACACTTAGCCTCTCCAATTCAAAACATCTCCCTTTAATTTGATAATGTCACCTGGAGATGGCTTGTATAAACAGGAGATTGGCATCACCACAGACAAGGAGTTAGTTACAGTACTGCAGGCCTCAAATCAAAGCATGTTTATATTTGACACATAAATTACTAAATGTTTGACAGTGTAAAAATGAATATTTATTACTGGCATATACAGCACTGTATCTGTTATTAAATGGGAGCTTTACAACAGAAAGAATAGCTAAAAATTTATAAGGCATAACTACCATTGGCTTATTTTTACTCAGTGGAACTGCCACTCCCACAACTTGAATATTTACCATTGGTTGCAAGAAATTCTAAGCGTGTTTGCTATGAGGCAGGAATGAGTTAACCCTCACAGTTACTGGTTAACTCTCCAATCTAACTACACCTGACCATCAACTGAGCTGAGAGGGGTAATGGATCTTCATCAGATTAGAGAAAACATGCTATAATGTTCTCACCTTCATCCACTGTCTTCCATTATCAGCCACAATATCAATGATTAGTTTTTCATTAATCATGGTGGTGAAAGGTTGAAGTATTCCTGTGACCTAGAAAAAAAAATTAAATGGGTTACCATCACTGCTGTAGTATGTTATTTCATTCTCAAGCACAAAACACTTTTAGCATGTACAGTACAACTCTGCTTCTTATCTTTTAATAACTCACACCTTCATTCCAGTTACAGTACATATCATTTACCATATTATATTCTTGCTGTCTCCAGATTTTATTCACTGTAGAAAAGACTTTCTGAGCTGCAGAGTTAGAAATACCATAATTTTCATTAACTTCTTTTCCTTAAGGGGCTCTCTTAGGCTGAATAAAACTGTAAGACAACAGAAAAACTAACACGAATAATATGTCATCATACTGATGGGTCTTCGGTTCTTGCTGTGAGTATTTAATATGAGTGTAGCGTGGGTGTGAGAATGTGTTGCCATGTTTGCAAGGGATCAGTGTTAAACATGAGGGTTGTTGTTGCTGTTGTTGTTGCTGCCTTAGAGGCAAACCCAATGGATTGCAGGATGTAAAATACTTCAGTCAGGTGCTCCCAGAGAGATCATTTACTGAAGTTATGCTGAAGGACTATGTTGTGACTGTGACTATGTCAGAGGATTGCCTGTGTTGTGGTGTGAAGATAGGCATTACACTGAAGACATAGTGGACTGTCACAAGCAGGTAAATGGAGGATATGGGGAAAAGGTTCACTTGACTCAGGAGTCCAGAAACATATAACATTATCTGTACATTGAACTGTACAGAGTGGTCTGTTTATTGTGCTTTTCTTGTACAGCATATGAAATGATGATTCCTTGTGTGTTACAACAATGGGTTTGTTAGTGATACCAGTAACTATTTATCCTGCATCATTTTCTAAATCTTATAACTTGTCCATGCTCTGTAGTTCCTGTTTCTTTACATTTAGTAATCAAATACACTCACTTCAGTATAAAGTACATGGAAATCACACTCCAACACAAGGAGACTAGGCCATCCCCAAACATGCCAGACACTATTAAGGGGTGTGCAAAAAAACTGCAAAGCGTATCTAAATGCGGTAACATATCTGTGATTTGTCAACTTCACTAGAAGATCCTAGAACAAATGTTAAGACCTACTGTATGCAAATTATCTAACAACACAGAAATCATTATGAGACAACATGCATATGCATACAAGAAATGAATAACTACAGTATAAAGTTCTGAGAGCATTACTCAAAATAAACATCTGCTCCTGAAACTACACAGAACTCTCAACTGCCAAAGCTCCTCAAATCATAACACATGTTATTTGAACTCTTGGTCTATGGGCATTAATTCAATATTTCAATATATTGGTACCAAGAATAAAAACAAAAATGTCACTGTAGTGAAGTGATTCAGAGCTTACATTTGGAACAGAGGCAGCCACCGCTGAAACAGCTCCCAGCTGACCTAGATTAGAGCACATCACATGGTCTTCCTTCATCTCACTGCCACTTTTCAGTCCCTGAAATAAGTATGAAATATCTGTCTCCTGGCTTGTCATCTGAGAAGCCACACTTTCACCCATCCACCCCACCACACTGACCCATTCACCCTACCCAACCATCCATTACTCACTTCATCCACCCCACCCATTATACCCACCACACTCACCCATCCACTCCACCTATCCTAACCATCCAAACATTCTGCCCACCCATCCAATCTCCTATCCACCCATCTGCCTACTAACCTATCCACCTAGGCTAGTTACCAAGTTTGGACCACCACAAGATATTTGCAACTTCACACACACACACACTAAGGTACAGCTACTTTTATAGCATACAAGTCATCACATTCAAAAGGTGAAAATGCAAAGGTGAAAGCAGGAATATTTCAACCTTACTATCAGTCACTAAATGTTCCTGGTAATTATTTCTTCCATACAAATACCTCAGTTTAAAAAAAAAAAAAAAAAAAAAAAAAAAAACTTTGGTAATACCAGTATTGTAAATTACTTACTTTGTTTAAGAATTTGATTTCTGCTTGAATTCTCTTCCTCAGCTTACTTGCACCTTTGATATGATTTTTCTCCATGTCATCAACTTGTGCAAGTAGTGCTTTTGCTTCGCTGATTTTTTCCAATGCCAAATCTGCAACTGCTCTTCTTTCACCCTGTCGGCCAATAAAAGATTTATTACAAAATCAATTGCTGGTACCTGAATACAGGAGCTATCGGTATCTGTCTCATCTTTATCACAATCATCGTCACCCTGACCTAGGCTATTTTCCAATCTAAGGTAAAGTGAAAATATGAATGTGGCAGAATTACCAACAGCATGCCCTGTGAAATAGGGATGAGTCAGTCATAAATTGTTTAATTCCCTAGAGTTACTGCTCCATGTCAGAGGCCTATTTGCCAAACATTTTAGCTGTAGAAACCAAATCAAGAAAAAAGAAAAAAAAAAAAAGTTAGGCAAAAGTGAAATTTCCCTACATAATTCTACAATACGCAGACCTATCACTAGCTACCGGTACTCTGTTATCAAGCTGCTACCTGCAGCACAAAACATGGGAGTATATTCAAGCCAAGGCAAAACACATGATTTATGATCAGGGAGAATACTGTTTACAGTAATGGCTTAAATCAGCCACTCATTTGGACACAGGGATGATATATGACAAGTACTAGTAGTTAGCTACTACTCCTCTTCCCTCTCTCTATTCTGACTGTGTAGGAGAGCTTATTGTGGTAATCTAGAAAGGAAGGTTTGTACTCAGACACTCCACCATCTCAATCATCCAGTGTAATTCAGCCAAAACCTACGTCAGGTATTCCATAGTACCCCCTCATCGGCTCAATATTCAGCTTCGGGCCAGATATTGCGTTATTTCCCATCATAACCCTCTATCTAAAAAACTTTCCCATGAGTAAAAGATGAAAATGAAGCATAAAATATAATAAAGTGCTAATAAAATACTGTAATACAGTTTTACAGAGCTGGTTGCCTACCATTTATGAGCTGGTTGATACACCTCGATGATGGATGCTGCATAGAACTGCCGGTTATGTCCAGTTTTGGTGCCGGATACTGCATAATTTCACTCGATACTGCTTTAATAGAGCCGAGCCAGTGGTGTTGGATATTGCAACAACGGATATCTGAGAGGTTACCGGTACTGTATAATGAGAATAAGTCATCGGAACTGCATATATTTCTCATTAAATACTGGCACCACTGACCCTCTCACAGTCAGGACAACTCTTGTATTCTATTCCAATTACTCAGACGACTATACAGAACTCTGTTCTGGGCAGGTCAAAGGAGCCTTAACATTACGGGTCAAGGATTTGGTTACAGAGACTTCACGTCTGACTGTGCGAGTATCTTTTGCAAATTACTAGGAGAGGCTCATTCCCTTCCGCACCTTCCCACTCTTAAATGCGCCCCTGATTGAATAATAAACAGTTTGTAAAATAAATAGCATTTTTTTTTTTTTTTTTTTTAGTTATCGCTACACTCCTAGCATCGAAATGCCTCTATGTTATATAATCCTGATCAATGTACAAACTTTGCTTACCATTTCCATTTTGAATGATGCTTGCAATTAATTAGCACAGTTCTTCCTAATATTAAACATCTCACTCAATCACGTTAGTCTGTCCTACTAAACACCACCCGGGAGTTGGGGCTGCCCTGATCCCCCGATGCGATGCGATGCGATGATTGGTAGAGGGATAGCCTTTTCAACGGCCCCTCTTATAGTTTTTACAGTTTATTCGTTGCTGAGCTCTTTGATTTTTCTCTCTCTCTTTTTCCAGCACATATGTGTGAATTGTTTTATTCTTTCAAAATCTTCCTTTTTAAATAATAGTTGTCCTAATATATCGTCTTTGTTTTCTACGTACGGTTGTTGTAGTTCTGGTTGTTTTTCTCTTTCTTCCCTGTATGCCTGGCAATCTAATATGAAGTGTTCTAAATCTTCATTCTCGTTGCCACACATTATGCATTTTGTTTCTTCTTGTGAGTGCCTTTTTCTGTCATTTAATTTCAATGTATTGGTGCGGCACTTGAAGAAAGTGATAGAGGCTGGTGTGTTGTCATATTTCATATCTTCCCCACCCATTTCTGTCTTCCATTTTCTGTATATTCTTAGTGTACTTTTTGTTCCCATTTCTGTTTTCCACACTTTTGTGTCCCATTCATGTAGTCTTGTTGTTATTTCATCTTTGCTGATGTTTTTTAACTTATCAAAATTTATGTTCAGTTCTTTTAGGTCTTTCTTACATTCTTTCATCCACCTATTCTCCTTGCCTCCTTTTATTATTTCTGTTATTTCGTAAACCAGACTGTTTTCTCTTTTCATGATGCTCTGCATGTAATTTAGTTTCATTTTCATCATTTTAGTTTTCATTAGGGATGCTCCTATCTCTCCTCTTAACCCTGTTTCTGCTGTATATTTTGCTGCCCCTAGAATAGATCTGTATACCGAGTTTTCAATTCTTTGTAGCTTGTTTATTTCTTCTTGCCTATATGCTATTACACTCGCTCCATACAGGATGCTAGGTAATGCAAGGCTCTTCCAGAATGTCTTACCTATGAGTAGCTTGTTGCAACTTTTTGCTGTCACTGAGTAGCTTGTATTGGCTAGTTTATGGGCTTTGTTTATCATGTTTTGCCTGTGTTTTTTGAAACAGTCTTTTGAGTTTGTTATTTCTACTCCCAGGTATGTAATAGATGTAACTACTTCTATATCTTCAATTTCCCCCTGACCCCCGAGCCAACCAAATGCCGTAACTGTTGTGCATTCCATAAACTGCACATTTATTGCTATGTATAGGCAACTTAACTCTAACAACACATGAATTATTAACATTTAATAGTGGCAGTGGTTGAACAGCTGCACTAAGCAGTAGATTACGTTGGGTGGTAATAAAAAAAAAATATTTGCTTGATGGCCCAGCAGGTTCAGACGCTCCAGTCTGACGTAAGCGTATAAGAAGAGTAAGATTGGGGTTTATTGCTCATATAGTGCCGCTCTGGGGCCAGTAAGTAGCCTAGCACTGAAAGCCTACGATCCTTATAAAACAATAAAAGACGGGACAATAGACAGAGATACAAATGTACGAGTACATATATGCACAGGTAGATATAGGTAGATAGATGGATAGACAGAAAGATGGACGGATTATAAGATAGGCTAGTTTTTGATAGATGGTAGAAGAGACGAAAGCAGTGTTATATATACGAAACTGAACAGTAATGACAGACAGTAAAACAAAAATATCAGACAACAGGAATGGAAATCCGAAAAAGAGATGTAAACGTAACCTCCGAGAACAGTGTGGTAATGGAAGATAGTACGAACAGAGAATGAAAGACTGACCAGAAGAGTATATGTGAGTGAGGTGGTAGGGAAGAAGAGGAAGGGGAGACCAAGGAAGAGATGGAGGGATGGAGAGGAGAGATATATGAAAGGTGTTTGTGGGTTACAGGGGAGGCGATTTGTCTGTGGCCACTCCTTACGGGATTAAGGCATCGGGTAATAGATAGATAGACAGACAGATAGTTAGACAGACAGATAGATATACAGACAGACGTATAGTTTAGGGGAAAAATCGCTTGTTATGACACAAATCTGAAGAAGTTTGTTGGATTCTTGGCATTACACTACTATTTTTCGAAAGCTATTGTTCACTGCTACCTCATTGTTTATCGTGATGAAGTGGATCCGTGTTTATGTCGGCAGCCGTACACTAAATAAACAATAAGTAAATAAATAAACGTAGGAAAAAATAAAGGCTGTCCAAATACTGCACACCCTATGCCACTGATGATTTCTCGTGTGTCGGGTACGGCCAAGTCAACGGTAGGCTACTATACTCCTTTCACACTAACCTGGCCGAAATTTGCAATATCTCAGAGTTCAATGCTGAGATGTAACAAGAACTTGACAAAAAAAGAAAAAAAAAATTGAGCGCTAAATAGGAGAAAGTGCTATGGAAAGGACGAAGAGCCGTAGAACTGACTTTTTCTGCCACTGAGTCACGTGAAATAAGCTGCAAAGGAGAGATATTTGGGTCATGTTAAGGTGAAAGATGCCTACCCTATGCCAGTTTCAGCCTCTCATATTTTTCTATCTTTAAATTGCCTGTTTTAGTTCACTGATTAAGTTATAGATTGAATTAATTGACTGTGTGTGTGTGTGTGAAAGCCCTGTGCTCCCCACACTAGCAGGAGGAATCGTCCCTACAACACAGAACAGGGTAGCGCAATATTTGAATCACCTTGTATATGCGAGAACATCCTGAGCGTTTTGCAGTCGGACACACACACACACACACACACACACACACACACACACACACACAAAGAAATGATGGATTAATATAACAAAGTAGGACAGTCAGGTATAGTAAACAAAATAAATCGCTTAGGAAAAGGTGTTAGTGGAGCTTCCCGACAAGAACATAATGCGTCTTTATCAATTATCTAATGGCTATTAAGTTTCACCATAGTTCACGCTTGCGACTCCATTTTCAGTTCACAGTAGGGAGGATAAATGCTCGTAAATTAAATGTCAAAACTTCCCTGTGTTACGTCACTGGTGTTGGAAATGTTGGAAGTGTTTACGTCTCACAGGCCTCGTAACAATACCCCGATGGCGTCGTTTGCGTCACACAGGCTCCCACCGGAAAGGCTACAATTGCGTCACATTATCTTACTTCGTGCTAATAGGGTCAAGACGCTTCCGGAGCCTTCCCCTGGCACTTTCGGTATACAGTACATGATCTATTTTGTTGTTGATCCTGGCTACCGATACAAATGATTTTAGCTTCGGGGAGGTCAGTTGGACTAAACCACCAGTACCTTAAATCTCAGAGGACGATTTATCTATTTCATTTTAGCTAACGCAAGTCGATTTCACTAACCACTAGAAATCCTCCCTAGGCCTGTCTGTTAAGAAATAGACTCGAGTTAATGAAGGCTGTATATAACCTCTCCAACCTGAAAATACTCCCAGGAGGGTAAAAATCGTCTGGCGGGAGGGAGACCTGTGCTGGAATGGGAGGTATACGCGGCCATTTTACCTTTTTCAGGCATGCCGAATGACCAAGAAATACTCGTAACATCCAAGCATACGCAACTATGGAGTGTATATCGAGCTAGACTATTCCTTGTTCTAGACAACGAAAATAGTAGGTTTAAACGTTCCGTCAGGCAGCATCAAACAGGAATTTTCCTTTCCAAATTGCAGAGTTATGTGGCATTATATACTTCTAGACGGGTTCTGGACGTGTTCACGTACGCTGCGTGAGTTCCCGCATGGAGTCCTTTAGTAGTGCCACACCACCGTACACCACAGAGCTTGTAGATGGACAAGGCAGTGCATTCGCTCCTCACACCCAGTATAGAACTCTAGATTAAACATAACTAGCCTATAGACAGTACACACTATGATCTGCACTGTGCAAAATGCACAATCCTGGTTAGCCCGGCCGCATATTCCCGTTCTGTATGGGTATTCGTCTCGGTACCACAGCCAGCCACCTCAGCCAAGCAGACCTACTGGGATAGGTTATGTTAATTTTGTACCTGAATGTAATTTTACCTGGGAAACAAAGTGAACATATTTTCGAGAAAAACTTATGGTTAGTTTTGAAACGACGGGGCGAACATCGTTCCTAGCTGAGGGTTTCCGGTGTTGAGACGGGTACCCATACAGAACGGAAATATGCAGCCGGCCCCCTTTCATTTAATGATAAAAGAAGGAAAGCATGGTACAATGTCGCGTATGGCCAAGTAAAAATTTTACCATTACTGCACTGGGTACGACAGAATAGCAAAAATTAACGTCTACACCCGCGGAGATCCTTCTTGGCACACACACACACACACACACACACCTATATACATACATACATAGAGAGAGAGAGAGAGAGAGAGAGAGAGAGAGAATTTTGTTTCTAAAATGTTTATTTTTCTATTTCCATTCTAACAATCATATATCATCTTCTTAATAATTATACCAAAGCACATCAAGCTTTGTGCCAGTGGTAAATGTGCACTTCATATCCTGTTCGTCATTCGGAAAGGTTACACGATCCACTGGGGGCGTTGTTGCACCCTTTCCTTAGCGATTTATTGAGCTTACTACGATCTGACATTATCTCGTATACTATTAATATAATTTTATGATCGTTTCTGTTTGTATCTGTTAATTTCAAAATATACTGAAGTGTAATGTGCAGAATAAATCGCTAAGGAAGAAGTATTACGAATTCTCCAAAGCCTCGCTGATGACGTATTTTGTATTTTCTTCCCTATCTCCAGCCGTCTTTATTAATCTCAAGACGGATTATTCAAGCTGTGAAGGCTATGGACCCGTATTCTCGTTAAGCCCCCTAACACCACTTCCTTAACGATTTATTTTTGGATATGGCTGGTTAACATCCTTTTATACGTTATTCATATAGAGTATGGAGACATTAGAAGGATTTACATAGCACAGGTGAGGACGGTAAAGTGCAATAAGCAAAATAAATCGCTCAGGAAAATGTGTTAGGGAGCTTCCTCGACCGACGAGAATAAGAGCCTATAGCTGACCTCGGTTGTTCGAAAAATTTCTCCTACATAAAAAAAAGAAAGAAAAAGCAAAAAGAAATGAAAAGGCATGAAAGAAAAGCAAAGAAAGAAAAGAGAAAAGAGAAACGAAGAAAAATAGAAAAAGAAAAAGAAAAAAGTCTGGAGATCTTAAGGAAATTACAAAGGACATCCTCGAGCAGAAAGGGTTGAGAGAGTTCGCAGGATGGAAGAATTATACATTTTTAATCTGTGTAAAGATAAAACATTTTCGGCCCGATCTGGACCCTCTGCTAATACTGGGAGGAGTCTAATCCCATTCTAAGGCCAGAATTCTCGACGATTCTCCCTAACACCTATTCCTTAGCGATTTATTTTTGGATACGGCTGGTTGATATCAATTTATAATTATTTATCCTGCAAATGGTGGCACTAGAATGATTTCAATAACACAGAGGAGGTTAGTAAGGAGTAATAAGCAAAATAAATCACTTAGGAAGAGGTGTTAGGGAGCTTCCTAATCCGACGAGAATACTGTTCTCAGTGGCTATGGAGATTTCGTAGCGCATTTTTCTTAGCGATTTATTTTGCCCTATGAACCTTAATATCTTCTTACATGTCACTGATATAAACTGGTAATTAAAAGACATAACATACGAGAGGACAAGCTGTAGTGGGGGAAATAAATCCAAAATAAATCGCCATGAAAGAGGCGTTACGAAGCCTCCTAAGTCTACTTGAATATAAGACTTAAGAGTAATGGATATATAGTGCTTTAATTACAACCCACGCTCTGTTTGACCTTTTGGGTGTGGGGAAAAAAAATGTTATAGGAGATGCAGGCTTGTTCATCGTTCAAATCTCTCTCTCTCTCTCTCTCTCTCTCTCTCTCTCTCTCTCTCTCCATAACTATCTACCTACCTTCCTACTTACCTACCTACAAATATAATAAAATCTATCTGTCTATCTATCTATCTATTTCTTGCTCAACACCGCATCCTGTGAGGAGTGCCCTTCTCTTGATATCAGTAGAATATTGTCAGATTTCAGTGTGACTCCTCAACCCCTTTAGAGCAATGACGTCTTTTTTTTATTTTATTGTTCTTATTAGTTTATTCTTGCTGCTACCAGACGATTTTATTCAGATTTTATTAGGAGAGCCCCCTCCCCCCCGTGGAGTTGGAATTATTGAAAGCTAACGTACTCATCGTCTGCAGTGTCAAATTGTTTCACGCAACATGTGCACCAATACCTTTTCGATCGACGGTACGGTTGCGGACATAAATACTGATCCACTTCATAACGATACATAACGAGACAGTGAACAATGATTTTCGGAACTCGGAACCCAACACACCATTCAGAATAATATCCTAGGTTTCATATCTGTTCGACCAAATAGTAGAACATAATTTGGCGTCCGCAACTGCACATACGTGGGCCATAAGGTTCTGCTCACCCTCCACTCCTACCCCTGGCTGGAGGAAAGTCATAGCCAGGGAATTCACACCAAACCAAGACCGGATCCAGTAACGGAGGCCGAGCGACCTCGTTCCTCGATATCCTACGACCACTCCCACTGGGCTAGCCACAACTGCTGTGCGTGTCTGCCCTCCAACTCCCATCTGTGGCAGGAAGGAAAATTTTACTACGTGACTGACTTTACACAGACTCACGTCCAACCACAGAGTCCTTACTTTCCCTCATCCCTCCCCTTCCCCTCTCCCTCTCGCCTCCCGTGCGTAGGCACTTAAGTATGTAGTGTACGTACGTAAGGATGAACACATGCCAGGATGTACGTATGCGTTTGCGTACATGTGTACTTGCGTACATACGTGGCCAAAGTATTTGTACACATAAACAAGTACAGGTACAGTACCTACTCACATACGAAAATATGTATGAACATAAATCAGTACGTAGATACTTCTGTACGTCTGTAGGATGAGCAAATAAGGACGTGCGTACAATGTCCAAGTGGTAGGTCGAAGATTTACTTGACTATGAAAGATTAAGTTTGCAATGACACTGCTATTCGTGCACTCTAGGCCGGTCTGAAGTGCCAACAATTAGACTTCGTTCGGTGCGAAACCCTGGCCAGGACTTCCTATTGCAGGGGTAGACAGAGGGTGTGCAGAAACTGTGGCCCACGAGTGCACCTTCTTCACCAGCCCAACCTCATAGGACATCGGTCCCTGGATACAAAACAAAGTACATCCGTGCCCCAAGCCTTGTTTACGTCAGTGTGTGACGGTGACTCATATCCTCGCCAGCTGGTCGGGCACTTACTCATACACACAAACACACACACTAACACTCCGCCCTCACACTCACACAACGGTGCCCTCAGTCACAAGGAAACTTTAGGCGGGTCACCCCCAAAGTGAACAGTGTGCAGGTCGGGCAGGGAAATCCAGAAGAAAATGATCACTGGAACGCTGGGATTGTCAGTGTGAAGACGCTGCGAGAAATGCCAGATAAATATTATTAAGAGCTGCGCCATTATAGCGTCGACAACGACAATTACAACCACAGTGCCAGAAAAAAAAAAAAAAAAAAAAAAGAGTGCTTAAGCATCGAAAAAACAAAACAAATGGAAACATCAATCCCATAAGGAAAATACCGAAAAAGGTCATCACGTACCCATTGCTGTAAGAAAGGTACTTACAAACTCTAGAAAGGTACGGTAACTGATTGTCATAACGAAAGTGCCCAAAAAGATTGTTACAACAGCACTGACTTTAGGAAAGTAATTACAACGTCGAAAAATACTATTATACTGTACTCTAGTGCTGTGACGACAGTGCATGAAATGTTTTGAGTAAATTGTCTGATAGCAGTGAATTTTGATTAGAATAGCCATCTCCGGGGAAGACTGTTGAAACACTGCCAAAGTGCTTACTACGACATAGTTAAAATGTCTCGGGGTAACAAGATTAATTAGGAAGGCCAAAGGATAATGGGGACTTTCTAATCTCTCTAGTGTAACAAGCCTATCCTAAGCTGAATAAAATCATCTGGGAGTAGCGAAGAATATATGTTCTAAAGAATGACAGTATATCGGTCAACCAGAAAATAATAATATCACAAACTTTATTATTTGCAGAGACATTGATTACATCTTCAAAATAATCAAGAGCTCCTGTCCAACTCTTTCAAGTCCCAGGATGAAGCGACTGGGGCTGACGGTGTATTGTGGGGCGCTCTGTGTCCACTTTGTATTCTGCCACTTGCCTTACGATGTTGACAAAGTTCACTCGCATCCCCTAGCCTCTCGCGATCCCACCAGCAAGGAAGAAAGAGCGGATGAGGCTCTGAGAATGAAGTGCAAGGAGGAGGATCTTCCCACTTCATCCCATTACCCCAAGGAAGTGGGAGAAGTGGATATTGTGAGGAAGAAACGCAGCGGAGTGGATCTTTTTGTTTCACCCAGTCATCTCGAAGTGACAAGGACTCTTAGGATAAAGCGCGGCAGACTGGATTATTTTGCATCACCCTACTGCACCATTCACGAAACTCAGCCTGGTCAGGATTTAACCAGAATCGTGAACACCCAGAGGAGTGAGCACAGCTTCTTCTTCAAGCCGCTGTCAGGTTTCCGCAGCCTGGTGTTCCGCATGGTCGTGAATAACAGATTTGATTTGAGTGGGTCGTACGAGTGGCCGAGGAAGAGTTTAGTGGTGCATGGGTATGAGTTGGGTGAGGATAGCGTTGGCATGGATGGGTGGCTGCCAGTTTATGTTGAATATTACCGTCATCGGGTCTCTGGTACGACGGACAAACTGGCTCTGAGGGTGAGTGTGGGGGCGACTGCAAACCTCACCAAGAACCTCATCACTCGTAACCGCTGGACGCATGAATACAAAGGTTTCACTGCTTATGCTGAAGGCAGGGCAAGCTACAGTTTCGGCTGCTATCCTTCCGATGTCCTTCTAGTTCCCACTGTCCATCTCCCTCACAGCCAGCAGGTGTCTACCCCTAACAGCAGAGTGGATCTCTCTGCTATACCTGATTACTCCGGAGAGGTGAAAGAGGTGGATAATGTGAAGATAAAACGCAGTGATTTGGATCTTTCCACTTTGCCAAGTCGCTCTGAAGAGATGCAAGAGACAAGTACTCTGACGATGAATAGCAGTGGACTGGATTTTTTTGCATCACCAAACTGCTCCATTCAAGAAACGCAGCCCGGCGACGATTTAACCAGAATTTTTAGCAGCTCAAAGAGTGAGCAAAGCTTCTTCTTTAAGCCATTGTCAGGGTTCGGTAGTCTGATGTTCCGCATGATCGTAGACAGCAGAATTGACTTTGGGGGACCTTACGAGTGGACGGAGCAAAGTTTGGTGGTGCATGGGTATGAGTTAGGTGAGGACACTGTTGGAAGGGATGGGTGGCTGCCGGTTAAAGTTGAATATTACCGTCACCGAGTCCCTGCTGCGATGGATTCCCTAGCACTGAAGGTGAGTGTGGGAACAACCGGAAACCTCAACAGGAGTCTCATCACCCATAACCGCTGGACCCATAAGTTTAAAGGTTTCAGTGGTTACGTTGAAGGAAGGGCACGCTACAGTTTCGGCTGCTATCCTTCTGGTGTCCTTCATGATCCCTCCATACGTTTACGTCATAGCCAGCAGATGTTGCCCTCGCACGAATCTCTGGTGGTGGGCGGCGTGGTGGGTGGAAGCTTGCTGCTGGTACTGATTGCTATGGTCATTGTTCTGCTGGTGAGAAAACGCATTCAAGATGGACCCCCGGCCATCCCCAAGCAGCTGCCTATGGAAATGGTAATAAAAACTAGAGCATTCATTTTACTTACATTTCCTAGTGTCAGTACATGGGTATACCAAATATACACAAACTTTTCTTAAATAATATGTATACCTTGCCGCATATATTGAATTTTTAATGTTTATGTTGTCAATAATCTAGTTCTAAATTTATCATAAACACTTTTCATTAGCAACAGTTGGATGGTAGAGTATGTATAATTTTCTTACCTCAAAAATCGGGGACTGCATTTAAATTCACTCTCTCAGATTTGTTAATATGGCCATAAGCACTGGAAGGCAGTGTTATTAAGTCTGAGATCTGGAAACGCAATGCAAACCTCAACCTTTCTTTTGCACATTACTAACACATGATGAATTAGGAATGAAGTTTGATTTTTTCTACTTCGCTATATTAATTGCCCCTCTGTAGCCTACACCTTGTCCTTGCCATATTAATTTTTGCTTCTTTTTTTCAGTATTAATTTACAACCCTCTTCTTTTTCCATAGTTATTCTACGTCTCCTTTTTCCAGTATCAATCTACGCCTTCTTTTCCCATATCAATCTACGCCTCATGCTTTCTCTGTATCAATCTACGTCTCATTCTTTTTCCAGTATCAGTCAACACCTTCTTCTCTCTCTCCAATACAGCTTTTGCGCCAAGCCCAGGTGAGTTCGGAGCCGGAACCGACATACGAAGAATTTGATGAGGAGACACTGGCCAGACTAAGACGGAAGCTTGACCCCGAGAATCTTGGAGGCTGTGACGAAGAAAGGGCAGTCCTGGAGGCGCCACACATCACCAAGGGCAAGACCAAGGGCTTCCAGGGGCCATGTCGAAGTGGTGGGGACGTCGACGGCGGGAGAGACCTCGGTGGGGCTTGTGGTGGCGCTGTCAACGGAGGAAAGGTACTATATTTTCGATTTTTCTCTTTTTTTCCTTTTTTTTTTTTTTTAAGTCCAAGGGCAGTATTCGCTTAATTGTTTAAGCCTTAGGACCGTATTCATAAAATTTCTTAAGCCAAAGTGCCGTATTCACTGATTTTCTTGAGTCTAAGGGCAGTATTCAGGTATTTTCTTGAGTCTAAGGGCCGTATTCACATTTTCTTGAGCCTAAGGGCAGTATTCACGTATCTTCTTGAGTCTAAGGGCCTAATAATAATAATAAACAGTAACAATGATAAGATAACTTTGGGTAAACACACACACACACACACACACACACACACACACACACACACACACACAGAGCAGTGAATGGTTAAAGACATCTGGCTCTAGCTATAATAATATATAATACAATTTCCCAGGACTCACGAGCGGTAGAGAACGTGTATGAGAATGCTGGAACGCTACGGCTGCTGGAGGAGAAGGAACGGATGTGGAAAGAGGATCCGAAGCTGGGCCAGGCGCCGGAAGATCACTACGTCGAGATGCACGGGATTGTCAGCCGCACCAGCAGCCTCAATAAGTAAACTGCAAGAGACGTATTATTTGCACCAACAGGCTTAATAAGTGAACTGCAAGAGGCGTATTATTTGCACCAACAGGCTTAATAAGTGAACTGCAAGAGGCGTATTATTTGCACCAACAGGCTTAATAAGTGAACTGCAAGAGGCGTATTATTTGCACCAACAGTCTGAATAAGTGAACCACAGATGTGTTATTTGCCTACTATTTGCACCAATGGCCCTTGCAAGTGAACCATATGGCACGTATTATTTACACCAGTATCTTTAACAAGTGAACCAGATGACACATATCCCTAGATGACACACATACTTAACAAGTGAACAGTATGAGACGTACTATTCACACCAACAGCTTTAACAACTGAACCATATGTCACGTACTATTCGCACCAACAGGCTTAACAACTGAACCATATGACACGTACTATTTGCACCAACAGGCTTAGGAAGGGAACGGAATTGTGATGCTCCAAATAGTTCTATGTCGGCCTTAAGGATATGCGTCCGAGGGGTGATTGTAATTTATCGCTTGTACAATGCAGTTTAGGGGAGAGTAACTGGTCACTCTCGCCGTAAATCTCTGGACCAAATAACCTAACGCCAGGCTTCAGTTTTCGTTGGCTTGTCGATTTAGTCAGAGTGTGGATTTCGTAACATCTCGCCTCAAAACGATTTATTTTGCCAGACTTTAAACTGTGCTCTTGTTAGCGATGGAAATAATATCACCATCTTCTACTGTTTTTTTGTTACGGATGGAAACAATATTAATGAAAAAAAGTATGAAGAGTGTACATGAGAATATCAAACTGTCTTAACCCAAAATAAATCGCCACAGAGGAGGTGTTACAAGGCCTCCCCTGTCAAAGAGAATTTATCATAAGGGAACCGAATAATTTTGAAGTTCACACACTGCCTAAATTGAGCTTAGCCTTTTCAGCCCGATGACGAACTTTATAATTTATTTTTATTGCCGACAAGCTTTTTTATTATTATTTTATAAAGGTCAGAAAGTCCCTTATTGCATCCCTCCCTCACTTTTTATTTATTTATTTTTTTTACATCACTTTGGCTTAACGCTGTCATCTCATCATCTTGAATGCTAAGTTGTAACAATAAATTAACAACAGAATATGATGCTGTAGTCTTTTTACTCAAACTTGGCCTAAAATTGCCATCTCTTCGTCCTGAATGCTGAGTTGTAACAATAGAATAACACAGGAAGATGATGCTGGTCACGAGGAAGTGCTATGAAAAGAGTGGAAGACCATAGCATTATCTTTTTCTGATACCTGTGAGACAGAGGAACCAGCAGAAAAATGGAGGGAAACTGGGCCATGTTAAGGTGAAAAGAGTAGTATAATGTAGGCTGTATTCACCTCCACTTAAAAAGAAGAAGAGGAAGAAGATGACGAAGGAAAAAAAGAAAGAAAATAAGAAAAAGAAGGAAAAACTAAAGCTGAATGAAATCTCCTGGAGGTAGCAAGATATACTACTACTACTACTACTACTACTATTAATAATAATAATAATAGTAATAGGTACATCATAGATCTGCAAGGGTAGAGTAAGAATTCTCCACTTGGCGCCAAAAGTGACAAGTTTCAGGAGACCACGGCGTATAGTGAAATTTGAAAATCTAAAAGTAAATAAACAAAATAATAAATGTAAGAGATGGCAATTTTAGTTCAGGTTAGTGTAAGAAAAAAAAAAAGTATATTTTATTTCTGCTTTCTCCAGGCGATTTTTTTCTCAGATTAAAAAAATAAATATTGAAGGGGTTAATGAATGCTATGCCTAATCCCTCCAGCTCGAAAACAAATAGGAAGAATAAAATCGTCTGGAAATAGCAAGGATCGTATATATGTGACGTCGTCGGTCTGAAAGGGTTAAGATTGGCCTGTCATCGTCATCATCATCATTATCATCATCATCATCATCATCATCACATTCATTACTTTATTTTTTACATTTTCCGTACTTAATTCATTCCATAATTATAATGCTGTGTTTATATAGGCTAAAAGTAAATGTAAATATAACACAAAAAGATTCTCTCTCTCTCTCTCCCCCTCTGTAAATATTATGCACTATGAATGTACTGCTAACCCCTTCACTCCAAAGACGTATTTTTTTCATATATTATCGCTACCTCCAGACGATTATATTCAGCTCCCTAATACCTTTTCCTAAGCGATTTAGTTTGTTTATTACACCTTATTGCCTTATTCTCTGCTACACAAATCCATCCAATATCGTCATACTCTGCATAAATAATAACGTTCAAAAGGTTATCAACCAGTCATATCCAAAAATAAATCGCTTAGGAAGAGGTGTTAGGGAGTCTCCTTAACCGACAAGAATACGAACCATAGCCTTCATTAACCAGTTCATCACGAGAGAGAGAGAGAGAGAGAGAGAGAGAGAGAGAGAGAGAGAGAGAGAGAGAGAGAGAGAGAGAATCGTCTGGAGGCAGCAAGAATACACTAAATACATCATCGCAGTGAAGGGGTTTAGCCAAGGATTTAGAAATATGAAATTAAAATAAATGTTACAAAAATCTACGTCTTTTTCTTATTTTAACGTTATTTTCCTTCGTATTTCGTCACTCAGATCACCACAACTATAGTGCGTTCATTCAAACCTGGCAAAAATCCCTACTAAACACCTACAGCTCAGTGGATGACCAAGTGTAGTCAGACTGAAGTGTTTTGACTAGTAACCAAGGAGACGCGTTCCTATCCCATAACCCATTGAATTTTAAGCAGCCGTGTGTTAGAATTGAGTTTCTGGGATAGTACGGCTTCGTCAAAAAATAATAATGATAATTATAAAATCGACTATAATTACGCGCACACACACACACACACACACACACACACACACACACACACACACAGAAATATGTATACGAATTATCCAAAAGAGAAATGCAGGGGAAAAAAGGAAGCAAGGGTGAAAGTTCGTTATCATCATCATCATCATCATCATCACCACCACCACCACCACCACCACCACCACCACCATCATCGTCATCATCTTCACCACCACCACCACCACTACCACCACCACCACAATCATCATCATCATCATCTTCACCACCACCACCACCACCACCATCATCATCATCATCATCATCATCATCATCATCATCAACCCAACCTTAATTTGCAGCTAGGAAATGGGAAGATGTAAAAAAAAAAAGGAAAAAGTAAAAAAAAAAGGTTAACGTTAATAAGAAAAGAAAGACTTGGAGAGAAGAGGAAAAGAAAGAATTGGAGAGAAGAGGGAGAGAGATATGGAGAGAAGAAGAAAAGAGAGAATTGGAGAGAAGAGGAAAAAAAGAGATGTGAGAGAAGAGGGAAAAAGGGACGTGGAAAGAAGAGGGAGAGAGATATAGAGAGAAGATGAAAAGAGAGAATTGGAGAGAAGAGGAAAAGAAAGACGTGGAGAGAAGAGGAAAAAAAGAGACGTGGAGAGAAGAGGAAACGAGAGAATTGGAGAGAAGAGGAAAAGAGGCGTGGAGAGAACAGGGAGAGAGATGGAGAGAAGAGGAAAAGAGAGGCGTGGAGAGAAGAGGAAAAGAGAGATATGGAGAGATAAAAAAAAAAAAAAGACGAAGGGACGAGGAAAAGAACGAGAGATAGAGAGAGAGAGAGAGAGAGAGAGAGAGAGAGATAGATAGATAGATAGATAGATAGATAGAGAGAGAGAGAGAGAGAGAGAGAGAGGAAAAGACACAGATAATAACAGACAAGCACAGAGATTAGTAAAGACAAAAGCGAAACACTAACGGATATAAAAGGAAAAAATACCTTAAAAAATAGAAAGTACATTGATTAACCCTACCAATCCACGTTATTATTATTATTATTATTATTATTATTATTATTATTAATGTTATTATTATTATTATTATTATCATTATTATTATTATTGCTACTACTACTATTATCATTATTATTACCATTATTATTATTACTACTACTACTACTAGTACTACTACTACTACTACTATTATTATTATTATTATTATTATTATTATTATTACTACTACTACTACTACTATTATTATTATTATTATTATTACTACTACTACTACTACTACTACTACTACTACTGTTACTGAACCAAACAGACGATTTTCTTCAGCTTAAGAGTCTGGTAACGAAGGGGTTTATGAAGGCCGTACCTAACCCCTCCTGTTCGAGAAGCCTCCCCTCAGCTGAATAAAATCGTCTAAAGATAAAATAAAGTTAAACTAAATGGGGAAATAAAGGGCTTAAATTAGGCACTTGGCTGAGCTTGGAAAATGGGGAAGGTTTGGAAGGAGAGAGTTGCTAGATGAGGAAATTCGAATACATACACACACCACATACGTAAACATGTACGCACAGACACACGCAGACACACACAGGAAAATATACATACATGGCACACACACACACACACACACACACACACACACACACACACACACACTCACAATAAAATCAGTCAGCAACCACCATAATTTCATACGTCGTCGGTCTGAAGGAATAAACCAGTTCGATATAATGACCATTTTTTTATTCCATTCTTATTTTATTTAATCTACTTATTCTCTTTATTTATTTTGTTTATTTATTTATTTATTCATTTATTCACTTAATTTACATATTCATTTATTCTATTTATTATATTTATTTATTATATTTATTTTATTAATTACTTTATTTATTTATTTATTTAGTTCAGGGTGGAATTTTTTTTTTCGAACGGGGGGGGGGGGAAGGTTAGGTATTGCCCTCCTCAATCCCCCCGCTAGAGTGCTTTCCTCGGCTGAATAATAATAATAATAATAATAATAATAATAATATTAATGAGGACAATAACAATCCCCCAGTTCGAAAAAACCTCAAGCTGAATAAAATTGTCTGGCTCTAGCAAGAATAAACAATGCGTATTAATAATAATAATAATAATAATAATAATAATAATAATAAATACAACAAATATAAATAAATAACAAATAAAAAAAAGCGTCATTGGATTAAGGCGATTCACCCCTTCCCTCCGATGACGCATTTTCATTTTTTGAGAGAGAGAGAGAGAGAGAGAGAGAGAGAGAGAGAGAGAGAGAGAGAGAGAGAGAGATGACACTTTTATTTTTTATTTATTTTATTTTTATTTTTTTTTTTTTAGAGAGAGAGAGAGAGAGAGAGAGAGAGAGGTATGGTGCGCATCAGACAGCCTTTATTAACAGCAGGTAACAATAATATAAATAAATCAATAAATAAATAAACAAATATATATAGATAAGTAAATGAATAGAAAAATAAAAAATAAATAAATACACGAATGAATAAAATAGAAAATTTAAAAAATAAATAGAAAAATAATAAATAAATAAACCGCAAAACTTAAATAAATATATAAATAAACTTGAATAGCCCTCAGGAGAGCGTATACCTCCGCCAAGGCCCAACATGCAGTTCCTTTTAATTCAATCAAGTCTAATCCAATATCAAACTCATAACTCTATCAGTTGTACCACCATAATTTCAAACTACCCATAACTCTTATCAATAATTTTTTAACTCACTGTAACAGCCAACAGATCCATGCAATATTCAGTGAAAATTTTACGAAAGTATCGAAAAACGCCCTATCTCGCAATGTTAAAGAAAGTGAAAAAGAATTCTTGGATTCGCACCAAAATTTATTGGAGTCTATTCTGGACCAAGGCCCATTCTTCTATCAAGTTTCGTGGAAATCCGTCCAGTAGTTTTTGTGTAATCTTGCTCACAATCCAACCAACCAACCAACAAACAAAAGGACAGGGGTGAAAACATAACCTCCTTGGCGGGGGTAATAATAATCAATAAATGAATCCAAAATTATTTAGAGATAAAAAATAGATAAACAGAAAAATAAGTAGAAAATAAACATAAATAAGTTAATAAAAAGAAAACAGAATTAATAATAAATATATCAATAAATAAATAAATAAATAAATAAATAAATAAATTCAAATAAAGTAGCAACAATAAAATAAATATATGAATAAACACATCCTGGGAGCCAATCGGTAAAAAAATCATAAATAAAAATGAAGATAATTCATTTAGCGCTGGCGAAACGCGGCATCCATCCACTCGTTACTGACTACATCCTTTTTCACGTTATCTCTCCGCCTCCACCGCCGCCGCCGCCGCTTCACTTGGGGTTTCCGACGCGCCACACGCCCACACTCACACCGACATCGTAAACAGCTCTGTGGTGGTGGTGGAGTGTGGTAGGACGTTGTGGTGGACTGTGGTGGTGGTGGTTGTGGCGTGGAGTGCGGTGGGGTGTGGTGAAATGTGGTGGTGGTGGTAGTTGTGGTGGTTGTGGAGTGCGTTGGAGTATGGTAGAACTTTACAACTGACTGTGGTGGTCGTTGTTGTGGAGTGGCGTGCTGTAGAGTGTGGTGAAATGTGGTAGGAAGTTGTGATGAGCGTGAAATAGACTTTTGTGGCGGGTGTGGGGTGTGGCGACTGTGGTAGTTGTCGTGGCAATGAGGTGTGGTGAAGTGTGGTGGTGAAGTGTGGTGAGGACTCCCAGGCAATCTCCCGTAACAGATGACATGTTGCTCCTTAGTGTGGTAGTGTATATTAGGCCCCAAAACCAAACTTACCACAAAGACCAGACCAACCAAACCCACCAAGACAAACCAGGCAAACCAAACAAATCAACCAGACCTACCAAACCTACCAAAAAGACCAAGCCAACCCAAGGGACCAAACAGACCAGACCAACCAATCCTACCAAAAAGACTAAGCCAACCAAACCTACTAAAAAGACCAAACAGACCAGACCAACCAGACCAACCAAAAAGACCAAACCAACTAAAAAGACCAAACAGACTAAACCAACCAAACACACGAAATCTGCCATACTGACTAAAGCTACCATGCACATCAAGCAGACCGACTAAGCCAAGCAAACCAAGCCAAGCAACCAAATCAACCAGTAAGCAACCCCCCACCCCCGACACCCACGTAAGGGCAGCTCCAAGAATAGTATGGATGACGAGGTAAGTTTTGACGTTCTAGTGACTTCATTTTTTTCTTATATCAACACATAAGGTAAAAATAACGTGTAATAATGAAAAAATATAATAAATAAATAAATAAATAAGCAAACTGATAAGGACGATTAAAGAAACTGCTTAGATGCGAAAATGACCATAAGCGATGAAAAAAATAAATTGATAAAAAATAACCTAAAAAAAAACTAATAAGGACGAGTTCAAAAGATGAGAAAATGTCCCTATATAATGAAAAATAGAAAAAAACTAGAATTATAAGTACGAAAAAAAAACAAGAGAAAACGACCCTAACTAATGAAAAAAATAAATTTATAAAAAATAAATCGAAAAAACTAATAATGAAGGAGAAAAACAGATTAAAAAAACGTCCCTATAATACCGAAAAAAGTAAATAAAAAACTGATAAAAAAGGGATGAAAAAAAGCTTGGAGAAAACGACCCAAAAAATGAAAAAAATAAATCGACAAAAAATAGACTAAAAAATAAAATCTGATAAGGACAAAGAAAAATTGGAAAAGACCCCAAAAAATGACATGAAAAAAGTAGTTCCAAGAAAAAAATGGAAATGAAAAAATACTTAACTCTTTGGCTTACAGTTATTCCCCAGCACTTCTTCCTGACTAGCATTTTTTTTTTTTTTTTTTGGCATGTGACATGTTAATATTGATTCTTAAGTTCTCTATAGGATTCATATCGATGTAAAGGAGATAGAAATATGACACAAGGGTAGAGTAAGGTGTAGTACTGTTTAGAGAGAGAGAGAGCACTTATCGTTGTAATATTTAGGGTAGTGTCGCTCCTCTCCGCTATCGCTCTCTCCTTCCGCTCTCTCATCCTCCTCACTCTCTCTCTCTCCCTGTTCTGAACATTAAGGTAAATTCAACAACATTATCTTTTTAAACATCCGGGCTACTTGACGTCATTCAATAGTCTATTTAGTTTCCTCATCCTTATCTAGTTTATTCCTGCTCTCAACATACGACTTTATTTTCTAGTAATGACAATGGTTAGTAAAGGCCTTTTTTAACACCTCTAGCTAGAAAAGTCTCTCCTAAGCTAAATAAAATCGTCTGGAAATAGCATGGTTCAAATACAAGAAAAAAAATCGTCCTCGTGTTGAAGGGATTAGGACAGAAAGCTGATTTGTACTTTCGATGATGATGATGATGAGTGTTTAGGTGGACATTCATTTTTTGCTGTCCAGGTTATGATGATGATGAGGAGGAGGAGAAGGAGGAAGAGGATAATAATGATGGTGCTGATAATAATAATGATGATGATGATAATGGCTGATGATGATGGTAACCCTTCTTCCCCTAGGGCAGCCAAGGATCTAGTTCCTCTCTCCGCCGCGTGATGGCACTGGCGTCGCGGGAACTGCGGTGGTCGTGTTGCTGCTGCCGCCAAGTTGACCGCCATGTGACCACAAACAGCACGATCAAGAGATGGGTGAGTGGAAAAGGCTGAAATCATAGCTCGTATTCTCGTTGGATAAGGAAGCCCCCCATCACCTCGTCCTTGGCGATTTATTTTTGGATATGGGACGGCTCAGTCAGCTAACGTGGGCGTGGGTGAGGCATTTAGAGTAGGAAACGATTAACTGACGCTAAATAAACACCGATAACAATGTATTTAGGGGACTGTAAGTAGGGCAATGTTTTAAGGGCAGTGTTAACAGGGCAATGTATTTAGGGCAATATATTTAGAGAAAAAATATTTAGGGCAATTTTTAGTGCAATGCAAATAGGGCAATATACTTAGACAATGTATTTAGTTGTCACCTTCTACCCGGAAAAAGGAGGGGAGAGGGGGGACAGGAACCGAGTGAACAGGGTATCAGAGCATGGTGCCGTAAGTTCCATGCAGGGGGGCGGGGAAACATGAAACTTTTCCAATTTGAGTCTCCTTTTTCAGCCAGCAGGGGTGCTGGAAGCGAGGGTGCTGGTGCTGGGGGCCTCAGACACGGGCAAATCCACTTTTATGAAGCAGATGAGATACGTTTTCGGAGACACCTTTCCCGTAGCAGATCGCAGACGGTGAGTGGCGGCCTGTTTAAAAATTACGCTGCGTGACTCCATTTCGTTACCGATATGCATATTACATTTTAACATTCTCTCGTATGTTATTAATATCGTTTTAATATGTATATGTATCCAGAATGGGCAATATCGAGGAACTATGAGAGGGTAATGTTGCAGGTACCATCCCCACATCCGACGTAATCTGCTGGAGAGTGTGCACAAGATGGTAACAGCAGCAGACGACTTCGGCATCCCTCTCACTACTACTGCAGCTCAGGTCAGTTCCCCTCCCCCCCATTCCGCGTGTGTGTGTGTGTGTGGGGGGGGGAAGATTCCCTATCCCCCTTATCCAAAGCTACTATAATAGGAATCAACACTATCTGATGCTATTACTGTACTGCGCTGCGCGCGCCCCTCCCCCCACACACACGCACAGAGAGAGAGAGAGAGAGAGAGAGAGATCAAAAATATTTAAAGAAGTATTCCAAATACTAAAAGAATTCAAGATATTACCAGTAGGACCCAATCTACTTTATTCACCTCATTTTTGTCATCTGGGGACGGATTCAAAGAGCTTGGGAGATGTTTATTTGGACCTGAAGGAATTAAATAAAGCCTTCATTAACTCCTTCGGTCCAAAATATGAACATAAAAAAAAAAGAAAATTACGTAAACGAGCAGAATATGTTAATGTCTCGTGCAGTGATTAGTATATATTAACTAACTGTGTATATTCGGTTCATTTTCACTTGACAAAGTTCCATAACCCCATTCTAGCCTGAGTTGAGAGCCAGGTATAGTCTGTTTGAAGGCTAAATTTGACTAGTAACCAAGGAGAGTCATTCCGGCTGATCATTCGCAACCATGACAACATTGAGATTATGAGTGTGGCCCAGTTCCGTTAGATAAAAACAAATCAGCCATAACCAACCCCCACTCAACCCTACTCAATCCTACCCAACCCTACTCAACTCCGCTCAATTTTACTCAACCCCATTCAACCTCATTCAACCCTACCCAAACCTTACTCAACCCCAACCCAACTCAAACCCTACTCAACCCCATTTAACCCCACCCAACCCCACCTATACTCCACCCCAGGAAGCAGCCGAACGATTCCGCGACATGGACTCCTTAGCACAGTACCTGGTCGAGGATGCCGAGATGGACCCGTCCCTACCAGAAGCTACGAAGGTTTTGTGGGAGGACCCGGGGTTTCAGGAGACGTACTTGAGGGGCAACGAGTACCATCTGATGACCAACGCAGACCATTTCGTTACCAGTGCAGCCAGGATTCTACAGACCGAGTATATCCCCACTGTTGATGATATACTGAGAATGAGGTGGGTGTGGATGTGGGGGCGTTGAGTGAGTGGGTGGTAGTGTGGAGAGAACGCGTGGGTGGGAGTGTGTGTTGGGGGGTGGGTACATGGGTGCGAGTGTGTGTGTGGGGGGGGGAGCGTGTGTGTGGGGGAGTGTGTGTGTGTGGGGGAGTGTGTGTGTGTGTGGGGCGTGTGTGTGAGGGGGAACGTGTGTGTGTGTGTGTGTGTGTGTGTGTGTGTGTGTGTGTGTGTGTGTGTGTGTGTGTGTGTGTGTGTGAGAGAGAGAGAGAGAGAGAGAGGACTAATCTGCTCTCTCTCCCCCCAAGATACCCAACCCGTAACTCCGTCATGTCGACCTATGACCTGGGCGAAATGCGCATGACCCTGCAGGATATGGGAGGAGAGAGGTCAGAGAGAGAGGAGTGGGTGAGGCTCCTTCATCCTCCTACAGCCATCCTATTCCTCGCATCCCTCTCTGAGTATGACCAGTGTGTGGAGGAGGCGCAGGAGGAGGAGGTAGGTAGCATGTATGAATGAATGTGTATAAGTATGAGCAGTGTGTAGAGGATGATGATGATGAGATGGATGAGGAGGAGGTATGTATATGCATGTATGAGTATGTATAATTGTGTATGTGCAGTATGTATGCATGTGTAAAAACAAGTATGATGATGATGATGATGATGATGATGATGATAAGAAGGAGGAGGAGGAGGAGGAAAAAGAAGAAGAAGAGGACTAGGAGGAGAACATGATCTTTTTTTTTTTTCACTCATATTTTTTTTTTCCTACCAAGAGCAAGAACCGCGTCGAGGAGAGCCTGGACATCTTCGAGGCCGTGTTGAGTTTCCCCTTCTTCGACAACACCCCCGTCATCCTGCTGCTGAATAAATCTGACGTTTTTTCCAGGAAGATCAGGCACCACCCTCTATCTCAGTACTTCTCTCACTACACCGGTCAGTTCAAGGGGAAAAGTGCCACTTAGAATAATTAGTTTTATAGTTTACCACCTTAAAACGAGACTACCCCCTCTCTCACTGATTTTCCCGCTTCACAAATTACTTGGTGATTATATTTGGCTCTTGGGAAACTCTTAGGTCAGAAGACCTTATAAAAAACTGTATATATTCCGACATTCATTCAGAAGCCCTTTTCTTCTTCGCTCCCTGCAGGCGAAGACGCTGACGAGGAGGCTGGTCGTAACTTCCTCGCTGGGCTGTACGAGAGGTTAGCGAAGCAGCACAGGAAACATTTTGTGGCGCGATTCACAGAGGCCACCAACACGGAGAACTTCAAAGCCATCTTCTCTTTCGTCAAAAACAACGTCAGTCGGACCATGATGTCGAGGGGCGGACTGCTTTGACTTCAGCTATACTATGGTCTGTTCTACGTTTTTCTCAGGCTGCCATCAAGCTATTTCCTCCAACTCAGTACAGACGCATCGCACTGGAGTGTCTTCGATATACGACCTGGAGAGTGTTTGATATACGACCCACGGAGTATTAGATATACGATATAGTACGATTCTCCAACCGTCATCACTACTACGGTGCTGGTTCGACCTGAATAATACCTTTTAAAAATGCTAATGGATAAAAATACAAATAACGTCCCAGAGCTGAAAGGAAGATGGACACGCGTAGCTAACGAGGGCGTGTGAAGTTGAAACAGCGTTCCGAAATTAATGTAGAATCCGAAATTCAATGTGAAACCAGGTGATGCAGTTTAATAAAGAAACGAGATGCCAGATTCAGCCAACGTCGCCTGTATGGTTGATGGGAGGTGGATCCGTGTAGCTATTGACAGAAAGCAAGTTAGAATATTTGACAGACTGAAGTTAGAATATCTGACAGGACGTGAAGTTAGAACATTGACAAGAAGTGAATTTAGAACATTTAACAGGAAGTGAAGGTGGAATATCTGACAAAAGGTGAAGTTAGAATATAGACAGAAAGTAAAGTTAGAATATCTGACAGAAAGTGAAGTCAGAATATTGTCAAAGTGAAGTTGGGATAGAGTTTAAAAAGTGGTGTAATTTGACTTCTGATCTCAAACTGGCTGAGGAAATTTAAGATAAAAGTGAGGACTAACTGTGACCTCCTCTGACACTCCGGGTATGGCTGAGGAAGGACTGATATGCATAGCTGATGTGAAGTGAAAATAGTTCTAAAAGATGAATGAAATTTTGCGCTCTGATATGAAATTGTCTGGTGAACCTATACGTAGAAAGGAATATATTCAACTAGTTGATGAGCTTAACGAACGCAGAAATGAACATACGAACCAGAACAATGAACTTAAATGCAGAGGTGAACAATATACAAGCCAGCCTCTTATGACTTCAGTATTCTTGAGGGAGGATGGGGATGAAAAGAGTTCTAAATATGACGCGTAATTTCAACTTTGATGTGAAAAAAGGTGGATGAAATTTAGACGTGAACAATAAGGCTGACCTCCTCTGACTTGAGCTGAAGAGTTGATTTGTACATGTAATTTATGTCAAAGTGTTAAAACAGAAAAATAATGCAAGACTTAACATGAGCCAAAAAATCGAGTATGCTAAAAGGAATGCAATCGAGTTGTAAGTAGACGTTGACTTGTATTCACGCTGGTTAAAGAAGCTCCCTAACACCTCTTTTCCTGAACGATTCATTTTGCTTATTACACCTTAGTGCCCTCTTCTGTGGTACTTAAATCATTCTAACGTCACCACACTCTGCACAAATAACGTACAAAACGATATTAATACCATATCCAAAAATAAATTGCTAAGGAAGTGGTGTTAGGGAGCTTCCTTAACTGACGAAAATAAGGAGTCACTGTGAAGGGCAGAGTCTAAATTCTAAGCTGCCTCCTTTGACAAACTGGACCTATAATGTGAGACGTAAAATCGAAAAAAGAAAAAATCGACAAATGAAAGTGTAAGTAAGCCACCTAGAAGAATGCCCTCAGCTGCCTGGATACCTGTGTGTTGAGTGTACTTGGTGAAAACTATTTGCGATATTCAGAGGGTAATTTATGAAGCAAAA
>NC_137033.1:16537395-16652395 GCF_032717465.1 Coenobita brevimanus
CTCTATGATAGGAAAAGAATTCTACGGCTCGCATCCTTTCCATAGCACTTCTTCGTGGCTTGTATCCTAATCAAATGTCAATCTACTGTCACAAGTATTCGAGATGGAGAGATGGCAGTTTTAGGCCAAGGTCACTTCCGCCACCACTACCACCACCGCTGCTGCTGCTGATACTACTACTACTACTATTATCATTATCATTGTTTGGTCGCCTCACTAAAATGTGGAGAAGTACGGTAGGCTACTGTATTTCCTCCTTTTCTTTTTTCTCTTTTCCAAACGCATGTTCGATTTGGCACCTTTCCTTTTTTAATTCCCTTCAGACTTGGCACAATTGTTCCTTACGTTAATATCCCCAGATATTTTTTATTTTTCTAGAGGAGTGGCTTTTAAAAGGGATACGAGGTCAAACTTCAAGCCATATAAACACAAACATTTAGAGATCCTATGTTTTTGTATCCTCGTTAATTATCATGGCAATTTACACAGAAGCATATCAGTGTATTGCAGCTGTGTGGTGACCATCTTGCACTCCCTTGGGAATACTGGCAACCTTGTTATTATTCCTGGTATAAAGCACCGAATTCTCCCACACAGTGCCTGATGATTCTACGCGGGACAGACGAAGCTTCCTGGGAGGGTCAGGCTTGCGACATTCGGCCCCCCTCTAGTATGGCCCCACCACCCCCTCTGCCCCCAAAGCCCCTCACCAGGACCATAATGTGCTCCATGAAGAACAAGAAGAAGGGGAAGCATCAGTCTGTGGAGCGGCGCTCGGATAACATCGATCTAGCTGAGGCAAACAGAAACATCCACACAGATCACCATCACGGCTACTTCAACAGCTACGAGGAGAAGAGGGTTTGAGGGCGAGACAAGCCATCAGGGGAAGATAACCAGGAATTATACACACATTAAACTCCAGTCACGTAGAGGCGCCTGATAGTATCCTCAAATTTAACAGCCCCCAAATCAACCTCTCATCCCCTGTGTTTTCATTTTATTTTTGCTACTTCCAGGGGTAACCTGTAGCAGTAAAGGGGATATTGAAGGCTGTATCTAACCCTTCCAGGTCCAAAGATTTACCCTTGCGCGATAATCGTCTGGAGATAGCAAGAATAACATATAAACTAGTCATTGTCGTTGAGGGGTTAATCGCCACTCCCATTTCAAAAGTTATAAGGAGAAGTGGATTTGGATGCCCATGTTTTTGTCTATGGAGGCTCTCTGACACATCTTTCTATGTATTATATTCGTATATGACATTTTCCTATCCTCTTATGTTCTTTACTTCTAACACTCTCAGGCTTTTATCACTCTCAGCTGAATAAGATCGTCTAACATTATTTGGAGGAAAATATTATCGCGCTATTGGCATGGATAAATCTGAATGAAAAAGGCGCTAGGGATCAAGCTAACGGGTATATTGGAATTAGTCCGAAAAACGGCTATTCACACGCCGCGCTCATATTGGCGCTTGTAATGCAGGGGGTGAGAAGGGAGGGGCAGCGACGCACTACAAAACTCTACGTACTTCCCCACCCACATTTCACCAACGAATCCCTATCAGGCTGCTGTAAAAACATTACCTCAGAGGGCATCAGTCTCAACCAAACTTGGAATGTTAACCAATGGACCATCGATAGTTCCGTGTGCAAAATTTCGTTCATAGCATTGGTCAGGATTCGAAGTTCTGCTACGTATGGACTGTGGTTGATGATGTCGACGTTTATGGATGAGTTTTGGGCATAAACAGAGTGAAAAAGGGAGTTTTGATTTTGATTCTTGTGAGAGAGAGAGAGAGAGAGAGAGAGAGAGAGAGAGAGAGAGAGAGAGAGAACTATACCATACTATAGCTTTCTCAATGTCTATATAATCATGTAAATATAAAGAATCATTTTAGTGTTTTGATAAAGAAAAATGTCATTAATTTCCTACTTTGTACCGTAATAAATAAATAAATACAAAATAAAGCTTACAAAATCAGATAATCTCATTTTTATTTTTCCGACATTTTTAACTTCGTCATTTGGTCCTGTAAACCCCTTCTCGACGAGGAAACATATTTTTTTTTTCTTGCTGCTTCCAGACAATTTTATTCAGCTTAAAAGGAGGCTTTTAGAACTGGATTTTTTTTTTATAGTCTTCGTTAACCTTTTCAATTAGCTTTTTTTTTTTTTTTTTTCAGGTTGAATAAATCGCCTGGTCGTAGCCTGAGTGGATGAAAAAAAAAAAATGTAATGGAGAAAAGGTTTAATATATGCACAGCTTCACCATTCCCTACTACCACCACAACCACATTCACCACAACAACAGACACAACCACAATCACCATCATCACCACCACCCCAACCACCATCACCACCATCACCTCACCACCACAACCACAACCATCACCGCCACTACCACCACCACCTCCTTTCCCCTCATTCACCTTGTGTAGTGTTATCTTGTGTGGTCAAGTGTAGTGTTACGTAGTGCAGTGTAGTGTAGCGTAATAGTGTAGTGTAGTGTAGCGTAATAGTGTAGTGTAGTGTACAGTTGCGTAGATTTGTGTGGTGTGGTGTAGTGCAGAGTTCTGTAGTGCAGTAATTACGAGCGAGCGAGCGCCGCGAGCTGACATGTTTACGTTACGTTCAGCTGAGAAATGAGCGGCCCGACACGACACGGCCCGATCGTTAACATCTTTTCTGCTATGTAAGACAGAGAAGAGATTCATTCAGCAGGTAGTAGATACATTCAATAAATTTTATTTTAGCTATATACCCATGAGACCAAAGAAACACCTTGGAATCTCAGCATTCCAAGGGAATGATTACCGAGAGTTTCAACTGACATAGTTCACTATGAAAAGCACTATGAAAGCAACACATGAGAGATATGAGTTGTTTTTCACTTTCATATGTTGTCTGCGCGCTGTGTTTGGGGGGGGGGGTAAACGAGAGAAAATGTAGCTCAATTATTCTTCTGTTATTGTCCAACTATCTCACCATAAATGTTGAAAGTTTACACCAAGATGAAATTACGATGGTAGGAGTAGGTACCAACGCTCGCTCGCTCGTCACGCGCTCACAAAAAACACTTTACTGGTGTAGTGTACTGTTGTGTAGTGTTGAGTGGTGTAGTATGGTGTGCTGTAGTGCAGTGTGGCGTCGACTAGTGTAATGTAGTGCGGTGCAGTGTGCAGTAGTGTAGAAATTTAGTGTGCTGTTATACAGAGCCGGTTTGTGTAGCGTGCAGTAATGTAGTGCAGTGAAGTGTACCGCCTAGTAGCGTAGTGTAGTAAAGTGTTGCGTTGCCTTGTGTATCTGTATTGTTGTGGTGACGGTTGCCTGGTAGTGCTGGGCTGGAGGGATGTTGCAGGGATACTTTTACACGTTCACTCACAGCCTTAGCATCAGTCTCGCTCAGTGTTCGTATTTCGTGTTTTTACTGATCATACAAGTTTCTGAGTGTCTAAGGGGCAAAAATACAAACAGAAACACATACACAAGAGCATAACCCATTGTTTTACGGGTTAAGTGGTGATATTTTAACTGATTTTATATGCGATAAAAAAAATGTTTACTTAAAGTATTATCTATAACGATTAAATAATTCCTAGTTAGTCTAAAATGAAAAAAAAAGAAAAGAAAAGAAAAATCCATGTGTTCGCAGTATAGTTTCACTTGGAGTAGCCTAGTGATGATATATATATTTTTTCTGTGTTCACTGATAATAAAAATGGTTTTGTAGTTTAAGCATAATCTGTAAGACATAAGTGAAAAAATTTAGTTACTGTGTAGTGTGTACAGTACCTACAAATATAATCTAACTGTACAAAGATAAAAAAAAAAAAAAAAAAAAACTAACAGCGTAAAGGTCATAGCAACAGTGCATCTAAAACAGTATCTATAATTCTTTCGTGCATAATCTCCTAGTTATCGTGTACCTAAGAGATATTTTAACGACAAATTTAAAACCAACAGTAAATCTAACACTTCTCATACAACACGAGTGGATAATTCATATACTCCTTTTACACTAACTTGTTCTAAAATGGCTTTCTATCATGAATGTCGAGTTGCAAGAATATATTAACACTAGAGTATGATGTTTGTCAATAAGAAGTGCTATGGAAAGGATGAAGAGCAATAGTAAAGTCTTTATTCCGCAGCTGAGATGCGTGAAAGAAGCCGCAGAAAGAAGAAAATCTGGGCCAAGTTCGAGTAAAAAGAGTATAGTGTTATGTTCAAGTCCTGGGTTCTTCTCTCGGTTAAGAAAGCTCCCTAACACCTTTTCCCTAGCGATTTATGATTATTACAAATCGGAAAATAAAATATTATAAATGTGCGTCAATTTGAGTTCGTTTCTAATTAACAGAGAACAAGTTTTGAATTATTAGACACAGGAGCTTCAAGGCCCATCGGTTAATGCCCTTCGTGTGGTGTGGTGAGGTGTGGTGAGGTGTGGTGTGATATGATGTGATGTAATGTAATATGGTGTGGTGTGATGTGATGTTATGTGCTGTGGTGTGGTGTGGTGCGGTTTGGTGTGGTGTGGTGTGGGAGGGTGATTTTGTGTGGTATGGGAGGGTGACTTTGTGTGCTGTGGTGTGAGAGGGTGGTATGTGGCTTGGTGTGGTGTGAGAGGGTGGTAGGCTATGCTGTGTGGTGTCGCTAAAATCTCAGAAACTGAAGAGCCTCGTGTCCGAAATTCATCCATGAGAGACAGATGGTTGTTAAGTGAAAGCGTGGTTGACTGATCTGGTTAACTGATTGATTGATTGGTTGTTTGACTGGTTGACTGATTATTTTCTACTTATTCCGCGTCCATAAAAGCAGAAATTGAACCACCAAACAATCACAGAAAACATCGGACATTCGGAAAAACCAGCGATAATAAAAACCAAAAATACGAAACCTGGATCTATTTTTCCCCATGGCGGCGAGTCCAAAGAGGCGAAGGAGTACGTCAAAAATGATGGCACTTTGGCACCTGGCACTCCGAGCTGTTAATATGGTGGTGGCACTGACCCTCTTCCTCATTGCCAGTCTCCAGGTGGGTCTATGTACTCTACGTAACAGTGTAAATCTTTGTCGCTTTCTTTCCGTCTGTTTATCTGTCTCTGTATCTCTGTTTCTGTCTGTTAATCTGTCTCTTTATGCCTATCTGTCCCTGTATCTATCTATCTATCTATCTATCTCGATGAAAGCGTTACAATGGTCGGCTTAGTGACTGTAGAATCTGATAATGTTAATATTGCTTTCTGATACAAAAAGTGGATAATTATATTTTTCTCTTTTTCCAGGTTAATCGCCCAGATGCGGTTATGTGGGGGGTGAGTGTCATGTAATTATTAGAAAGGTATTTATTAAGTATCTGAAAAATTGGCATATGACGCTTAGTAGCACCTCCTTCTTAGCTACTTATTTCTCTCTCTCTCTCTCTCTCTCTCTCTCTCTCTAACACCTACTCTCTCTCACAGCTGCTGTTCCTGGTCCCCGCTGCTCTCACCTTCGTCCTATCCATCAAACCCGGAGCTGTCAGTAAGTATCGTGAATTATTGCAGTATTTATCAAGAATCCTTACTTTCTCAGGCCTGTGTACCTTTATAAATGTGTACCTGCATGTGTGTGTACTTTTACGTGTGTGTACCGTTGTGTGCGTAACCTAGAGACCGTGTGTGTGGACAAAGTGGTAAGCGTGTGAACATTTACGTGTGTGTACTTTTATCTGCGTGTACCTTTACTGTGTGTATACTTCAATGTGTGTATGCAGCTGTGTGTACTTAACTCCTCAGATGATGCAGAAATGAACGCAGTATCGTCTGTGTGCGTGAGATGCTACCTTCATGTAAGCTAAGCTCTGTGTGTGTGTGTGTGTGTGTGTGTGTGTGTGTGTGTGTGTGTGTGTGTGTGTATTTATGTGTACGTAACTATGTCTGCGTAACTCTTCAGACCGTGTAGAGATGAACGCCGTATCGTCCGTCTGCGTGGGATGCTGCCTCTGCGTGCTGATCTACCTGGGCGTGTGTCTACTCAGGTTACACAGCAGAGACGCAGACATGATGGAGATGGTGAACGCGAAGGGAGCAGACAAAATACTCAGCAGTCCATTTGAGTATCCGCAGACATGGTACGCTCTCTCTCTCTCTCTCTCTCTCTCTCTCTCTCTCTCTCTCTCTCTTTCTCTCTCTCTCTCTATCAAAGAATCAGGCAAAAATACAGAATGGCACCTTTTAGTATCAGAAAACATGGTAAATAATTTGTAACTATTGTATCGTTATATCCTAAGAGGGTGAGTGATGACCAGAATATGCCCTTCCTCATACTGGCCAGGTACGAATCAGAAGAGCTGTGTATAGTGAGAAGAGGGCATGTGGGAGCTAACCTAATCCAACCTAACCCTACCCAACCCCACCCAATTTCACCCAACCCCACTCAACCCCACCTAACCCACCCTCTCGTTCTAGGGAGATGTTGGCGACTATTGTGGTGATGGCGTGGATCAAATTCCTGAACATGAACACCTACGAGGCACTCAGGTTAGTGTGTGTGTGTGTGTGTGTGTGTGTGTGTGTGTGTGTGTGAGAGAGAGAGAGAGAGAGAGAGAGAGAGAGAGGCCTCAAGTGTTTAATTTAGAACTTAAGAGTCTCATTTCTCCGTCCTCATCCTCGGGCAAAGAGAGAGAGAGAGAGAGAGAGAGAGAGAGAGAGAGAGAGAGAGAATCCTGCGAAACACATTGATGATGATGATGATGATGTGTGTGTGCTTGCAAAAATACTGCTACTACTAGTACTAGATAAAAGTAATAACAGTGCTAACCTCTGTAAATTGTCAGGGAGTGTGGAGAGCCCCCTGTGGAGGTATCATCAACACGGATGCTGTGGGCTCTTGTGCTGGTGGTATCGGTGCTGCTGGGGACGGTGCTGATTACTCTGCTACTCGGTCAGCTCCTTCACTCACTACCATGGTTCAGTCAGCACTACATCGACTCCTACACCCCCGTTGCTGAGGGATAAAGAAGATAACGTGAATAAACTCAGCATCTCCATAAACGGAAGCACTAAGTCAGCTGCTGATCTCACTAACACGATTCAATCAGCACCAGCTTCCTAACACCTCATCCTAATTGATTTATTTTACTTCTTACTCCATACTGTCCCCTTCCGTGCCGTTTAAGCCATTCAAATGTCACCATATTTAGCAAAAACAACACAAATTTATATTAACCAGCCGTATCCAAAAATAAATCGCTATGGAGGAGGTGCTAGGGAGCTTTAACAGACGAGAATACAGGTAAAAAAACGCTACAAGAAAAAAACCTCAGTATTTCCCTAGACTTTATCTCTTTATCTATTATTAAACCCCTCTACCTCCAGACGATTTTATTCAGCTATTTTCCCTTCCCTTCTTCACCCAGCACCAGATTCCTTTAAATACATCCTCTGCCAAAGGATAAATCGGCTACAAAAAAGGAAACAAGAAACAAACTAATACTGTATCTTTCTAGTCAGGCACGTCTTGTTAACTTCCTGAATACGGTGACGTCTCTCTCTCTCTCTCTCTCTCTCTCTCTCGCACGCACACACACTCATACTAATATGTGTAATGACTTTTATTACATTCTCTCTCTCTCTGTCACGCACGCACGTACGCCCATGTTAACTTGTGTAATGACCCCCCACTCACTCTCTCTCTCTCTCTCTCTCTCTCTCTCTCTCTCTCTCTCAGTGAACAATTCTAATCAATCTCTGCTAAGCTTAACAAAATCGCCTAGAGATAGCAAAAAATAAAATAAATATAAATGATACAATAAAACACCCTTACACGGCAATGAGATGGAGAGCAATAATGTGAATATGTGAATTATAAGAAATGGAACACTCTTGCGGGCTTCAGGCCTTGGGTTCCTTCTTCCTTGCATTAAAAAAAAAAAATGTGGGACAACGATAATTTATGCATTACGTCCGCTGGGTTTGGTATGTAGTGTGTGTGTGTGTGTGTGTGTGTGTGTGTGTGTGTGAGAGAGAGAGAGAGAGAGAGAGAGAGAGAGAGAGAGAGAGAGATCAGCTACTACACATTCACTGCTTGTCAAATATATGCAATGACAAATAGTGTTTTCCACTTACCAATAAAATGCACATGAGAAGAGCAAGAGCAATATTATTTCCCTTAAGACTCATTTTTAGCTCTCTCGGTACGACGACTTGTATTATACTTTATTTCTGTTCGTGGTTAGTAGTGGTAGTAGTAGTAGTAGTTGCATCAGCATCACTATTATTATTATTTTTATTACTACGCTCCTCATGGGGCAACGTAGGATTGGATGATGAATGAATGAATGAATGAATGAATGAAATTATTATTATTATTATCATTATTATTATTATTATTATTATTATTATTATTATTATTATTATTACTACTACTACTACTACTACTACAACAACAATAACAACTACTACTACTACTAGCAACAGTAGTAGCAACAACAGTATTAATAGTAGTAGCCTATTTTAATTATTATTATTATGTAGTAGGAGTAGTAGAAATAGTAGTAGTTGTAGTAATGGTGGTAGTAGTAGTAGCAGCAGTACTAGAAGTTGCAGTAATGATAGTACTAGTAACAACAGCTGTAATAGTAGTAGCGGTAGAAGTATTAGTAGCAGTAGTAGTAGTAAAAGCCTTCCTAATGACTCCCACATTTCGAAGTTTCCAGCAAACATTTTTTCCAGTTACTTCAAACGTTTTATTATTACTCTAAAAAAACGTTTCAAGCACTTCACGATTTTCCGTATTTTCCTTCAGACGATTTTTCTCAGCTGAGGGGAGGCGTCTCGTGCTGAAGGGGTTAAGTCAACACCCTCAATTATTCAGGCTAGGGTCGCTAAATGTGCTTCATTGTGTATAATTAAGTAGGATGGCCGAGAGAGAGAGAGAGAGAGAGAGAGAGATGGGGGTGGTAGGCATGTAGGCAGACAAGTAGATGGGTGGCAGGAAGGCAGGTAGGTATGTACGTAAATATGTATGTATGAATGTATGTATATGTATGTATGTATGTAGGTAGGTAGGTATGTAGGTAGGTAGGTAGGTAGGTAGGTAGAAAGATAGGTACGTATTGGTAAGCTGGTAGGCAGACAGAAAGGGAGAAAGGATGAGGATGAGGAGGAGGAGGAGGAGGCAGTAAGGAAGACAGGCAGATAGGTAAATTGAAGGAGAGGCAGCGTGAAGTAGGAAGATGAAGGCAGGGAGGCAAGGGGTAGGCAGGTGGAAGCAGAAAGAAAGGCAGGTAGAAAGGTAAGGGAAGGAAGGAAAAGGCAAGAGGGCATGAAGGAGGAAGGAAGGGGCAAGAAGGGAAGAAGGAGGAAGGAAGAGGCAAGACGGCAAGAAAAAGGACGGAAGAAGGCAAAAAGGAAAATGAAAAAGGCAAGAAAGAGGAAGGAAGAGGCAAAAGGGAAGCAGGAAGAAGCAAGAGGGCAAGAAAGAGGAAGGAGGAAGCAAGAGGGCAAGAAGGAAGAAGGAAGAAGCAAGAGGGCAAGAAGGAGGAAGGAAGAAGCAAGAGGGCAAGAAGGAAGAAGGAAGAAGGCAAGAAGTAAGAAGAAGGCAAGGGGGAGGTTGGATGGGGTAGGCAGTCGGACAAAGAGGAGGGAGGTAGGAGGAGGAAGGAGGAGGGAGATTGGATGGCCCGGGAGGGAGAGGCAGAGGGAGGCAGAGAGGCTAGGGAAGGCAGGAGGAGAGGGGCAGGAGGGGATCGATACTGTAGGCAGTCCTGGCGCCACTCCGTCCCTGCCTCACCGTACCTCACTCTGTCTCATTCTGTCTCACTCCGCCTCACCCTATTCTCATTCTATCTAACCCTGCCTCACACTGCCTCCTTCTCCTCCTGTCACATATAATAATAAAAAAAAACTCAAAACCCAAAATTTCTAACACATTTATGGAACGCCTGTTATTACTGGATATGATTATTGTGCATCCCACCCCACACCACAATTCCCCCTATCTATACGTTTTTCTTCCTCTCTTCAAACATGCAACTCCCCCTTCCCCTCCCCTCACTCTCCTTCCATCCCTCAGATACTCATAAGCTTCCCTCACATCCCTTCCCCTCTTCCTCCGTCCCCTTACATCAAGAGTTCTCGTACTTTTTCCATTTACAGGTCATTAATCCGTACCCCCATTACTGAGGCAATGATTAAAGAATGGTACTCCGTTGACACTAATCCTTTATACAGTGGAAACATATTTGCTGTTGTAAAATTACTAAAATTATGCTTACTTTATAATATATATATATATATATATATATATATATATATATATATATATATATATATATATATATATATATATATATATATATATATATATATATATATATCAACACAACACTGTATCAACGTTAACACACTATCTGAAATGTGACAACCAATATTTTACCTGCCAGCGAGTGAAATGTATGTTTCAGGAAACTCGTGTCTCAGTTATCAGTGTTATCTCATGAATTACATTCGTAAAATTATTATATTTTGTACTTTTCACCAGCCATCACGTACCCCTGGAAGCTCTCTTGCTTACCCTTGGGGTTTCCCCATCTCTTCTCCAACACAGCGGACTTCTACTTCTCCCCTCTCCCTCTCCACTCCATCTCTAACACATCTCAAGCCCCCTCTTCCTCTTCCCCTCACCCTATACAGTACTTTCTGTTTTCCAATTCCTTCTCCCACTCTCCCCCTCCCCCTATCCCTTCCGACATTCCCAACTTCCCTTTCCCTTTCCCCAGTGCCTCCTAACAACACCTTTCAATCTATAATTCCAACTCCCTCGCTGCCTACATCCTCTTCCTCTCCCATAACTGCTTCCTTTCCCTCCTCCTTCCATTCTCTTCCGTCTTCATCTCTCCCCTCCTTTTTCCCGGTCATGAGTCTTGTGTGAATAGAAGAAGGTAAAAAAAGTAAAGAAGGTAAAATGGACGACGGTGTATGAGTTCAGGTGTACACTATTCACCAAACGCTTTTATTTAGTCATTTATCTTATTTTAGTAATTTATTTTATTGAGACATGGGAGCCTGAGTGTAAAAAATAGCACCATTAAGTCTCTCATGGTCAAGACGCCAGATTATTCAATTAAGTTCACAGTGACTCATAACGTCCTTAATACAGATACTAACACTGGCAACTCTCCAATGGTCGGTACAGTTCTAATATTCAATTGAGGCTAACGCCAGACGATTTCGTTGGAATGAGAGTGAGTCATAGGAGTCTGTGAGGTTTAACATGTATTCGTGGTAAACAATGCATTAAATTTTCCCTCCTCTTCTCTCCTCTCTCCTATACTCCAAAAGTCTTGCCCCCACCTCTCCATCCACACCCATCCATACCCCAGATTCCCCTCTCCCTTCCCCACACACCCTTCTCTCTCTCTCTCTCTCTCTCTCCTTCCCTTCCCACACACACACCCTTCAGCTTCTCTCCCTCTCTTCACCATACACACTTGTCCTCTCCCCTCATACACATCCCAGTTCCCCTCACCTTCCCACACACCCCGGATCCCCCTCTATTTCCTCTCCCTTCCCCCGCTTCCTCTCTTCCCCCATATTCGTCCCTTACTCCCCTTCCTCCTCCACCACCCATGACCACACCCATGCTCTCACCTTAATGTCACTCCATTAGGTAATTATATTAATTTCATTAAATTTGTTCATATATATATATATCCGCTTTCTGTCGTCATTACCCCACGCTCGCGAAGTAAGAGAGGGTGTCTTGCGTTGATCACCGTGTGTGTGTGTGTGTGTGTGTGTGTGTGTGTGTGTGTGTGTGTGTGTGTGTGTGTGTGTCAAACAATTTTTACCCGATTTTAACCAAACTTGGTGGAAGAACTGCTGTCACCCAGTGAGTAAACTTTCTTTTTTATTTCCTTTTTTTTTTTTTTTATAGAACAAATAGGTCAAAAGAGCAAGGTCATAGGGCCATGTCGAAATCTGACCAAGCAAAGTCAAAACATTTTTATCCATTGTTGACCAAACTTGGGGAAGGAAAAAAGTAACTGACGTCACTTTACCAAGCGAATTATGGCGTGAAATATGATGCAGTGAGAGATGGTGAGGAAGGGGGGGAGTGTTTTTATTTTTTATTTATTAGATTTTTGAGGCCATGTAAAGAGGACGCACAGGGAAGGGGCTCTTGTCGCAGTGCAGGAAGCCTAAACTCTCACTCACACTTCACACTGACGCAGTTTTGATAATATATAACATTACCCCGCCGCTCTGCTCTTGCCATATTGTGCATTAAGCCGAGTCGTAGCGGCGAGGGAAGCATAGTAACGACTCTTCTTCCTTAGCGATTCATTTTTTCACACTGCACCTATTTACTCCCTCGTAGGTTATTTATATCTTTCTAACATCGATGTACTTTGCATTAATAAAAAAGAAGACATTAATCTCTTCAAACCGAGGACCTGACTATTTTTTTCTATTTCCATTCAATTTCGTCCGTTAAGACAATTTTTTCGAACTTAATAAATTATGTAACAGACGTCATCGTAGTTAAGGGGTTAAGGTATGTGGAATAAAATAATAAATCGCTATGGAAAATGTGTTACGAGAATATGGCTCATCTTGGTTCGTCCCTGAGCTGCCTGTGTCTGACGTGAAGGGTCATGTTAGCAGCTTAGGAGATTTCGTAACACGTATACTTCAGACTTATTCCATTATTCCTCAATATTTTCGTGTTTGCTATCGATACAAACGATTCTGTAACGACATAAACAGCATACAGAACAACGTTAAGATGTAATACGCGAAATAAATCACTACGGAAGATTTGCTACGAATACTACACTCACTGGCGGGAAAAATGAAATATTCTATGATATTACTGCACTGGCCTAAAATTGCCATCTCACCGCCATGTCTCTGTCTTGAATGCTAGGGTGTAACAAAAGATAAACACAACAATATGATGCTAGTCACGAAGAAATTCTATGCAAAGGCTGTAGAGTCGTAGCATTGTCCTTTTCTGCCACTGACCTACGTGAAGTAAGCTGAAAAAGGACGAAAATCTGGACTAAGTGAGGTGAAAAGATTGTAGATCCTTATCTTGATCATGGCCCTTATTTTAGTCATGGCCCTTATCTTAGACATGGCCCTTACCTTATGGCCCTTATCTTAGTAATGGCCCTTATCGCTCCTGATGGGACTATAAAGGACTGGATGATGTAATTACTATCGAATATTGATTCCTCTCTCTCTCTCTCCACTATAGGACAGCTGAAAAATTACAGAGAAGCCTAATGACAGACTGGGACCAAAGGGATCTAAAATAACCAACAGTACCGGTTCTGAGGGCGATCCGTTGTCATCTGTAATTTACACAACACGCGAACCGAAAATACGTGAGTAAACAAAGGGTCCCTGGGCTTGGTGATCTCGTGGCACTTTTTCCTCGGCGATTTACGTTGCCTATTGTGCTTTAATGTACTTTTGTACGTACCGAAATTAACTATGTCGAGATTAAAATGATGTAATAACGTACACGAGAATAATTAGATGTAAGGAAAATCGAATGGTGAGCTACGAAACGCCCCATGCCAATTAGCATACGCAGGCAGAATCATTTATTACGTAAGCGTGTGAGGGAGGGCATTATGCATCACGTAAAAAAAAAAAAAAGAAAGAATCTCGTCCATTAAAACTGAGAGGGTGTTGAAGAGAGATGCCCTCACGTGGTGGTGTGGAGCTGGCTGGTTATGCAAACGTCTCTCAGTCTCCTCCAACCTAGGCTATCCCCAGAAGGAAGGATAGTGAAGTGCGGATAGGGACAACTGTAGCCTACATTCCACTGGGTTCACGTCCAGATGAACCTGGGGTTGCAACTACTACTACTACTGCTGCTACAACAACAACAACTACTACTACTGCTACGACGACGACGACTACTACTACCGTATTATTGCAACTAGTACTGTTACTGATACTATTACTACTGCTACTACTACTATTACTACTACTGTAATTCTACTACTACTACACTACTATTGCTACTATTACTTTAGTACTACCACTACTACTACTCATACAACAGATATGACAGGGGGTTCTCACAAAGGGTGGTATTCTAACGTTGGTGGCTATGGAGTTTTCGTGACACAACGCCACTCCGATTTATCCTGCACATGACACCTTAACATCCCCTTGTCTGTTACTGATGCTAGATCGATATTCCGTATAAACAGCCCCCAAGACAATGCTGCTGTATAATGTGCAAAATAAATGGCTAAGGAAGTGGTGCCAAGAAATCTCGTATGCCGCTTACAATACGGCGTTAAAAATCAATTCTGTGTATATAGAAATGTCTCATCTTTTTCAACTAAAAAAAAAAAAATAAGTACACGGGCTTCTCACAAGGACGAATGGGGGTAAAAATGTATTCTACTCAGCAGTGTTAAAAAAAAAAAAAAAAAAAAAAAAAAAAAAAGGTAGTGCGTGGCGGGCGTATCGGAGTGGTCCAAGGGCGGGGAGGCGCAGTAGGAGTAGCGGCAGACAGGAGCAGTACCGTACCACGGTGCCAAGTTAGCGCTTTTTCCCGCAGGATCTAAACATACCAATTTCCTGTCGCTCTTCACTCCTGCAGAGGGTCCAGGTCGGCTCCAGATTATTGTATATTCTCAAAAAACAACATTAACATATATGGGCATAATTCTTCCCTATTCACTTCCATATAGCGATTTTCTAAAAGCTTAGCGACCAGGAATCGAGCTATTTCCTAAAGATTTTTTTCCAACTATAAGTGATGTTTTAAAAATTTTAACATTTATGCAGCACTTTTCTGTTTTTTCTTTTGTATTTAGCGGCACTTTAGCAGTTTCCGAGCAACTTTAGCGATATTGTGGAGTGCCAGCAATGCCATCAGACGGCAGTGTGTATAGCGACGGCGGAGGGTAAGGTAGATGGTCGTCACTCTCTCCAGGCAATCCGTCTCCACACCACACCCAGCCCAGTCCTGGGTTTCTTCATCTTGTTAGTGTGTGTGCTGCACTCAGTGTGTGTCATGGTCATGTTCTCGTCTCAGGTAATGGCAAAGCACCGTAGTAGTGAGACACGCTGTGAACAAAAGGCATTAGTTTGTAATGATACAGGCGGAATGATGTGAAATAACCCAGTGGTGTCAAGGTTGCCACATGTTAGATGAAGTGGACAACCGAGGGATATTATAGAACTCGCTATATATGAAGAGAACACCCGAGAAGTATTATATAATTCGCTACTGTGGAGGAGAATACGAGAAGGGTATTACATAACTGGCTACAAGCTCCGTGGAATGCAAAGACGTATACTGTTCTCATACGTTAGTAGGTTAACATCTTCGACCCAAGGACGTCAATTTGTATGCTATTCTTGATGCCTCAAAACGATTATAGTGTACGGAAGATCTCCTGTACTGAATTGGTTAATGGAGGCTTTAACTGACTTTCACCAGTAATAATAATAATAATAATAATAATAATCAAACAGTTACCGTAATAAAATCGTCTGGAAGCATTCTGTTGTAAAGACTGATATCTCGCATGTGGATGGTAAACGCGGCAATATTCTGATTATAACGCGTTTACGTGCAACTTGCCCTGACCACAACAGCGTACTGATAAACACCTAAACACTATCCCCAGAGAATGACACGCAGCTATCGGCTTTGCAGTGTACAGTAGGTTCGTATTTTATTTTTACGCTCTCAGAGTGGGTTGTGTTCAAAGGTCTGCACCGCACCCCGCGACCTTTCATTCACACACACACACACACACACACACATTTATTTATACTTTGTGTGTGTCTGTGTATATATATATATATATATATATATATATATATATATATACACACACACAGCTTAGAATCAATTGAAAGGCCAACATTAACAGTTTATAGGACAATACACTGTAACAATCCATATCGGTGTCTGTGTTGTGGTGGTGGGTAACGCTGGAGTAACACGTTCGGCCAGATGGTGTCAGTAGTTTTACCTCTGCCAAACGATTTCACTCAAGAAAACGATTATAACGATCTTGAGTATAACCAGGATTTTTACAATGAGGTTGCCAAGCCTAACTATGGGGTGTCCCAAGGGGAACTCTGGACTGGGGTCCATGGTGATCGCACAGAAATTTGTGGTGGCCAGGCATATTTCACGGGTAGCTAGTGCAAGCGTGTTGTTGAAGGCCAAACAGTAATGACAGGCTATTCCCAAAGTCTGTGGTTACAAAAATCATTACTAAATTGCATAAAACCGTCAAACGGTACGGTAGCAAGAATAAGATAACATTTACCTGCTATGGCTTAGCTGCACCCGGCATCGTACGTGACGTCAGTGTTACACCCCTCACCTTCACGCTTCACATTTCTCATTCGGTCACGTCGCTAGCACTTGTTGACTTGTGGTTCTGTATACAGTATACCACACCACGTTTGTTTACACTGTGCAGCGGACTGAGTATCCTTCTCCCTGTTTTCTTCTTCTTCTTCTTAACATCATCATCATCATCATCAGTTCATTCTCCTCCTCTTCCTCCTTATCATCATTTTTTTTTTTTTTTCACACCAGAGGATAGGGTGAGGAGGGCATTAAAACATCGAAAGAAAACTCCAAAAGAGGGATAACTTTATACTCGATGTACAGCATGCCCAGAGAAATAGAGTTCGATCTAGAAAACTAAATACATCCAGTTTAACACTACATAGACGCTGCGTCGATTTGATGATGGTAACAGTATTCAAATGCATCTTGATTCATATGGTGGCTTTGCATGTCGTACTCGATTGTACTTACACAGTGCTTGATCCTATTTCAGCTTGGCCTGCTGTTTCTAGTCCTTATAGATTGATTCCTCCAGCGAGTTGACATATTTTGTATAATATTTTTTATTTTACTGTATATTATTTAGCTGGAGGGGTTGGATTCTGCATTCATTAACACTTAGTATTCAAGGGCGCTCGCTTAAATCTGAAAATCGTCTAGTAGCCAGTCTAAGTAATATATTACTTAGACTGTGCTAGTAGCAACAAAAAACCTATTACGTCCTCAGGCTGAAAGGTTTAATATTCACACCAGGGCGTATTCAGTTTATTTATTTATTATTGTCTGAAGCCTTTTCCCTCTTGGCACATACTGTATGCTAGTACGAGCAAATGTTCTCTGACAAATTTTCCCATACATACTGGTAAATATTTTCTGAAAGGATCTGAGGAAAATCACACACACACACACACACACACACACACACACACACACACATATGGGCCAAAGATCTTGATTATGGAACCTCCCCCAAATCGTCCTGAACTCGCCCCTGGTGACTTTCAAAACCTTTCCATCTGGCGACACAATTTTACTTAGTATTGTGGAACATCCCTTTTTGTTCAAATTATCTTCTGATCGAAATAAAATCATCTGGAAGCATCAGGTATAAGGAAAAGTCATCGGAGTGAAGTGGGTAAAAATGTATCACTTTAATTTTACCACTCTTAGCAAAATACTGTGTAGCTGCAAGTGTTAGAGGTGCATAGTGTTATTGTGTTATCGTGTTGTAGTGTTAGTGTGTTATCGTGTTACTGTGTTATTGTGTTAGTGTTATTGTGTTATAGTGTTATAATGTTATCATGTTACTGTGTTATAGAGTTATAGTGTTATTGTGTTGTTCTCCATGTCCCGTATTCTTGTCGGTTAAGGAAGTTCCCTAATGCCTTTTCCTAAGCGATTCATTTTTATTACCCCTTACTGTCCTCCTCTGTGGTACATATATCCTTCCACTATGGCCATACTCTGCACAAATACTGCAAAAAAAAGGGGGGGGGGAATATTAACCAGCCATATCTAAAAATAAGTCGCTAAGGAATAGGTGTTAGGGAGCTTCCTTGCCCGACGAGAATACAGTGTTGGTGATGTGTTTTCTAGCTAGGCAATGTGGTAGATTTAGGGCACGTACATAAGTCTTCGTAACACTTCCTCCTTTGCGAGTTATCTTGCATATTGAACGTGAAACATCTGTGTATTACTTCCATCGTTTTAATATCCACATGGCGTCACTCACATACAAGAGGATATTGAACTGTAATGTACAGAATAATTCGCCAAGGAAGAAGTGCTAAGTCATCTCCAGTCACTTAGAATGCGGTGACTGCTTTACAAGTCTTTTATAAAACTGAAGGGCTAAGTAAAAATGGAAAACTGTTATCTCCTTCAGTCAGATAACGTCTTTTATAATCTTGCTACATCCAGACGATTTCATTCAGGTTATGAAGGATTTTAGAGGAAAATGGGTTAGTGCACGCTGTATCTAACCCCTCAAGTTTAAAAAGTCTAAACATATTTTTTTTTTCTTTTTTTAAGAAAGAAGAAACCAAAGGCCAGGTGAACAATATTATTTAGAGATATAGTACTATGAAAAAAAAAATGAAAATGACGTCCTGTAGATGTAACAATCATAAAATTTAAAAATGACGTTCTCAAGCTGAAAGGGTTAACGAAGAATCTTTTTTAGCAATGGGTGGCTGTCTCAGATCCGTATTCTCGTCAGCTTAGGAGGCTCTCTAAAACATATTCTTGCTATAGTTCTTTCACCTTAACCTGGCCCAGATTTTCGTCCTTTTGCAGCGTATTTCATGTAACTTAGTGGCAGTCAATACTACTCTGCATTCTCTCCATAACACCCCTTTGTGACTATAGCATCCAATTCTAGTGTTAATCTGTTATCAGTACTCGGCATTCAAAGTGGATAGATGGCAATTTTAGGCCAAGTTAAGTAAAAAGAATATAGTTTGTTTTGGCTTATGGTAATTCAATACTCACTCGTATGTTATAAATGCCAATGATGCTGACTGAGTATATACAAATTACGTACAAGAAACAGTGAGGTGTAGTATGCATGTTTGTAACCTTTTTGTAGATATTATATAATATGTAAATATAGTATGTAAGTAGTGTGTAAGTAGTTGTAAGTAGGATCCAGGTAGGGCGTCAACGCTTGCTCAGTATGTTATGTCTACGACATATGAGTCACGACTTCCGAGTCCCACCGCCTCTCTTTCTCTAGCCGGTGGGAAACCGGCGATCAGTAGCAGTTCAAACGGGTCTGGGGTAGGACATGTAACTGTCCCCCATCGCTGTATATTGATTCAAGACTGTGTTTAATATATTGTCAGAATACTACAAGACTTTGCCTTTACCTGCAAGCGACGTAAAGGGGGCCATCGACAGCTTTAACATGCAAAATGAATTGCTAAAAAAAGAGATAAAATGAAGGAAATGGAAAAACTACACCCCAATTTGTTATTTGGGGGAAGAGGGCCCAAGTCGGATCGAAACTGCTTATCTCGCATGTAAAGAGATTACACGTGAATTAGTCATGGAATCCTGACAGCAAAATACACTCAGGTGCTAAAAAGCCTTTACGCCCACGAGAAAACGATCCCCAAACCTGACTGGTAATATGGATTGTTTATTTTCAGATGGTAGCGGTGAGAGGCGGCGTGTGTATTGATGAGCGGGAGTGAGGGCAGAGGGGGGCCGCCCCACCGCCACCGACATTCCCGCCAAACACACCGTCACGAGAACCCCTGGCACACCAACCCTAACCCTAACCCCGCCACCTACTCCCTCAACCCCAATCCCAACCCAAACCAAAACCCAGCCACCCACTACTCCCTCGTCCCGCAAGCCGCCTCCACTTCTCGCTCTGTGTCTCCTCGGCGGACTCGACCCTCTGGCTCACCTGGTCAGGCTGCCACTCGCTCTGTCTCACCCCAACCTCGCGCTCAGACATCGACCAATACTGTGTTCTTCAAGACCATCGAAACTACAAGGAATCGACAGAAACTCAAGAAGAACTTAAAGGCCATAAAAGATCCTCCGTCCGGGAAAACTGAACTCGGAAATGTTGTCCTTTACCTCCAGGGAGCAGTTGAGGCTGAGGAAAGCACGCTAGACCCTAAGGTTACTGACAGACACTGGAAGCAGAAACAGCAGCGAAAGGAGCAGCAGCAGAAAGAACACCAGGAGCAGCGAAAACAGTTCCAGAGGCGACATCAGCAGCTACAAGAGGAACAACAGAAGTTATTGCAGCATCAGCAGAAGATTCAGCAGCAACAACTGTACCTGCATTACCAGCACAAGAAGCAGAAAGAAAATCTCGTGAAACAACAAAAGGTCCAGTACGATGTACTTAAAAAGCAGCAAGAACAATTTATCAAGTCACAGAGGAGGCCGCCGAGTCAGCAGCTACTGTACCAACAACAGCACGTGATACAGCAGTTGGCTCAGCAGCACCAGGGCCAGCAACAGCAACTGTATCATTACCAAGCACAACAGCAGGCAACTTTAACACAACAGCTGTTCCAAATTCAGCAGCAGCAAGCCGTGCTGGTGCAACAAGAACACCAGCTGCAGCAAGAGGAGCAGTCGTTCAACGAACTACTTCAGCAACAACTTTTAGAAGAGCAGCAGAGGCAGCAGGAACAGGAACGGCAGAGAGAAGAAGAAAGAAAGGAAAAGGATGAGCTAAAGAAAAAGCTACATCTAGACAATACTGAGGAAACTTCGAGAACAAGCAGCAACGAAAACTTATTTACTGACATCAATACGCTACTGCAAAATGCATTAAAGACTGACGAGGAGTCAGACGCTGCAACTGAAGAAGAAAGCAAGAAGGACGAGGAAAAGAAAGACGAGGGAGAAGAAAGGGAGGAGAAGGAAGACAGGGAGGGAGACGACCAACAAAATCAGGTTGAAGCCACACCCCCAGCCACAAGTACAGAAGACGGCAATGTAGAGGAGCGGGTGGGGCGGGTTCGGTCCTTCAGCTTCAGTAGTGCGGCCACCGAGGAAGACCCTAAGAGATCCGAGGCCCAGCAGGGGCGTCGTCGATCTTTGGGCTTGAGCAAAGGACCATCTGGCCTTAATCACGGACCTTCCCTCTTGAATCTCCACGGACCAACGGGACTGAACAAGGGACCAGGACATCTAAATAAAGGCCCTGCTTGGCTGAACAAAGGCCCTGGCAAACTGAACAAGGGGCCCTCAGAGATTATAAAGGGACCGAGTTTTCTAAGCAAAGGCCCTGCTGAAATCAATCAAGGACCTTCTGAGAGGCGAACGGGGCCCTCGGGGTTAAGCAAAGGGCCAAGTAATCTTAATAAGGGTCCTCTGGCCACACACAAAGGACACACAGTCACCTATACAGGGCCGTCGCTGCTGGCAAAGGGACCATCGAGTAAGATCTTCGGCCCAGCTAACAACAGACGCTCCATCGAACACACACATTGAATTTGAATATTGGTTGCTATTTACACTTATGCTTTCAGTGTTAAATGCTTGCTTATACAACGCACTTCATTAGCGCCGCAAATTGTGCTGCACGTACCATACTATATTATACCACTTGCAAAAAAACACTAATCACATACTAACACCATTATAAAATCCTCATGGGAACTGATAATACTGTAGAACTGTGATTCGTTGAACCGTATGGTCGATAATGAAGGAGAAGAAATGGAAGAGTGTGAACCAAGATAAATGTGCCTGATTCTTGAGTGACGTACAAATCAAAGTTGTTCTGCGACTCAAACGACTTCATGAATAGGTAAGTGTTCATTTCCTATTCTCATATTTGACAATTTTAATTCCCTAATTCTAATATCCCTTCTTTTTTTCACCCCTTCCCCTTCCCTTGATTCCTGTGTTCCTAGCCTATTTGTACTCTCCTTTCGTACCGGCTTTACCTCCCCGTTCCTAACCTCTTCTCTCCTCCTTACGTCTGCTTATACTTTACCCCCCTGTTCCTAGCCTGCCTCTCCTTACCTTGCCACTCGTCTCTGCTTAATTTCCTCTTTATCTCTTCTCTCGAACTATATGTGACACACACACACACACACACACACACACACATAAACACACTCTCTCTCTCTCTCTCTCTCTCTCTCTCTCCATCCTAAAGGACAGTATATGGTGACATAAACTGAGCTTTTGATAGACAGCTCGTTGTGATGAGGTACCGGTAATGTCGTGTGTGTGTGTGTGTGTGTGAGAGAGAGAGGGAGGGGGGGATCTTCGAAATTTCCCGAAGACGCATGAAGAATAAATGAAAATACTTTGTTCAGGAACTGTATAGATCAGATATAAAATATAATATTAATAATAATAATAATAATGTTTTCCAGGACGCGCGGAAATATAGACCGTATTCATGAAGGATATTTGTTAATTTTTGTGATTAATATTTCTTCACCACAAGTTAATCATCATAAGGAAATATTCTGCGATGTATTTTTCACCTCAATATTTACCTGAGATTGGCTGTGATTTGTATGGTAGGGATATGAGCGAAGAATAGTAGAAGCATCAGTAGTTACTCCCTTGCCACACCCTTACCCCACCCTATACACCCCTGTCACACCCCTACTCAAAAAATACATCCCAGCCACACCCATACTCAACACATGCACCCCTAACCTCCATCCACACACCTCTACCCCACCCATTCGTAACCCTAACCTAACCCAGTCTAACCTCACCCTAACCCCAGTAGCCAATACTAACTCATCCTTGCTCATGCCACTCTGACACCCCTGCCTTACCAGATACACCCTTCTACCTCCCTTATCTTCCATATACCCTTTACCACCCTATCACATACCCTCTCTGCCACACCACACACATCCTTCCAGCTCCTTTCTCCACATACCCCTCACCACCCTACCTGCCACACCACACGCCCTTCAAGCTCCCTTCTCTTCCACATACCCCCCACCACCCTACCACATACCCTCCCAGCCACATCATATACACCATCCTAGCTCCTTTCTACACCCCCTCCCCCAACATGCCACACCCTGTTCTCTGAGGTCTGGCCGGAACTTCACCTAATTTTGCCCCAACCTTCAATCGATACAGCTGTTTGGTGAGTCACTCCTCTCGCTTCTTGTTTATTTATTTCCTTATTTCGGAAGCAGTTCAGTATGGGTATTATAGGTGGTGTTTTAAAGTAACAGGATGAAATATGGGAAACGATAAATGTGTTTTGTTGTAACCGTATCGTGATTTGATGAAGCGGAAGAATTATATCCCTCCGATTTTACCCTGTCCTCCTTCCTCCCCACCCCCTCCTTCCTCCAATACCCGACCATTATATAACCGCATATGTTCCTACCATACATATATACCTAAAGAGGGTCCAGATTAGGCCATAACTGTTGTATCTCCCCAACAAAACAACTGCTCTATATGTGTATCCAAACGTGCAAAGTTATTTAAAAAAAAAAAAAAAAGATACATATTGAGTACATGCACTGCATAACATTAAAACGTGCACATACAGACGTATAAACACAAATAATATAAAGCTAAATGCAGGCAAAAACATGTAAAATTATCCATGCTAAAGTTTATAATGGAAGCAGATGCCAGTAATGTAATGAATACTAAAGATATATATAAAGGAAATAAAGTATACCAGTAAAGTTATCCATCCAGTAACGAGAATACATACCAGCAAAGTTAGGGATACCAAAGTACATAAATGGAAATAATCACCAGTAGCTGTGGGTACTAAAGTGTATGAAATAAATACCAGTAAAGTTGTGAATATCAAAGTATATAATGGAAATAAGTACTAGTAAAGTTATGGATACCAAGCATATAATAGAAACAAATACTGCACCAGTAAAGTTATGGATATCAATGTATATAATGGAAATAAACACCAGTAGGCTAAAGTTATGGACACTAATAATGAAAATAGATATTAGTAAAGATATGCAAGTAAAACTGATAATGGAAATAGATATCAGTACAGTTATACATACCGAAAAAAGAAGAATGATAAGCAGAGTCGATGTAGAGTTGGCGCTGATAGATACGGAGTTGGCAAAGGCTATGTTGATGGAGTCGGATTTGATAGAGTCGCGATTGACAGAGTCGGAACTGGTAGAATCGGCGTTGGCAGTCAACGTTAATAATCGGTGTTGACAGATCCGGTGTTGGGAAGCGTCGGTGTTGAGCCTGCGGGCTGACTCCTCCAGGAAGAGAGGAAAAGTCGACGTCAGTGAGAGGTCCATAAACTGTCCATACCACGAAACGTAATGTCCAGTCTAATAAGAGTAGAGGGAAAATAAAGGCCTGAAGAAATATGGACATAGCAAGAAGAGAGTGTGGACAAAACAGATGAAGATGACAGAAAGGAGAGAAAGACTGAAGACTAAAGACTCCTTTTAGTGCCTCATACGACAAGCAGGGATACTGGGGAAGTATTCTTTCCCCCTCTCCCCAGGGGGTTGTGTAGAGGAGCGAATGTGTGGTGGAGAGAATGTAGGAGGGAGGGACTATGTGAGGGAGAAAATGTGTGAGGGAGGGAATGTGAGGAAGAGTTTGTGAGGGACAGAGTGTATGAAGGAGAGTGTAAGGGAGGGTATAAGCGAGGGAATGTGTGAGGGAGAAAATATGTTACAAATAAAATGTGTGAGCGGGGAATGAGTTCCTTTAACCTTTATTGGTCTGTTAGGACCGTAGCAACAATACTCGGCGCCGACTTTCATGTCAAGAGTGACCAGTTGCTAATCCCTGAGTGGCATTATGTGAGCCATGTCGTAGTAGTCTTTATTGTAACCCCAGGTTCATCTGATATGTTAACCCGGTCCACTGCAGGCTGGAAGGAGGGAACTGAAGGATATTCGTGTAACCAGGTTGCCCCACCACCCAGCTATATCGGTGACACCGTATGAAGGCATCCCTATTCAGCATCATTATGTAAACAGTAAAAGCAGTTACCCAGCCAGTCCTTCAGATTTTAACTTTTTACCCAGGGAGTGGTATGGGTGTATATATGTAGCCTGTATGTGCCCTGTACATACTTGAAGACATACTGTATGCACGTATATATATGTACAGTATGTATGTTTGCATGTATATATGTATGTACGTGTATGTTTAACATGAACAGAGACGAACGGTGGGAGGAAAAACAAATTAAACAAGAAAAATTCATTCACTAGACATCATATTATGTCCTCCAGTCATTTAAAAAAAAACTAACAGTTGGATTGATATATATATATATATATATATATATATATATATATATATATATATATATATATATATATATATATATATATGTATATTGATAACACAAAAAATGAACAAAATGAAAGTCAGGCAGTATATTTCGTGTGGTCGTCTCTGAGAAGGGTGACTGACGGGTATGGTAATGTTCCCCCCCCCCATGCTATTCCAAAGCGTCGATGTACAGTTGGGGACATAAATATCGATACACTTAATTACGATAAATAACAAGACAGAACAGTGGCTTCGAAGCCCCATGATGCGGTCAGTGGAGCCCAGCATTTTTTTTTTTTTTTTCCAGAATATTTTAAGAGGTTCACAGGTGCTTGACTAAAAAGTGAAGCGATGTTCTTGTCCGCAACTGTACACAGCAAAATAAATAAGTAGATCAAAAAAATACTGCTACTACAACAACAACAACTAATAATAATAATAATAATATGATAATAATAATAATAGTAATAAAAGGAATGTGTGGTGAGCAATGTACATATATATTTAGTGCAGAAAGAAAGAGATGTATGTTCATGAAAGCATGCTGGGCTGCTCTCACTGTAAGTGAAAACATGGGAAAAGATCAGCAAAGGAGAATGATCAGGAGATGTAACCCTGGTGGCTGGTGAAATGGAGTTCCAGCTCTCCCTGTCACCAGCTTTCCATCCACCCTGGGAGTACCGCCCTGTTCGGCTGGTGTTTACTGTCTCCTTCCTGTGTGTAAGTCACTCTACCTACTCCCACCCCTCTCGGTCTCTCTCTGGAACTCAAGTGATTCACTTTCAGCTGAATATTAATGTCTGGCGTGTTAAAAAGTTGAGTACAGCTGTTCAAACTATTTCAACCCAGAGGAAGTTAAATCTAACGGTATTAATACTCTTAGGCTCTTATGATTCACTCAGAACTGATTAAAATCATCTGATGTTACCAGAAATAGAATATTATACTTGTCCTGACTATGAGAGGGTTGATGGTGGCAATGTAGAGGTGTGCGGTACGTAGGAGGACTACTGGGCCTTAAAAGCAGGCTGTGAAGCCTTTGCCCAGAGTCGGACACAAAAAAAAAAATATATATATCAACACTCCAGCTGTTATACAGACCCTCAGCTGACAAAAAATCATCTGCCATTAGCAAGAATAGAATACTAGAGTTGTCCTCACCATGAGAGGTTTAAATGGTGGTAGTTTAACAGTGACACGCACAAATGAATTAAATCATTTGGTGTTAGCTAAAATAAAGTCGAGGTACTGGAGTTGTTCTGACAGTTAATGGGCTAATGGTAACAGTATTTTTGTTTTTCCCCAATTCACTTCCAGACGCGGGCTGTGGAGTGTGAGATGGCGGTCTGCTGTGGTGTGGGTATGGTGTAGTTTCTGCCTCCTCACCCTCGCCTCTCTCACACTACGCTACATCGTGCTCTACATCCATCCTGACCATGATACTCACAGGTAAGGTATTGATTCTAAGTGGGTTTTTTATAAATTATTGCTGATGTTTGGTTTGGGTTGCAAGTAAGCAAAGAAATTAAATCTACCAGGGAGTGTGTTTCAATATTCGTCGACATCTTGCTGCATTAAAAAAAAAAAAAAAAAAAAAAATCTATGATGCTGTATGGTACTGTATAATGTTTACTAATGCTGAAACGCCAGTTAGCTATAAACTGTTTTCTTATTTCACACATCCATGGGAGGGATCCAGAGTATGTGACCTCCCCCACCTCTCTTGACTTGGGTATTTGGATCTCACCTAATCAACAAGGTTTTATTTACATGTATATTCACTAAAGTCAATGAACAGCTGAGCAACTACACGTGTCTGTCGTGTCCAGTGGAATGCCTGGGATGCCGCACAAAAGGTGCTATGACCAAGCGTGATAATAGTTGCTTAGAAGGGATGCTGGTGTCTGCATTAGCCTGTGGAGTGATAAGAGCTTCTGGTTAACAAGTATGTCTGTTTTTAACACGCTAATATTCACGGATTTTAATGTACAAAACTCACCCAAATTATAGACTGAACTTCATAACACTTGTCTGCAGGGAACGCTGGTGCCCACCTGAGCCAGTTGAGAGTGATGAGTGTTACTCTTGGCGACCTGTTCTCCTTCCTCATGCAACCTGTGGCTGCACACGTCGTATCCTCATCCGTCACACGTACTGTACCTCATTTATGACTCGAAGTCATACCCGCAACTTCCTTCGCACATTACCTCATTCACAAACCCTCGTCACACCCACAGTCTTTCATCATCTGTAATGACTCCTACACACACTACCTCATTCACAACTTGTACTCACAACCCGGTCTCTTTCCTAATGCAACCTTCACCCTACACACACTGCCTCATTCACAACTTGTACTCACAACCCAGTCTCCTTCCTAATGCAACCTTCACCCTACACACACTGCCTCATTCATGACCCGTATTCAAATCCACAATATTGATCCTCATCAGAAATAGCCTCCTTCCTCACACACATAGCCCTCCCAAAACCTGTACTCGCACCCCTAATCTCCCTACTCATCTGCAGTGACCCCCACACACCCTTTACTTCACTTAAAACTGTGATTCAAACCCACAGTATCCTTCCTACCGTGTCTGTAATAACTCTCTCTCAACACACTCCAACTCATTACTATCACCCTCAACTCAAAACTTACAAACTATCTTCAGCACACCCTACCCCACCCACCATTCTTGCCTTCATCCATGTCATGTCCACAGTCCAACACTTCATTACCCCTCTCACAACCCACCATTCCTGAACACAATACAAACCTTAGAGATACTATTCTCAACCCACCCTACCCTGCCCACAACTCAAAGCTTACAGACTACCTTAAACCACCGTGTTCCACCCACAGCTCTAAAGCTTACGGATACTATTCACACCACCTCTCTGAAAACCCATACTCACACCTACAACACGCACCTGATAAACACCACCCCAATGCACCGTCTCGCTCAAAATCCATACTCTTACCCACAGTCTCCTTCTCCATTCACATTATCCACACTCCATACCGCCTTCTTGACCCATTCTCAAACTTCTAGACAATATCGACACTTCATATTGCCTTACTCATGACCCATTGTCAACCTATAATTTTTCCTAAACTAAATAATACTGTCTGCAGTAAGAACAAAAAATTATATCACCGTAGTAATGTATATCACCGTAGTAATGAATTGACTTTCTGACTGTTACGATTTCCCTCAGTGGATAAACTCAGCGTATATTACCCTAAATAAAATACCTCGGTGTATCAATAGCAGCGAAAATATTGTTTTTAAAGCCACTGAGTATTAGGATTTTTCTTGAGCAACATCTTCTGGATTTAGCATGAATAAAATAACTCAAGTGTACCAACTAGAGCAAAGGGCTTAATTCAATATTGTGCATGGCAGTTGTGACTGAATGTCTAACATATATCACTGGGTATGCAGTTGATTAGGTCACTTCTCTATCATGTTTTCTCCTTCCTTGCTTTCTGGACCTTAGCTCACCCCATCCTTAGGCAGAAATAAGGTCTGGATGGTGGTGATGATGATGATAATGATGATGATGATGCATGGTAGGTGCAGTGAGGATCTGAGCCCTAAGATGTGGGATGGACAGGCCAACTCGACATGTGACCCAGATGGCAGCGTCCGTGGTCCACAACAGCTGGTGATGTCCATCTCAACCCCCTTTCTCACGCCTAAACGCCTTGCCACACTCAGCTATACCATCACCCAAGTCAATGTGAGTCATAAACTAAGCAATTCGTTGGTACAGTGGTCATGTTCTATGAAGGGACAAGCTTATGCAGTGACACCTATACAGCAATGGAGCTCCACTGCAGAAGTGCAGTTTTGGCTGACAGACCACTGAATTCATGTTCAGATTAGCCTGGAGCCAAAGGAACAACAGCAATAAAGTATGACCACATCCATCCAGTCAGGCGTCATCAAATCCTTGTACTGTATGTACCCCTCACAGGTGCATGGGGCTAGGCCACTCAGTCCCGACATTTAAGATGAGGGTGACCAGTCTCACTATCCCTAAGCGACATTATATAAACAATAAACCCCAACTGCCTACATATATAAAAGTTTATAGGGTCAATCTGGCTGGAATGCCTTAACTAGCTAAACCACCAGGCGTCATTTGGATTTATGGCTGCCATTCAGCATAGTAAATAGCTTCCCGATTTACCAGAAAACATTTGGCTTGTCACTCAATGTAGTCACAGTGAGTGAGTGGATGATGGGTGCTCCCACCTACCAAAGGGTATGACCACATACTGCACCTGAAAATATTCCAGTTACAAAGGTATTTTAGCTCTCCATCCTTTTCATATATCATCGCTACTGTAGGTACTGTACCTGTACAATTTGATTTATTTAAGTTTATTGTCAAATAGTAATTACTGTAGTACAGTGTAAAGTATCAGTTAATATATCAGATCCTCCATACACCATTTTTACACAAACCAACGCAGTTGTCACCAGTTCCATACACAAGTACTGATGAAAAAAGAAGGAATGTATTTTAGCAGAATCATGACTCTTATCGTGTTATCCTGACACTGTATACTGTATGCTGGCAGGAATTGTACCGAGGGTGGGTACTGAGAGTGTACACACGAGTGAACAAACACAGCCTTCCCAGCCTGTGCTCATTGGTATGTGCACACCCCAACTTGGATGTGTGTGACATAACTGCCATGTCTGAAACCGCCAACACTGTCCACCATGCAGGTATCGTATTATAACCTCTCTCAAGGTTAGGATGGCTCTAGGACTTTGATGGATGGTTGCGAAGAGTGAAGACGTGTTTCTTAGCTCTCGTCTAGCTGCAGGGTTGCCTCACCGGCTTTAGCTTTGTTTTGTCCGCCACTAGGGCGTTTTTCAATAAAGTTAGGTTAGCTAGAACTAATTTTCCTCCCTGGCCTTAGTAGATATAGTAGGTGTCTATATCTAATTTCTGAGATTGCCTTTGCTTACTCACCTCTGGAGTGTACCCCCCACTGATCGCTCTGGGGTGTGAGTCACACACAGGCGCGTCCTCCCGAGAGTGGTTTGAGAGGGTAATCTCAGCCTAGGTGGGTCTTTCCCAGGTACTTTGCCCCTTGCTCGTTTTTCTCTTTCTTCCCACATCCCCTTCACGGGGGAAGTGGTAGCTATGATGGACCCCCCTACTGCCTCCCCCCCCTTCAGGGGGGGAGGTAGTCCTGACGACATCACTACCGTGACTGACCGGCCCCAGACTGACGGACGCCAGACTCGTTCCCCGCTTGACATCCCTGTAAATAACGCGACCTTTGTAACTCTTCATGCTCTAGGTTCTACTCCCCTGTCCAGACTCAATCCCTTCATTGTCAAGAAGGTGATTGACCACTGTGCGGGAGAGGTGGAACAAGTAAAAAAACTTGGAAATGGAGACCTCCTGGTAAAGACATTCAATTCTGCTCAGGTTAAAGACTTGCTAAAGCTGCGTAAGTTTCACTGCCATGATATCGAGGCCAAGATCCCAACATCCATGAATTCCTGCAAGGGTGTTATCACTTGCAGGGATCTCATGGTGATGAGTGAGGAAGAAATCATACAGGAACTTGCTCAGCAGGATGTAATTGATGCAAGATTCATCACTCGTTATCAGGAAGGCGTAAGGACGAAGACAGCCACTGTTATCCTCACTTTTGGCAAAGTTTTGCTACCTACAAATGTCAAAGTAGGATATGAAATTGTAAATGTAAGACCGTATATCCCGAATCCCCTTCGTTGTTCAAAATGTCAGCTCTATGGACATCATGAAAAGGCTTGTCGGGCTTCCAACATCGTGTGTGGCAAGTGTGCGGCTGTAGGTCACTCTGCTGACAACTGTACATCCGAGACTGGGTGCTGCTTTCACTGTAAGGATGCTCACTCCACTTCCTCGAGAGTTTGTTCCAAGTGGAAGGAAGAGAAAGAGGTCTGCACTGTGAAAGCGACCGAGGGCATTTCCTTTTACGATGCAAGGAAGAAGGTGAAGGAGTTGCATGCAACTCCCAAGCCTAATGTCTCCTATGCATCGGCGGTTGTGTCCCGTCCCGTGATGTGCACCGTTGAGACACAAACTGACCTTACATTCGCTCCTCGTGCCCCACGCCCTACCTCTCAGTCTAAGCTTCCTGTACGTTCCAACTCTCTTACAGATATCCCTGTTGCTACATCATACTCTCAGGCTGCCGCTGCTTCTTCGCAGTCAGTGCGGGCAAAACAGAAGCCTGACAAGTCTGACAAAATTAATTTGACCACCCTCACTAAGCAGTCACGTCCTCATGTCCTTCCCGCTCCTGGTCCAACGAGGGAGAGAAAGAATAGCTCTTCCTCGGTGGAGTCTGGGAGCCTTATCATTGACGACAATATGGAAGTCTCCATGAACAAGAACCGGGAAAGGTCCCCCGGTAGCCACTCGCCTGGACGCGGGGGGCATAAAAAAACTAAGCATACTGGCCACCCTCGTAAATCTTAAACCGCCGCATTCACTAGACTACAGTGGAATTGTAGAGGTACTGGGAATAAGTTACAAAATATAGCAATCTTGCTTTCTATACACAGGCCAGACGTTGTTTGTTTACAGGAGACGCGCCTGGAGGATCGTCCTGATCCTCCACAGTTCAAACACTACCACTCGTATAGAAGATATGAAGGTCACGGAGTTGCCATTTACACACACAAATCACACCCACAAACGGAAGTGATTCTAAATTCTACTCTGGAAGCTGTCGCGTGCAGAGTAAAATTTAATAACACGTATCTGTCTATTTGCTCTCTGTACTGTCCTCCACATGGCCCCATTGATAGTGATGCTTTAAATTCACTAGTGGAACATCTGCCTGGAAATAAGTTAGTGTTGGGCGATTTTAACGCCCATCACTATCAATGGGGTAGCTTGAGGATTGATGGTCGTGGGGAGCAAGTAGCCGACCTAATACTACAGTCCAACCTCTGTCTTATGAACGATGGTAGAGCGACTCGTGTAGATGATCGTACTGGTAACTTTTCGGCCATTGACTTATCTTTGGCCTCCCCTGGTATACATCAAGATCTCTCATGGGACCCCTACGACGACTCCTTGGGAAGTGATCATTTACCCATCTGTCTTTCTTATACACGCGACATCATTTCGGACCCTCCACCTCCAAAATTTAACTATAAGAAAGCAGATTGGGGATCCTTCTCAAGGATCGCCAATTTAGATATATCTGGGGAGACCATAGATGTTAAGGTCGAAAATATAACTACTTCCATATTACACGCAGCTGAGGCTGCTATTCCCAAGACTTCTACAGTTCATGCGAAGCATAGAGCACATTGTTGGACGCCGGATTGCCGACAAGCATTAAGAAAACGCAATAGGAGATACAGGATTTTTGATAGTCAGCCCACTGAGAAAAATTTTATTGCATACAAACAGGCACGGGCTGAGGCAAGGAGAATAATAAGAAGGGCCAAACGTGACTCCTGGCGGTCCTTTGTGTCCACGGTGACTCGTACAACACCATTACATAAAGTCTGGTCCACTATAAGATTATTAAATAATAAACTTCCATACTTCCCTGTCACAACCTTGCAGATGAATAACACCACCTATGACGAGCCCGTGGACGTTGCTAACATCCTCGCCAGGAGTTTTTCTCTTGTAAGTAGCTCAGCCAATTATGACCCGCGTTTCCAACATCATAAGCGCACGGCTGAGCTACAGATATTAGACTTTGCCACAGAAGACGTAGACTTCCCGTACAACCAAGAGTTTACGCTAGATGAACTGCTCCTTGCCCTTAAATCCTGTAAAGACACCAGCCCTGGACCAGACACCATCACGTACGGTATGATCCAGCATCTTAATCAGGACAACCTGATTAAGATGTTAGCATTGTACAATGAGATTTGGGCGTCTCGAACGTTCCCAAACTCATGGCACTTTGCGCACGTCATACCGATACCCAAAGAGGCTGGTCGTCTTATGAATCCCACTTCATTTCGTCCTATTGTGTTGACTTCTTGTCTATGTAAGGTCATGGAACGTATGGTTAACAATAGGCTTCTTTTTGTTTTAGAGTCGAAGAATTTGTTAAATGATCAACAATGTGGCTTCCGTAAATACAGAAGTTCACTAGATCATTTAATGAATTTGGAGCATTGTATTGCAGAGGCATTTGCCAATAAAGAATTCATGATAGGGGTGTTCTTGGACATCCATAAAGCCTATGACATGACCTGGCGACACGGTATACTAATGAAGCTCTATGCTTATGGTTTAAGAGGAAATTTGCCTGTTTTTATTTCAAATTTCTTAAGGGACAGAACTTTCTCTGTCAAATTGCCCCGTAACGTAACATCGGATATATTTATCCAGGAAAACGGGGTGCCGCAGGGAAGTGTGCTTAGTCCTACTTTATTTAGTATTATGATCAATGATATTCTGTCATCAGCTCCCATCCCGAGGAATCTTAAATACTCGCTCTACGCTGACGATTGTGCAATATGGCACTCTTCCTGTAATGCACAATTTTCGGCTGGGCGGATTCAGGCAGCCCTTGACTCCGTCCACCAATGGGCCTTGCAGTGGGGATTTAAGTTTTCCGTCCGTAAGTGTGCCGCTATAGTCTTCACTAATCGTAACGTACCTAATTTGTGCTTAACTTTGGATAATCAGGCGGTACCTTTTCAAAATTCTGTAAAATTTTTAGGAATACATTTTGATCGTAGAATGAATTTTAAACTTCACGTTAATACTTTGCTTGCCCGTTGTGATAAACCGTTAAATGTCCTCAAGTACCTAGCGGGTACTACATGGGGTGCCGACAGAAAATCTTTATTAATGGTGTATAAGTCCCTTATTCGATCGAAGCTAGACTATGGCGCACAGGTGTATGGCTCGGCATCCGATGCCACGCTGAAAGGATTGGATGTGTTGCAGAATAAATGCTTGCGAATGTGTCTTGGAGCGGTCCGGTGTACCCGTGTGGCTCGTATGGAAGTGGAGGCGAATGTGCCTCCCCTCCGTATTCGCCGTGACCACCTGGCCTTGTCCTACGGCGTAAGGACATTAAGGAAAAGCAATATCGGCAATGTGGCCTGTGCCCCCCTGCGTCAATACCACCACCTTCTGCGGGGGGTGCATCGGCCACTTGCCACTCGCCTCCACTTACTGAATCAGGAGCTTGATGTGGACCCCAGTGACTGTGACAAGTTGGTGCTTAAAAATATAGCGCCTTGGGAGCCACCCGGCTTTACAGTCGATGTTTCATGGCTCCCAGCACCAAAGGCCAAGGCGCCGGAGGCGGAGGTCCACCACTTGTTTCGTAACATCATTGTTCGTCACTTGGGGTCCCATCAGTTGTACACCGACGGCTCCAAGTCGAGTGAATGTGTGGGTGCAAGTGTGTGGTCGACTGAATGTGCCCTCAGGTATCGGTTGCCGACTCATACATCTGTGTTTACTTCAGAACTCTTTGCTATTGACAAAGCCATAGACTATGCTCTCAGTTCTAGGCATGATTCATTTGTCATATTTTCAGATTCAAAAGCAGCCCTTCAGGCAATTGCATCTTGCACTACGGACTCTCACGAGATCCAGGGCCGCATCGTTAATAAGTTGCATTCATGCAACAAGTCATTCACGCTGATCTTGGTGCCTGGTCATTGTCGTATCTACGGCAATGAGCAGGCTGACTTACTTGCAAAGTTGGCTGTAGAGCTCGAGGAGACATGGGACGTTCCTCGTGATCTACGGTCGAGTCTCTCTCTCGGAAAGAAATCAATAAATCTTCTGTGGCAAGGTCAGTGGACCAGACTAAATATTCCAACCTGTAAGCCGTGCCTGGGCGACTGGGACACCGCCAACCGGCCCAGTCGCCTGGAAGAAAAAGTGTTGGCACGATTACGGCTTAATGCCACCGTTTTGACACATATGAAACCTTATATGGAAAGACGCTTCCCACCGCACTGTGACATCTGTGATGCGGTGTTATCTATCAGTCATGTCATCCTGCGCTGTCGGCGATTTATTCGTGAACGTGCTTCACTTATAAATTACTGCGGCGCAGTTGACCTTCCCTTCACCCTTTCCACCATCCTGGGTGATGGGGACATTGTTATGACTGATAAATTGATGGCTTTCTTGAGAGAGACCGGACTGATCAGAGTGATGTGACTTTTTTACTGTGTGGTTATGGTTTTTATGAACGGTAAATATGTATATATTGTAATATTAATTAGGGTTGACAGATGACATATTTGAAATAGTTCCTCCCCCCACTGATCTATTTCTAATATAGATGTCCCTTACATTAAACCCCGTTCCTCGACTAACAGTCACCAGCTGATGAGTGCAAGTGTGCAATATAGAAAGGTATTGGGCACTTGCAGTCGATGGTGGTCTGCTGGCCGAGGTTCTTCACTTTTTGTACAAATTATGTAAATACATTATACCATCTTGCTTAAGTTATTCTAATTAGGGCCGACAGCTGACGTATATGGAAATGTTCCTGACTCGTCTGGTTCCCTTTCATATATTGATGTCTCCTATATTAGGTTGTGCCTCGACTAACAGTCACCAGGTGATGAGTGGAGGTATGTAATGTAGAATGGCATTACATATCTGCAGTCGATGGTGATCTCTTGGTCGAGGCTTTTTTACCATTAGTGTAGGTCTAGTTATTTGTCTCTTAGGATTTAGTATAGGTTAGCGATTTGTCTGTTAGGTGATTAGTTCTAGGGTCTTTACATTAGGCATTTTAGTTTATAAGTAATATAAGGTTAAGAAAAAAATAAAAAAATAAACAAAAATATAATAAAAATAAAATTACAAAAAAATAATAAAATAAAAATTATTATATATATATATGTACGTGTGCATGAAAGTGTGTATGTTCATATGCATGGATGTGTGTATGTATGTATGTATGTATATGTTCATATATATATATATGTATATATGTGTAAATATATATACATGTATATATTCTGCCTTAATGACCAGGGGCTCCGGCCTCAATGGTCGATAGGCAAAAAAAAAAAAAAAAAAAAAAAAATGGCTCTAATATTCTATTTCATTTGACGCCAGATGATTTTATTCAGCTGAGAGCATTTCAGAAGAGCCCGAGTGTTAATACTGTCATTATTAACCTCATTGCCTGGAGAACTGTAGCCTAGTATTCTATTTTTGCTTTTTCAGATGACTTGATTCAGCTAAAAGAGTCATGGGAGCTTGAGTGTTGATAAAAGTTCAGTCCCGGTATTGTAAATCTCCTGACAAATTTATTTTGCTTCCAAGACGCCTTACAGTGAAGAGATTAATGAGGGCTCTCTAACCTTTCTGATTCAAAATGGATATCATAGTATGAATATAATCATCTGGACTGCAATAATGTCCTCTGATATCTTTGTTATTCTATTTTTGCTATTTCCACATGGTTTGTTACCGATACCGGGTAGTTCTCAAACTGGGGTGGTTAGACCTAGTTCTCATAACTCCTTCACTACAAAGATGCTTTCTTGAGGTGAATTAAAAAAAAAAAAAATGCCAGTAATAAAAACCAAATATACATTACACTTCGGGGTTGAAGAAAGCCTTCTAATGGTTTTTATACAATGAATTAGGCAGTGGTGCGTTGTTGATTTGAAGTAGATGTTAATCTTTGATATTTGCAGTACTCAAGCACTGTTTTCTGATATGATAAAATGAATAACTTCTTTCAGATCAGATAGCAAAGTATACTGTAGGTGGATATTACTAGTGCGCTGGCCATGGAAACATATTTCATCCTAAAGGTATCTAAGACATCCATTTTCAAACACTTAATCAAGATGTGCAAGTGACAGTTCTGTCAGGTGAAGACAAACTATTTGTAGTACAGTAGAGAACAAGTAATCCAATATTTGAAGAAAACAGCAAGTACTGTTCAGTACATGGGTTTGGGACAACAGACTATATACTGTACTTCTGTATTGTCTGTTGCTGTATGTTTTGGAGTTCACATATTGCATGTGTTTAAGCAAAGAAAAAAAAAAAATTAAAATTCAGCGGCTCAGCTCCTTCAATACAACATCGTCTTAATTTTATTTTTGCTATCCCCAGTCATCTTCACTCCGTTCAGCAGAGGAAGGCTTAAAATATATATATATATATATATATATATATATATATATATATATATATATATATATATATATATATATATATATCAGTACCAAGCGGGTTATTAAGGCAATCAGTTTTTGCAAAGTCCATGTTTTGAATACATCCTGTAGTAGTTGGCTTACATCCAGATTCCCAGTTATAATGGTGGGTGAACAGCCAACCTATCTATCTATCTATTGCCAGACGCCTTAATCCGATAAGGGGTGGCCACAAACAAATCGCCTCCACATCGCCCTTGTCCCCTGCCATTTCACTGCCCGGCTTCTAGCTCACATCCCCCTCTCTCATATAGGCCTACCTCTCCACTTTGTCCCTCCACCTCATCCTTGCAATACTAGTGTACAGCCCTGAGAATAAAATAAAAATTATGCCCTCGGGCTGAAGTTAATGTTGATCTCTACTATCTACTTACGGCTTGTCTGTCAGCATGGCGGTGGGGTGTGGTAGGGGATCCCTTGGTGTCAACGTGGGCCCTACGTTACCTTCATCACGCATTGCTCCCTCGGGATGCGCACGCTCTCACACAGTTCATCAATTCCAATAAGGTAATGGTGCAGAAAAATTTGTATATATTCTTCTGAACTACATTTTAAACACTTAAATTAAAATACTCAACAGCTTGCAATACTAGTGTGCTGCTTTATTGCTGAATAATAAAGAACTGCTGTAAAGATTTTGCATGGTATACATAGTCATCAGCATATACACTTGGTCCCTTGATCAATGAATGACAAATAAGTGTACAGTGATCAAGATTTCCAACAGCCTACTGTTTTTCAACTTGTGCGGAGCGGAACATCTTCGTGTAGTGGCACTGATTTAATCAGGCAGCAGTTATACATCCCTCAACTCCCTCCCTATCCCTTGAAAGAGGGATCATGTACTGTAAAAGAGGAGGGCTACTTCAACCTACAGTCCACAGGATTCTTATTCAGACTGGGGCCAATGTAACAATACAGTACCCTTGCGTCCAAGACTGGTTTGTCCAAGATGAAGACCATAAATAATTATCCAATATATTGCTGTTTACGGTTGCATATGTCCAATACGGAACCAACGGTTCACGACGGCCCAAATCCGAGGAGAATACTGTACAGCTATGACGGTCTCACTCGGTCCGACACAGTTCCCGTGCCCGGGAGAGTGACCTGGTTGCGATGTTGTCCAATATTGGCATCAGGTCACGTGATGAGCAGGCGGGGCTTGCTTTTGTCTCTCTCACCACAGCGTTGTGGACACAGTACACATTGCATATTGCATTCAGCGTTTGTTGAAAAGTTATTACCTTTCCTTACGTAACCATGCCTAGGAAACCGACTGCTAACCCTCTGAGCGCCGCCATCTACCTCAGCCTATTAAGCTGGAGATAACTGAGTACTAAGTTGGAGATAAGCTAAAAAATACACACTTTCAAGGTGAGGAAATTTGTTTTGGTGCCAAAATAGGTCTAGGTTGATGTTTTTTGGGACACTTTTCGAATTTTTTGTGACTACTATTTTATTCCGTAAGATCTTGTGTTGGTCCAAGACGTTTCTCGTCCTAGACGGGACCCTCAGGCGACAATATTACTGTCTTGGATGCGAGGGTACTGTAATATAATGTATGCTTTGAGTGATGAGTGGCTGTACAGCAAGAAAAGAAAAAAAGTCTAGAGCTTATTCCTCACCTTATGTTCTTAACAGTGTTGGCACTTGATGAAGGATCACCCTACACACAGCCACAGTGTCCTTGGCTCTGGGCTACTGGCGGGCAAGACCTCCTGGGGGTTATCCGAGCTTACTGGCATTCGAAAGCGCATCCTCCTGACTAGGCATGTAGTGGAAGAAGAGCAAGTTTTTAGGGTGAGAAATATTTTTGCTATGACCTTATCAAAACAAGCTTGCCAGTCTTTGAAAGTCCATCCTATTAACCACCAACATAAAGGGAGAGGAGCAAGTTTTTAAGGTGAGAAATTACTTTTGTGACCTACAGTTACTTAACTATGTTTGCTAGCGTTAAAAAGTGCATCCTACTAACCATCAGCATTAAGGAAAAGATGCAAGCTTTGGGGGGATGATACGGTTCCGGTATATTAATGATCATACCTAACTGCACGCCAGTCTTTTAAAGTCTTACCTTACAACCCAGCAACATTGGAAGAGGAGCAGGTTTTCAGTGACAAATGCTGCTGGTTTGAATGGAAGATATCCACAAACATTAGTTATAAATACAACTACACTGTATCATTACAGTATAACTGACACCATGAGAAAGTATTATATGTTGAGCAGGTACACGCAAGGGATATATATCTCCCTGATCGTTGAAAGACTGACATCTGGCTGGTGTGTGAAATGTGTATGTACAGTATGTGACATACAGAATAAGTTTGAGAGGTGAAGGGAAGATTCTGAGGACCTGAAATGATTGACTGGCCATTTCAGTGGGCATGCTATTAATAGTGCCCCCATAGATACTTTTCAAGCAGGATTCTTCCTCATCCCTATCCACCAATGGGAAAAAGTCACTGTGACATTTAGCGGGATATAGATTCCTCAGTGGGTTGTGATGTGATGACTGTTATATTTTGCAGGACCTGGATATGTGCCATGATGTGATAAACGGCAGTATTCCATTTTGCAGGATATGGTGACACCAGTAATTGGGCGCGATGTGATGACCCATGACAGCCTGACATGCTACACTTCCGCAGGGGCAGTACCTTTCCCCAGCAGGCGTTCCCCAGGCCAGTGGGTTGGCATGCCTATACCTACTCTCACTAACTCACCACAAAATCAAAATAAAAGCCACAAAAATGCTACAGATATCATGCCACCACAGTTAAAAGTGTTCTCAGTCAAATATAATTCAAAAGTAAATACAACAGATGGATTCCAGATAATCAAGAACCAAGCAGACAATGATGATGTAAATGAAATGGAGAGAGAGCATATTAATAGGAAAAATGGCATTCCTCGGTGCCCACATTCCTGCAGACCACCACTACACCCCAACTGGGACTACTGCTGAATTTACTAAGGGACAGTCACCCAATATTTCAGCAAAATATTTTCCTCTGCTGGCTAAAATTCCCTAAACTGAGATAGGCATGGTTATGTGTCTGCCCACTGATGATGCTTTGGTATGGTTCATAAAGTCGAAAATAATAGGTATGCCATAAGTGTGAAGTAGATGGAGTGGAATAGTAGTACTGTACACCTTTGACATTTCAACTTTTAAGCATTATCCACAATAATTACCTATTTTTGTATGAATAACTTTAGAAATAGGTTAAAACGCATACTCTTCTGGGCACTTCATCGCCTACCATTTCTGCCTGAACACTAACTGTCACTGTGTATATGATATAGATATACTCTGTGGAGAACTGGTAGTGCACTGGGTAGATATCCAATCTGCACCCGGAAGAACTCAAGTTTGCTTCTCATAACAGACAGATTAGTTGACTGTTTCCATCTTCTTGTTCACTCAGAAGTAAAAATGGAACTTGGATGTAAAATACATAACTTGTGGGTCATGTTCTACGAGATGATTGAGACTTGGCAAATAAAATCTGCATTTATGACCCTCATACAGCTGATGGGCATTTTATAAAGGCATCAGTGTTTTAGCATTGTAATATACATATACACACACACATATGTACTGTACATCATACACATATATACATACATGTACATATGCCAAGATAACAGATATGCTAGCCATGAGACTAAGGAGTGCCATCTTGTAACCCATTAACCCCTGCAATCTGATGACATACCTCCAATCAGTTTTATACAGCTACAGGGAGACCTCTTTAGCGACAAGTAATGGCAATACAGTACCTAACCGCTTCAGTTCAAAAACTCTCTCCACAGTCAAATAAGTTAAAATAACAAGAATAAGATCAATATCACATCACTGGACTGAAGGTTTAACCTCTTTGTTACATTTCCACTTAAGGTGAATAAATATTGCCTTAAATGTGTTCATTCTTGCCCTAAACATCTGGGTTGAGTACAGTATCCTAGGCACCTATACTCCTAATATACATTTAAGTATTTTATGAAATGGATAGCATTGAGGAAAAGAATATTATAAAAAAAAAACCATACCATCATACTACAGTTCCTGGAGGTGATATTCAAACTTCCTCACACCATGGTTCTTGCATAAAGCCATATCTAAAATGCATAACTTCACAAACAGCCTTATAATTTTATCCATCCTTCCATCCATCATCCAGTCCTACATTACCCCATGAGAAGCATGGGAGCCAGGGGCTAGGCAAGTTGGTCCTGATAATTACGGTGAGTGACCAGCCTCACTCATCCCAGAGTGGCAGTACGTGAGCAATAAACCTTGACCACCTCTTGGATGTAAACCTACACAGGCTAAATCCGATTGGAATGCCTTAATTACCCACTTAACCACCAGGCACCATAATTTGGCTATATGGTTACCACCCAGTGTAGTAAATGGTTTCCTGGTGTAAAGGAAGCCATTTGGCTGTCACTCAGTGTAGTCACCCATAGGCAGTAAGAAGAGGAAAGAATGAAGGACAGAAAGTTAGAAGAGGGCGTGTAAAGTCCCTCGTAGGCAGAAGGAGGAGGAAAGAATGAGATACAGACAGACTAGGAAGGATTAAAGTAAAGGGCAGACACCTAAAGCAGCTCTACATTTTATTTCCTCATTCATTTTCCAAACAAGCAATTTGCAACAAAAATATGTACAGTATATGTTTCATGCACTTATACCACTTGCTCCCTACTTCCTAAGGTGACTCGACACTGAGGGACAAGCCTAATGGTTTCCTGTAACCTTGGAAACTATTTACAACACTGGGTGGTAACTATATAACCAAGTAACAGGGTGATGAGAAACCTAATATGGTGCTTCTCTTACCTGTCTGGAGGGGCAAATGTGGTATCCATCTAGGAACCAAACTTCCACCCTTCCCTGCACCTCACAGTAGTGACAATTGCATTGTCCACCACAAAGGAACATCAGTCCACTGCATGAGATGACCCTGCAGGGGCAGTTGCTTGCTTGTGGTTGCTGGGACTACTTGGCCTGTCAGACCAGGGTTACTCTACTATTAACTAGGAAGTTCACTGTAATACATAAAGTAACTTAATGCAGTATTGTATTTCTTGCTTTTAAAACCCTTCAGGAATATAGGCAGCTCATTTTGTTTTACAATTTCACTTGTTTCAACGCTGAATGGGAAATTATACTAAAGACAAATCTGGTAGTACTATACAGTATTTACTTGATACTGCTCCATCAAATTACTCCCAAACTAATGAATGTAGTAATTCTTTAACTTCTTCCTGTCAAATTCTATTGACTGCTTGGTCTTATCAAAGCAAATTCTAATACATTTTAGTTTTATTTGTTGTTATCTGACATTTAAACTTTAAAGTATTGATGGACAGAGCATGAAATGATGCTATCTGAACTGGTAAACTTTCATGTTTTTCAAATATACAATATTTTTTTCCATACATTTGTAGCTTTATGAAATTCACACACTTGCAACATTTATGACAAATCAGTGTCTTGTTATACATCATGGCATCTCTTTCCAACCCTAAAAATCATTAACTGACTTCAAGAATTAAATAACTGTCATCACAGAAGTGGATTGTGAAGATGGTTTCTTCTTCACATACAGGTACTGCAACACAAGATGAATATAATTATCTGGTTGTATCATGTATAAAATGAAAAGTCAGTAAGGTGTTCAGGGGTGCTTCCTTTGGTTGAATGAAATCTAGTGGGAACCAGTTTAACATCCTGTACAGCATTCGGTGTTGCTTTTACTTAACGTACTTGATATGTTCTCCGTTAGAAGTAATAAATTCCATTTTTACTGAACCCTAATGGTCTGCTAGGTTTTAAGCCTTTTTTTTGAGCTATACCAAGATGGTTCTCCTAGGTTCTGGGAAGGTAAATGATCAAAAGCCAAAGTTGGGCACCTGTGTCTTTTATGTACTTGGTGGCAACACTGAGTCTGCCACCATATATATTCCGGTCAATCACGTATGGTATTACTGTTGCTGCAACCCTAGGCTATGTTGAACGCAGACCCAATGGATGGTTGGAACTGGGCACTGTAATGGGTCTCTAACAAATTTTCTGTTGGTGTTTTGTTGAAGGATTGTGTGTGCTTACATAAGGCATAAACTGATGAAATATTCTACAGATTCATTCCAAATAAAACTAGGTCTGACCCAGTATAAAGTTCGTCTAATACAGCCACTTCTGCCTGCCGTGGGGTAATAGTAAGAGACCACTACACAAGTTTTCAAGTACAGTACAGTAGTAATACTGAAATAAACCAGTTATAAAGCTATGACAGCAGCAGTAATAGATAACATTATCATCTAATCCTGTGCTTCCCCATGCGAAACATAGGAGCCCGGGGCTAGGCAAGCTGGTCCTGACACTTAAGATAAGAGTGACCAGCCTCACTCACCCACGTGTGGCATTACATGAGCAGTAAACCCCAACCATCCCTTGGATATAAACCTGCACGGGCTCAATCTGATTGGAGCGCCTTAATTGCTCATTAAACCACCAGGTGCCATAATCTGGTTATACGGTTACCACCTATCGTAGCAAAAGGTTTCCTGGTGTACTGGAAATGACTTGGCTTGTCACTCAGTACAGTCATCCATAGGCTGAAGGAAGAGGAATGAACGAGGGAAAAAAGGACAGAAGAGGGAGTGTAGTCACCCACAGGAATAAGGAAGAGGAATGAAACAAAAACAGGAGAGGACGGATGGAAAAAAGGACGGGAGAAAGAAAAAGCTAGTCACCTGAGAGCAGCACTATATCAAGTGACTGGATGGTGAGCACCTCCACACAATGGTCTAATTATATCAATCTATATAATGAAAGTCTTCCACGACACAGAAAAGGCCATGCCTTTTGGGTACAGCATTTGAACAAATGTTTCACAGAAACAATTAACATGAAGAAAAGGATACAATAACTAACTAAATATGAGAAAAAGGAAAAAAATTATAAATAAAAATTTAAAATAGTGAACCAAGTCTAAACTACAATAAATTGTATATTAATCAATATTAACATAGTCAACCTGCAATTTGATAAACTCTTCCTTCCATAAGTAAATTATTAGACAGTGGATATACTAAGGGAGGAAAAACAAAACAATAAACTAAATCTACTGAAAAATAAGAAAAAAGAACTAAGTCTACCAAAACATGAAAAATGAATTAAACGTACTCTTGAACTACATGACTAAGACCAAATCATGTTTGTCATGACAGCTACAACCTCCATTCAGATACACAGACCTCTTTGCATCAAAACATCCAATGAGCTCTGCACGCACTATTAACATCATAATCATACATGACCAAATATTTGTTAGGTAAGACGAGAAGTCATCATCACAAAAGTAAGATATAAAATGTGAAAGTGCAGTAACTGTCCCATGTCAGGTCTGACCCACAATAAAATTTATCAACCACAGCCACCTTCTGCCTTAGCTGTCATGATGTTTTCTGTAAGAACTGAAAGCATTAGATGCAAATACTCCTCTATCCAATGACATCCTCATTTACTCCTATTTCTATCCAACTCTTCAGCTGAAGACAGACCTTTAAAACTAAAGGGGTTAAATAAAGCCTATGTCTATTTCTTCATTCAGGGCTCTTGCTAGCTGCCGATGGTTGCAAGCCACTTGGCTCCAAAGGCTTCAGCTTTACGGGCCAAATAAATTTTTAGCAGCCAAACTGACTACGAGCCGCAATATTTGTAAACAAAATATCGCTCGAATGTTCGGGCTTCAGTCCGGGTACGCTCAGCAATGTTCATCAGTCTATTTTTGAACATTCACAATGGCGACAAAGACTTAATAATCGATCACAACATGCTTTTTTGTTCATTTAAGTGATGTACTTACTTTGTAGTTTACTGGGTTTTGAAGTCGATGTATTTTCTCCAAGCCAAATGGCGACTTGCATGTAAAATTTGTTTGCCGAAGGGAAAAAATACTTGCACTTGCGAGCTGTGGCTTGCCAAACAAGAGCACTGTCATTATTAGCCTGCTCTCCTGGGTTGAATACAATAATCTAAAAGCAGCAAGAACAAAATAAATATTCTCTAGATGAATGAAAAATAGAAGTGTGTTCTTGACTCCCCAATGTTATATAAAAAAGGAACTGTACAAAAATTCCCCACCACCACTCCTCCCAAGTAAGTACACCTTAAACTTTCATTTACAAAGATTATTAAAAACAAACTCACAATACGAATGTATTTATTGAACAAATAATCATATTTGCACTTCCAAAGACATTATCTTGAAATTCTGGAATGAACAGAACTTTACACACTACTCATCTTCTCCAAATAAGAAAGATTTTTACTTAATTGCTTAGAAAGATTTTACTTACTCAGAAATGAAGTTACAGTACATAGTATAATGGCAAATTTTTAAAAAATCATTGTCAACCACTGTTGTAGGAAAAGTATAAAAGCAATATTACAAAAGACTTAAGAACATCAGTCATCGGCATCATCATCCTTCCTTGGACTGCCATTTTCAACTGGAGATCTGGAGCGACTACGATCTCTGCAAGAAAATAACTTTTGTCAATGTATGGAAATGGGAACCCTAATGCTGCATATATGATTAATTCTGTTGGGAAACTGTGCTTATCTTACCTAATGCAATCTCATAGTTAACTCAAATTTCATACCGAGAAATTTGTTGCCCCAAAAGACTTACCCTCGATCTTCAGGCGAGAGTGAGCGCTCCTTATCACGATCTCTGTCACGTGACTGTGACCGAGATCTATCATGGCTGCGGCTGCGGTCTCTTACACGAGAACGTGACCTGGAGCGGTCCCTTGACCTGCTACGGTTGCGTGAGTAAGAGCGATCCCTAGTCCTGCTGCGGGATCTTGTTCGGGACCGGGTGTATGACCTTCTCCTACGGGGTGATCGGCTTCGACTGCGAGACCTAGAATATCTGTTAAGTTGTCAATTAATTGCATAATACAGTATGACAACGCACACACCAATGAACAAATCCAATAGACGACAAACTGATGAATATTATTCTCTAGATTTAGTAATACTATTCCTCTCTTTTCAACAACTGCAGAGCCTCTCCCATGCACAAAAACTGAGCCTGGAAGATTATACTCTTGCCAGGCAGCCAACATTGTAACCATGAAGAGTTCTCTCAAAAATTTTCATGGCAAAAAAATCATCAGTAAAATATAACCCTACATACTGCATTTAAAAAAAAAAAAAAAAAAAAAAAAAAAAAAAAAAATCCTGAAGATGAAGAAACACCATGGTCACTATATGCTAATCATACAGAGACAAGCACATAGAACATCCTCAATATGCAATAAAACCCTATTTACTTACATGAACTGGTTCAGGCTGATGATGTTGACCAAACCTAAACAGAAGGGAATACAGTAGAACCCCGATTTAATGAAAACTTTTTCTATATGAAACAAGTTTCATTATTATCTCTTACCAACTACCAGACACAATCACTACTGAGGAATATTTAAGTGCTTGGCATGTTCTGAATTCTTATCATGTACTGTACGGTACATACATTTAGCCCATGCTTAAACATGTACCACAATGGTATATAATCTCCAATACACTGGCCGCTACAATATTCTCTATCCTTGTAAAATCGAGACAACCTGTGTAGTGTTGCTACTCCGGAATAAGGTTCGATGTGTTTGTATACCGTAGCTTAATTACGTAACACTATCATCGCTATAGAATACAGTTCGCTGTGCTTATCGAATGCGCAAACTTCGAAACACTGTTACTTAGGAACAATCTGTCGAGTTCTATGCCAACAACATCGCCACGGGAACTAAATCGGGGTTCTACTGTAAATAACTGAATGAATACTACCTATGGGAAAAAAATCATGAGTGGAATTTTAGAACAGTAAGCTTACTGTGCCTGTCAAGAGTACTGAATCTCAGAGGAGAGTTGTCTGAAGGTCTGACGTTCGATCACGTAGGTAGGGTCATGTAACTGCGATGTTTAACCAGCGATGAACGCTCATGTTACTGCGATGATCAAGAAGAGCACGAGAGAAGTCTACGCTGATTGACTGGCAGGCAGTAAGCTTTACAAATGAGGCCATGAAGTTCAAGGTGTGGCTGGAAGGTCAAATTCAAGTCGTACTTCGACGAAGTATCAACAGAGCGTCGATCTTTGACTACTCGAGGTTTGGGAATGGGGATCTCAGCCGTTTTGCCTACAAAAATGAGTGTTCTGTCAATATCAGTCTCAGGAGAATATAATCCCTTACTTGATAAGATTAAGTTGACCACACAAGACAAGTCCACATGACAAATTTAAGCAAAGATTAGGCATGACAGACGTGAATTAACACTGACAAAGCGATATGACAGCAACAAGGTCTTATTTTTAACCATGACCTTTACAGAAGGAACAATGTGAACTGTATCTGATAATGGCCTCCTATGTGAGTAAGTACTTAATGAATGAAGCTTAGAAATTCGGGAATCATGCAAAAACAACCACATTATTTAAACACTTGAGTGCAAAGGTGGACAAGCTCCCAGTTTTTGACGACAATTTCTGAAGCATGTGCTGCTGATACACGTCTAACCCTTCTAAATCATTTCTGGCTACATTCTGTAATGTGAGATGCAGGCTACTCTCATCTATCAATAAAAGGTGTTCCATATATGATCGTAAAAATTCAGAGCTTGTGCTTTTCCACTCTCAGTTTTAATAATATGGCCATAACCTGATGAGATGCCGATCCATACAAAATGAGTCGTATTCTTGTTTGCTTAGGAGCTTTCGTAACACATTGTTCTACGCAATTTATTTTGCCCATTTTTTGTTAATTTCTGACATGTTACTGTTGCAAGCTACAATAAGAGAAAGATATAATGTTATACAAAGAGAATATTAAGGGGTAATGTGCAAAATTAAATGCTGGGAAGATGTGCTACGAAGTCTCATGCCAACGAGAACACGGGCCACGCTGTAACTCCTTAACCGCTAAACTCTCTTACCTTCCATGACGCCGGCTGTACCTATAGCAGTCCCTGGCATAGTGTCCCCGCTCACCACACTCATAGCAGCGATCTTCTGGGTGGAAAGGGCGACCACGGCGAGGGGGAGGTCCCCGGAATCTGCTGCGGGACTTGCCTGTTGACAACTCCACACGCACACGACGGCCACATATTGTCCTTGAGGTGCAGGGGAATGAAAACAAGCAAATTAATCATCATTCTTATCTTCCTTCTATATGATGAAAAGTTGAGGACGGATGATGATGATGATGATGATCATCATCATCCGGACCTCCTTTCCCACCCTAGGGCACGGTGAGGAGTAGCACTGTCCAGACAGCCCAAATCTGCCCAATCCAATAGGCCACACTTCCATTCACTAATCATTAAACAATCATCATCATCATCACCATCCGGACCTCCTTTTCCATGCTAGAGCAGGGTGAGAAGCAGCAATGTCCAGACAGCCCAAATTTGCCCAATTCAATGGACCACGCTTCCATTCACTCATCATTCAGGCCCCCAGAATCCTGGCTCTACCGAATATGCCCAAAACATTCACCACGTTCTGTATTCATCCATCATCCAATCCTACGTTGCCCCACGAGAAGCGTAGGAGCCCAGGGCTAGGCAGTTGGTCCTAACATTTAAGATGAGAGTGACCAGCCTCACTCATCCCTGAGTGGCATTACGTGAGCAATAAACCCCAACCACCCCTTGGATATAAACCTCCGCCGGCTCAATCCGACTGGAGCGCAATAATTACCCACTAAACCACCAGGCACAAAATTTGGTTGTATGGTTACCACCCAGCATAGTAAATGGTTTCCTGGTGTACAGGAAACCATTTTACTTGTCACTCAGTGCAGAGGCACCCACAGGCACGTTCTGAAGCTTCACATAAATGCATCCGAAAGATATAGTAATAATAATTCATTCATTCATCATCTAATCCAATGTTGCCCCATGAGGAGTGTAGGAGCCCACAGCTAGGCAAGTTGGTCCTGACATTTAAGATGAGAGTGACCAGCCTCCGTCATCCCTGAGTGGCATTATGTGAACAATAAACTCCAACCACCCCTTGGATACCAGTAATAATAAACTAATAAACATCTACCAATCTATCTACTGCCAGATGCCTTAATCCCATAAGGGGTGGCCACAAACAAATTGCCTCTTGTCCGGCATTTGTCAGTAGCACTGTATCTTCAGCATACAACAAATGTGAGCTATTCCATCCATCACCAACACCATTCCTCTCTCCATTACTTGTGTTTTTACTTCTCTGATCACCCCAACCTTTGTAAATATATTGAACAACCATGGGGCCATCACACAACCTTGTCGCATGCCCACACTGATCGTGAACCATTCACTTAGCTGCCCATTTACCCTTACACATGCCTCACTACTATTTAAAAAACTCTTGACGGCATCTAGCAGATTACCATCTACAACATACATTCGCATAACCTTCCACAATCCTCTGTCTACTTTGTCATATGCTTTTTCAGATCCATGAATGCCATAAACACTTTATGGTCCTTCTCACAAGCCTTCTCCACTATGTCTTACTGCAAATATCTGATCCACACATCCTCTGCCACCCTGTTCATCACTCACTAGGATTTCTGATATCTCTTACTTTCTCTATAAAAATTCTTCCATATACCTTCCCTACCACACTCAATTGACTTATGTCACGATAATTCTTGCCCTCGCTTCGCTCTCCTTTATTTTGGTACAGAGGTACAATCACTCTGCTGGCACAGTTTCACTCATCCAATCTTTCTTACATACCCCCAACAAGCACTTCATTCCACTCTCTCCACTACACTTAATCATTTCTGCATACACCTCATCAACCCCTGCTGCTTTCCCATTCTTCATAAGTGTTTCATGAATACATTAATTTTAAAAGACAGTGTAGTGACAGACCACTGGTATGTACTAACATACTATAAGAAGCATCCTGAACACACCTCCAGTACTTCCATGGAAGGCTCTATGACCACAATCAACATATGTACAAAGATCATAATGAAATTTATTTAAAATGAAGGAAAGGGAGAACAATTTGACAATGGATAATTAACCTGCTTTTACCCGTTTTGCACAAGGTATTGGTTAAGACAGCTTTTTAGAATGTGTAATAAAGGGCTCCTACGCTCCTCATGGGGCAATGTAGGATTGGATGATGGATGGATGGATGGTAATAAAGGAAACTTTTGTTGCAATCTTATAAGTGAAACTGGCAGCACAGAGTTTATGCAAGGCTATCCCTTACCAAGAGGTTCATATGAGGCACCATCAATGGAGATGATGACCAGACTATGATTGTAAATACCAGTACTAAAGTTCCTAAAAAGACTTAACTCATCACTCTCTGCTATTACATTAAACTAGAACTGCATCTTTTGTCACTATTCTTTATGAAAGAATCTGAACTCATGACATTGTAAAACATGATGTATATATCTTACCTGCCGTCCAAGCCTCTCACAGCATCCTCTGCATCCCTCACATCTTCAAATTCCACAAATGCAAATCCAGGGGGATTGCGAGCCACCCAAACATTCCTCAAGGGGCCGTAATAAGAAAATGCTTCCTCAAGTTCTTGCTTGGAAGCTCCTGAGCCCAGGTCCCCCACATACACTTTGCAGTCAAGGGATGAAGGCATCTTTTACCATGGCCTGTAGAATACAAAGGACAGACATTATAAATAACTAGCAGTTGCCTTTCAATGAGCAGCATTGGTCTTACTAATCCAGACTAAGTAAATATAGGAACTACATTAGGTAGCTAAGAATATGGTTGCTATAATTAATACTTGTCATTGAACAAAACATCCAAAAAAGTTAACACTAACTGCTATTGCTACTGCCAATCTGGTACTGTATACATGCAACAATCTATATACTGGCACCTGCTCTGTGCAATTTCATGGAGAACCTAATGAACTACTCTGGCTATTCAGACCTGTGAGGCTGTGATTACACAGGATAACAGATTCCACCAGGGTGGACCACTGTGCCAACAAAAATAAGTTTGGTCGTTATACAGTCTGGCATTAAAACAGGATAATATGACTGTCCTGTATGACTTGGGATGTAGATATAAACAATGCAGAAGTACAGAATATAAACATTTACCCAACAATTATTATTGTTATCTTATATGACTCCTTCATTACTGAAAAACTCGTACCTGTGTGAGACAAACGAAAATGCCTGTGGCATACTGAAATCGAGGGAGTCACACACGGGTGACATACAGGACAGAGCACTCTGCTCTTCTAGGTATTGTATGTAGTACAGGTACCAATCAGCCTTTGATGTGGCAACACCAGGCTATGCCACAGTTTGTCATATTAAGTAAATTAAATGTCATGAACATCATGTACGTGGCCAACAGCTTGCTCCAACCCTTATGATGTATTTTTTCATTCACACCCCCTCCCAGTGATTTATGGCAACTCTTGTAATGACCAACCATGCGTACAATGATAATAATGTTACACGTTATTGTGGGGTTGGGGGGGAAGGCTGCTGTAAAACTGATGTATAGGAGTTATTCTGCAGTATCACCCTGGTCAACTTTCAGTAATTTACATCATTCAATTTCGATACAGGTACAATAAAATATATTTTCTAATCGATTTTAGTGTGATTTAAATTAATCTAAGCTTCATTACAGTCAGAAATCACTCGTTTTGGAGATTGGGTCTTCCCATGGCAAAATAGGTCTTCCCATGGCAAAATATACCGATTTTTGGGTGGCTAAGGAAGCAGCCAGATCGCCTGCAGCAATGTTTACTGATGATCTCACTGCCTGCCTGCATTGCTTACCAACCATCACTTTGACTGAAGGCGTCAGTGTATCTCGTGTCAAAACAGTGGAAAACAATGGGGTGCTTTCAAAGCTAGTATTCCGCTAGATGGCTCTACTGTTGCAGTAAACACATTCACCGCACTGTTTAAAAAGCATATTTTTCTTTGTTAAATATCTATACTGTTGTGTGAAAATGTGAATCATGGTAATGTCATATGCCAAAATATAAATAATACAAACAGAACATGTATATATAACGTATTGTGAAGTGTTTATATTGATCATAAATGGAAATTAAAATATCACTGATGGCATGTGATGGCAACCCGTCTTTCCAGTGACCCTATATCATTTAATTTCTGCTACATTTAGTGCAAATTTGGTTCTTAATACATTGTCTGCCAACAGCCATACCACGTGCCAACGGCCATACCACATTCAGTACACCGCTTCCCGTCCGATCAGTGAAGTTAAGCAACGTTGGGTCTGGCTAGTACTTGGATGGGTGACCGCCTGGGAACACCAGATGCTGTTGGCATAACGTTCTCCCTACATGTCAAGTGGGGTTGGTGGAGGATTAGTGCCCTTCCCTGTAAAACAATTAACTCGAAGCCCTTGGCCACCCCGTTTGGGATACATGGCGTCTGGCAATTTATTTTGTTTCTGTTCAGACTGTAAAGTACGCCTAGTGGGTATTTAGACTCATCCAGTTTCTAAGTGGGCAGAAAGTTAATGTTGAGTAAATACTGGCATTCAACATTTGCTCGCTTCCTTCACGCATGCGCACCACAAGACAGTGCCGTGTTTAAGTTTTTTCACGGGGGATGTCAAGTTTCCATGAAATTTTTTTTGATGGCGTGTAATGTCACGGATTCACTCTAGAAACGAGCTATATTCATAACATTTGTCATTGGTTCATAAGTGACTATGTATAGGCAGTGTGTTTCACTGAGCGATATCTTTGTGTACAGTAATTGTCATTCCCACATCTTGCCGCTCTAGCTGTTAACTAAGCTACACCCATTTCTCATGTCCCTGTACCCAACGTTGGTTACATTACTGTCGTAAATGGACACACCCACAAACACACACAGTTCAGTAATGTGAGTTCCTGACTGTCGAGCTGAGAGAGAGAGAGAGAGAGATACCTTCCCCTGCAACTTCCTTGCACCATGAGTGAATCATATTCATATGTATCACTGTAGCTTTTTGTAAATAAAGTGTTACAGTGAAGTTTTGTCTTTTTCTGTTGAGAACTAGTGGTTATTTTCATTTTTACATTTCACCAAGTGCCTACCAAATAAATACCTTAAGGTCATTGTATCATCAATATCTCACACACATTGCCCCCTCTAGGCAAGTCCCTAATGGTATGGTCATGTGAGAACTGTCTCCAGGCCACCTGTCCACACACATATGTTTGTAAGATCTTCCACTGACTGAGTCAGTAGCTTGTGCACATACCAGTCCTCTTGACCTGGATGCAATCTCACTGGGGGTAGACATTTAAGAGGATGCAGTAGTGTTTACTCGTCATGTGTTCTCACATTTGCATGTGTATATATATATATACAGTAATCCCTCCAATATCCGACGTAATAGAGCCATAGGCAGGTCCGGATAGTGGTCCTGTCCGGATATTGGGCCTCAGCTTATGGACTTGTACTTATGGACCCTAACTCTGAAAAACACCTATACAACTGCCTCTAGACATGCATTGCACCTATTTAAGACCCAAATCACACCAATAAGGGACATAAAAGACTGAAATAAATGCAAAAGAACCAAAAAATGAGGTTTTAGAGGTGAGTCTATACAATATTAAACATTCTGGGTACTTACAAGTCCCTTGCTCCTGGACTGGTTTGAACCGCCAGTTTGCAGTCCACAGTTAATCCTCTGCACTCTAAATTCTAATTTCTTAACAGTGCACAACACTGTAAATTCCTGTGTGTTCTAGTGGCGAGGTATTGCAGTTTATTCACAAAAAACAAGCACCTGTGGCTTGCACTGTTATGAGTATCTGCTCTCCATCGGAGTTAAGCTGTGACTGTTGATGTTGGTGGGGTAACAGAGTTGCCAGATCGCAACAGCCACATTACCAATCTCCTCAACTTTCATTGTCAAATATAACTTTTCATTACCAAATTTGTAAAGCTAGCATATATTCTTCACTAATTATATAGACAAGTGGAAATACATGTAATCACTCTCCTTATAACTAACACCATGTTGATTATTTTCACACTATGTAGGGTAGCAGATTAATCAGAGAGAGCAAACAATCCACCATCTCCATCCTGTGTATCCTCATACATGTGAAAAATCCATTTGGTACTGCATTATTCTAATTCATTACCAAACAAATTTTTCATTACCAAATTGGCCCACACTTGGTAATGAAAAATACCAAATGGCAACCTGACAGGGGAGGGGGGAGGGGGAGGAAGGAAGGGGTGAAGGGACCATGGTGTAACAGCTGTTCGGCGCCAGGCGGGAATTTCAAATTATGGGAGGGAAAAAAAAGTCAGATTTTTTTCGAATTTTTTGCGTTTTTTTGGCCCATTTAGGGAATATTGGATCCCAGGAGGATTATGTCCGGTTAGTGGGGATGTTCGGATATTGGGCGTTCGGATATTAGAGGGATTACTGTGTATGTATGTATGTATGTATGTATGTATATATATATATATATATATATACATAATATATATATAATCGTGAATACTGAACTTGACTCCGTGTGAATCTTGTGGATCACTTGGAGGCGATGTCTTGGCTTGTTTACCTACCACAGTCGTCTGTCCTCGGTGAGACTGGGCAAAAAATGATGCGTAAACGATCTTGGTTTTGGGACGGTTCCCCAGACCGGATGATTTATGATGGTGAATGCCAGTATTTACTCGACATTAAATTTCTGCCCACATAGAGACTGGATGAGTCAAGATACCCACTAGGCATACTTTACACTCTGAACAAACTATGTATTAAGAATCTAACTTGCATTAAATGTAGCAGAAATTAAATAATATAGGACCACTGAAATGACGGATTGCCATCACATGCCATCAGTGATATTTTAATTTCAGTTTATGATAAATATAAACAATTCATGATACGTTATATATACGTGTTCTATTTGTATTATTTATATTGCGGCATGACATTACCATGATTCACAATTTCACACGTGTAAATATTTAACAAAATTATGCGTTTTAAACAGCGCGGGAATGTGTTTACTGCAACAGTGGAGCCATCTGATGGAATACTAGGCTCTTCAGAAGCACCCCATTACTTAACCAAACCTAACCTAATTCAACCTAACTTCATTTTTGATATTTGACAGCCAGCTTTCAAATGAAAAAAATGCACATTAAGAACGTTAAATATGGCCGACTACTGGCAGATGTCGGCGAAGTCCAAGGTAGTTAATTTAAATAAAGGATTTCCATGTTAAATATATACTTCTGAAAACAAATTTAGTGTGGAATAAATTCAAAATAATGCGACATACCACGTGGTTGTTTCAGATTACCTGGATAGAGTAATATGAATCACCAATAACTGACCTTCACCTATTAAAAAAAAATTACTTTGTCACAAATATCAAAATTTCCAATCTTGGCTTATGATTAAAAGACAAATGGCTTAAATGTCATGAGAAAAAGTAAAATGGGATGAATTGCAGCAGAGATCCAATTAACCAACACAAAAATTTTATGTCACTATTTTTCATAATTGTAAACAGGTTGACGAATGAAGAAGTGAAGGAACGTTGTGGGGTAGATGTGGATGTGGTTGAAAAGATTAGGAGAAATACACTGAGGTGGTTTGGACATGTGGAGAGAATGGAGAATGAAAGACTGATTAAGAGGGTGTATGTAGGTGAGGTGGAGGGAGGGAGAGGGAGGGGTAGACCGAGGATGAGGTGGAGGGATGGAGTTAAGAGGTATATGAGGGAGGGGAGTCAAATGGTGGGTGACAGAGTGACTTGGAGGCGTTTTGTCTGCGGCCACCCTTTGCGGGATTAGGGCGTCGGGCTATAGATAGATAGATAGATAGTAAACTCATTCATGACATCCAGTTTCTGGAAATATTTACGTAACATGAGATTCATGAATCCCAAATTCTGCAAAAATAATGTTACTCAAGAGCTCTAGTTTGTCAATGTAGGAAGTGGCGTCCTACAAAGAATAATGGGCCGATTTGAGCCAGATTCATTTGTCCCCAAACCAGTCAGGTTAAACTGTTTGGTCTGGCTGGATTACATCATGATAGCAGGGACACATGATAGTGACGAACTGACAATGTGCCAAATCAAGTTTAATGTCTGACATGGCGGGTGATCACTTGCTAGTCTAAATGTAAAACTGGCAGATTTTTTTACTTATCTTCAAAAACCACTTCTTTCCACTACCTATTTTTTAAAAGCTATCTCAACTATTTGTTTTATTCAAAAAAAGTACCGTACCACTGTAAATTTTATGCACGGGAGTTCTCCTGTAATTTCACCATAATAAATACTGGGGAAAATGAAAATATACCTGACGGGTGTGAGCATCATTTATGTAAAATCCCAATCACTGAAAGGGGGGGGGGGAGTCTCCGGTCACTTTTTTCAAACCGACTTTAATCCCAAAATATTTATCCGTAGCATGGAGCACTACAGCTAACCCCTACCTTCAATTTACTTTAATCCATATCAATAATGCGTTGTACTAAATGAGGAAGGCCGGTGTACCGTTGGGGGTGGCTTGATACCGCCACAACACGGCATGGCACAATGCATCACCCCAAACCCTTACCATAGTTTTTCTACACTATTTAGCAAACGTCTAGAATATCAATCGTGGCCTCTGAAAATTGATGCAAATGTCTACTTACCCAAACTGCCGATTATAAAGCAAAGTCCACAAAAAACCAAAGCGCGTCGGGGTTAATGCGTCACGACAACTCCCTCCTCCTCACAGTCATTCCATGCGACTCCATCGATCCTAAACGTATAGTCGTTGGTTCTTCGAGAAAAAAGTACATGTAAATATAAATTCACTTATAATAGTTCTGGTGCCAGGTTTCATTAGACAGTTATATATTTTCTTACTTTTATATACAAAATACTGTATTACTGGAGACGATGAAATTAGTCAAAATTAGCGGGAATTTCGAACTGTGCTGCTCCACTCTCCTTTCAATAACCTACGTCAATACGTATATCGTACAGTATTCCTCCTTTTCAACATTGTCCTTTGGTACCCAGTGTGCATATTAATTTTGTTAAATGTGTCCACACCACATCTGTGAATTTGACTGTCCATTCATTAATTGCTTTTCGCTCGCTGTAGCCATTTCTTCCATCCCAAATTACCCATAGATTACTGTTACACCATTCTGCTTCTTTCTACAGCTGTTCTGAAAGTGGTTGATGGTAGGTGGTGGCGACCATCATCTATTCACTAGATGTAGTGCTGGCTACTTCTTCCTTCACCTTTATCATTCTTTTTCTGTGTCTGCCCTTCTCATTTCTGTTTCTCCCATCTTTCATGTCACTTTTTAGTACTCTTCTTTCTTTTTCAGGTGGCTTTGCATTGAGTGACAAGCTAAATTGTTTTCTACGTTCCGGGAAATCATTTACAACACTGAGTAGTCACCATATAACCAACCCATATGTTTTCCCTACATGTCAACAAGCAGGTTGGTGGAGGGTTAGTGCAAGGCCACCGAGTGCCCCTCCCTGTAGAACAGCTAACTCAAAGACAAACGACCACCCCTTGTGGGATTAAGGCATCTGGATATAGATTGATAGTCTAGGAAGGCTGTCACACACTGACCAAGTTTCACTCATGTGAAGCTGTATTTTTTTTTTTTTTTTTAATGCAAGGAACCAAAGGCCAGAAGCCTGCAAGACTGTTCCCTCCAAGAAAAAAAAAAAAAAACGAGATAACACAGCCAAATTTAAGATCCATTCATTTCAAGATGCCTGGACACACTGCGTTTGAAAAACTGGAGATTATAGACAGTAGGAAATGCAGACAGAGGGAGACAGTTCCAGAGCTGATCTGTTGTGTATATTGTATGAAGGACTGGGAGTAATGGTTAACTCTTGCATTACAGAGTTGGACAGAAAAAGGAAGAGAGTTTGTTGCCAGTTGGGTGCTACGCACTCACCGTAATGGTGGAGGGATGCAAGCAGACAGTTCAGAGTAACAGTGACCACTGATGCAGCAACAGAAAAGAAAATGATGCAACGGTGTGATGGAGAGACAGGTCGTAGGGAGCCAGTAAGAGAGTTAATGCAGTTGTCTTCAAACTAAACACCTTACCTTTCAAATTACTGGTTCAATAAACTTGATTTCATAGGAGTGGTTGCATATTGTAGACAGGTGGACAAAGATAATTAGCTATGTCCTTAATGTCCATGACTACCCTTGGGGAGGTGGGGGAAAGAACACTTCCCCAGTACCCTTCCTTGTCATACATGACTAAAGGAGGCTTTTTGTCTCCAGTCTTTCTCCTTGCTGTCCTCCACTTCTCTTCTGTCCTAGCCCTTCTTGATTTTTCTGTGTTTCTACCAGCTGTTATTTTCCCTCTACTCCTACAGTGTCATATAGCCATAATATGGCTTGATGCTATTTCTTCATTATTCTTTTCTTCATGCCCTAGAAGCTTAAGGGGCACTTACATATGTGTTTGCTGTGTTCCAAGAACACTACTGTTTGGCCATGTCCAATCCTGGACCCACCATGAGATCTTTGGATAAGCTTCTTTTTATGCCATCATGTTTTCACCAAGAACTGAAAAAGGGACATGAATCATTAATTATATACACTATTGTATCTGGGGGAATACTCAGGTGCTTATTCATCACAGGATGTTAAGAGTGGAATAGCTAGACAGGAGTCTCAACACTTGTCTAAGGTATATTACAGGTATGGCACAGTTGGGAGTTGAAAGCTATGAATTAGTGTGTCACTCAACACACCTGCAAAGCAAGGTTATCAACGGCAGCTGATGATGGGTAGAGCATGTCTTGCTTTTTGTAGCGGAAATGGAAATCCCAACAAAGTGCAGTTAGCACTGAGGGCTGCATTTTCACACTGTTCCCTGCAGGTTGGAGGTGATGGTGGAGTAATGAACTACTGACAATGAAAATGGAAGGTTGACTTACAGTTGGGGATTGAAGTAAATGATGTACCCAAATGGAGATCCCAGCTGTGTAAGCAGTCCTGTACCCCTTCAAACCTAACTCTATAATTATGCCCCATCTGTTTCCCAAGTCTAGGGAGTAGGGAGATGGCTTACAGGCAGTACAAACAATGATGCCTTTCCCATGGTCTTTGTGGGCCTAATGTTGTGATGTACAGTTCTGTAGTTTGCCAGAGTATCCAAGTGAGAGGAATTATATGAGCTGTAACTGGAAGGTTTGGGGGTAATCAGGGCGAGTTATAAGGGCAGCAGTGGATGAAAGTAAAAGGGGTAAAGGAGAAGAGGTAGGACAGACAGGAAGAACTGGGGTGAGACAACTAGGAAACCACAGGTTGAAAGAATGGTATTACAGGAGTGTACATATAAGGATGTAGCTGGTATGGTGGATAAAAGTACTAAAACTACATGAACGGTGTACTGCTATTTTCTCTTCACTTTAACCTGGTCTAAATTTGCCATATCTTCGTCTTGATTGCTGAACTGTACCAAGAGATAATGCGAGAATGTGGTGTTGCACATGAAGATATGCTATGGAAAGGAAGTAGAGCTGAAGCACTGTATTCTGCCACTGAGCTATATAAAATATGCTGCAAATGAATGAACATCTGAACCAAGAAGTGTGGTGGCAAAGGTGCAAACAGTATCCAGAGCTGGTGCAGTGACTGCTTTCCCAGGGTTATATTCGATTTAGATTTAGGAGTTGGGTATGCAAGTTAGTGCACCTAGTCATGATGTTACACCTACTCTGGTTGGGTATCTGTTAGTAATGATTTTTAAAACCAGTGATGCTCTCTTCAGAACTCAACACATTTATAGAATACTGTATAATGTAAGTCTCTCCTATATACTAGACTGAACAGTAGATATTACTGACCACACTTGCACATGCATGAGGTATCCTTGCTACCTTCATATTAAGTAAACTGCACAGTGCTTGAGAAGGCTGAATTAAAACTGCTTTCATCAACTTTGCAGTTTAATGTTTAACAGAATGTCAGCACTCAGTATGAGTGGATAACAGAATGATGCAACCACACAGATCACCTATAGTGTGTTTGCTTTAACCTGACAAATATTCCAAATCTATTCAGCTCGGCTAATGACCAAGTGCCATCATATCAGGTCAATCTGACTACTACCCAAAGAAACTCAATCCTACCTCATAACTAAAGCTCATAAAATTTCATGCAACTATAACCTAGTACAGTATTCAAGTTTTGGGAAATATCCAGCTCTGTCAGGTGAAAACAAACCAACTACAGTGAATAGGCTTAGTTAACAGCCTTGAGGATGAACAACTGGCTCTGCTTGCCTAAACTGTTAAGTGGTAGAATCCACATAATATGATCTTTTTAAGTACTCTACAGTGTTAATGCTACCCTAGTACATACTGTATTTATCATAACAGGTTTATAGCACACTTTTCAAACTATCTCAGATATTGTTTATGTTGGCAGACAGGGAACTTTCACATGTTCTTTTTTAACTTGCATGCAGTATCACATCAATATGTACATAAAGTACACTGCCTAGAATATTTTTATTGCACATGTACAGTTGTGAACTGTAATTTCTGTTCACTTCCATACTGCAGCCACTAAGTGATGCCACTAACTGAGAGTAAGTCTTAACCAGAGTTTCGCATTAAAGGAAGAACTGTTTGCTGGTTCTTCAAAACTTCTCAAGACTGCACGAATAACTGTCATCGTAAACTGCTCCTCATGCAGTATAGCAAAGCCTCAAACTGCCATCTTAACAATGGACAACTGGTACTCATTCAGTAGGAAACCATGACTTCATGTTCTCTCTTGCAAGATAGGAGCAGAATATGATCAAAAATTATGGCTCACAACTGCACTCTCAGCTACACCACATACAGTAATGTATTGTATTTAACCCTTGAATCCAGTGACACAGCTTACTGGAAAGATATCTTTCATTAACTTCTTCAGCGTTAAAGATCATTCATAAGATAAATAAAATAAAAGAGTAGCAACAACATAATGGTGCTGGAGAAGGATGCCCTCAAGTGGTGGTATCAGTATACCTGGACAAGCTGCACAGTCATACAAACATTTCTCATCTTCTTCCCTATCCCCCTAAAAGGAGGATGGCGGACTGCAGGAAGAAAACTTTGTTCTGCAATCCATCGGGTTCATGTCTAGATGAGCCTGGGGCTGCAACAAAAACAACAGCAGGAACAATATAATGAAAATTACATTCTTAGGTGCAAGGCATAGGGCTGGGGCCTGGTGTCATCCTCAAGGCCACAGTTTCAAGCTTCAGCCTCAACCTTGGCCTTGAGACCAGATGAAAAAGCTCCGAGATATTTCTGAGGCCAAATACATATGATGGCTCCAGGGGCAGACTTCACACACTCATTCATGCACACAAACACTTTAGGAGAAGAGGGAGAGGAGATGGGTGGTGTGAGAAAGGCATAAATTTGATCTGAGGTAGGGGTGGGTAAGCAGGTAACCCCATGTCAAATGGCAACTGTACTAGCCAATGGCTGTTGTAATTTTTGTTTTGTGTTAATTACCAGTGCACAGCATACAAACATTTTAATAATGTAAACACATATGCACATTGCAGATGTACTCCGTCAGTTTTGGGAAGACAGTGTGTTGGGAAAAGAGAATCTAGCACAGGAAAACAATTAAGATGAAATGTGTGTGAGTGGGAATGGGGGTTGGGAAGGTGACAGTGGAGGAGGGGGATGGTGTGGGGATGGAGACAGCATAACAAGGGGGACACAGTAAATCTGTAAGGGCTTGGCAGGTAATGTGATGAGAAACAGTAATAACTCAGTACAAGCACTGACTTGTGGAAAACAGATGAGACAATTCAGCCTCTATTACTTGTGAAAAAATTACTTCACACAGCACAGTATTTGATCAGACTAATTATACAGACCAACACTCTTCCCTTTGCTATTCTCCTTTTATTCTCATAGTCTGGTCATATCACTGACAAGAGCTTCTTGGTATGCAGTTAAATTTTCTACAAGAGGAGAATACAGTAGAATGGTGAATAGGGAGGTGGATATGAAAGGAAGGAGGGGGCTGGAAAAGGGGATCACAGGAAAAATTATTTTTTGTGCACACCTGACTGGATTTTCATAAGAAACATCAAATTAACAGAGGGATACATATTCATAACAGAATCACAAGCCTGATAATACATAATCATTACTGGAGAAACAAGTTTCTATATGCTACGCTGGCTATACAGTACATATGAAGGAAGGAAACAACCACCAATCACTATAAACAATCTGTAAACTTAACTAAAAAATGGTTTAAGAGCACTTATTAGAACAACAACAACATAATACACTGTTACGCTTTAGCCTCATGAAGTCTCTCATAAAAGGCCTTGACCTTACCTCAAGGCCAGTTAAAACCGGTTGACCTTGAACTCGTGGTTTTCTAAAAGCCTTAGCCTCAACCTTGAGGCCTGAGGCTTGGCCTCAGCCCCATGCCTGTTAGGTGCACAAGTTAACAGCATAATTGCTTATTTTTCTGATTAACTGCCACTGTGTGCAGATTTTTCTACGGTGCCAAGATGGTGTAAGGCTTTCTTAAAAAAAAAAAAGCCTTCTTCGACACATTATTTGCTCCTTATTTCAAAAGCACATGTCACACTGTTTTCTACATCCACACAATACTGAATTACGGGTAAAACAAACATCATTAGATTAACATCTTGTATCTACTGTTTCAAAGCCTGGATACAGTACGTATTCCCTCCATCATCCAAACGAGCACAGAGACCCAGGGCTAAGCTATTCATTCCACACATTTATGGCAAGAGCGACCATTTACTTTCCCCCCCAAGTGGCATTATGTGATCAAAAGGCCACAACCACTCTTCAGGTTTATATCCTTATTGGGCACAGCAATTTGGATCGCCTTAACTTGCAACACCACCAGGTGATAAAAGATCACCAGGCAATGTTTCTCAACGTCCTGAATATTATGAGTAATTTTTCTTATTTCTTTGAACATGCAAACCTCTACATTATCATTTTTTTCTTAGCAATATGATCTCTTTTAGTTTAGGGGATACCCCTAGTAGTTAACCCCTACAGTCCTGTGGCATGTTTTATTGGTTTATTCTTGCTATCTAAAGATGATTTCATTTGACTTTGTGAAGACCTCCTGTAACGAAGACATAAAAGGTTATATCTCACCCAAGTTAAAAAAATTCTCAAAGACTGAATCAAATCATCAAGAAATAGGAAGAATAAAATGAAAAGTTATCATCGGAGTGAAGGGGTCTACACCTTGAACCTGGTCATTTTTTTTTCTAGCTTACTCTTGCCAGTACCAGATGATTTCCTTCATCTCAGGCAAGGCATCTCACATGGAAGGAGCATATTAAGGCTGTATCTAAAACCTCGAGTTCAAAGAATCTTACACTCGGTGAATAAAATCATCAGGAGATGGAAAGACGAAAACATAATTTTGTTTTCTTGCTGTCTTTGGATTACTCATTTCAGCTAAAGAAATACTTTTCAAACTGGAGGAACTGGATACAACCTTTTAGTAACCCATCTTGCTATCTCCAGACAATCCTATTTAGCTTCATGGAGTCTGTTAGTTGTAAAGAGGCTAATAAAGGCAACATCTAACCATTCCAGTAAGACAACTCTCTCTTTACCTCAACAAAATAATTTAGGGGTAGCATTAGTCATATATCAAGTACATCACTGGACTAATTCACTACAAGAGGTCTAGTTAAGCTTAACATATCTGGCGGCAATGAAAGTGATGTACTCGAGTGGAACAAGTTAAGGGGTTTAATGTCTCTATTAACCTCTACATTTTGATGACAACTTTCTACGCTAAACCCTTTGCTACAATGACATAACAGTAAACTATTCTCAGCTTACCACCAGACAATTTTAATTTGAAGTTGTAACTGAAATTGGTATTGCCTTAATAACTCCTTCACTAAAAGAGACTGCCTTTAAACTGAACACATTTGTCTGATGGTGGCCTAATTAAAATGAAAAAGATGTCACAGGACTGAAGAGGTGAATGAATGTCCACTGTATATGTCAGTAATGGGTTTCAAAATATCATAACTTTTTTATCCATACAACTTATATTGTAAATAAGGGGAAACTAGCAAGTTAAATTTATCGGCAGAAATGCAACTTTCACAGGTAATATTTCTTTGAGGTTTAGTACTGCGGACTGCATTAAAAAAAAAAAAAAAAAAAAAAAAAAAAAAAGCAAAGCAACGTATAATAAGGACTTTCTATATTTCTTGAACACATACCTACCCCACCTATATTTGGTTTTTTTTTCTTTTATCATCATCATCATCATCATCCGGACCTCCTTTCCCACCCTAGGGCGAACGGAAGTATTGGAATGGTATACTATCACATAGTTAAACAATGAGGGATACTTTATTTGCCTAACTCAATATTTCTTGAGAGAGAGAGAAAGAGAGAGAGAGAGAAAGAGAGAGAGACAGAGAGAGAGAGAGAGAGAGAGAGAGACTTTCTTTTGTGTACTACATATAATGTACACAATTACAGTACATATTTATTTATACTTGCACCTAAGTGTCTAGTTTTTTAGTAGTATCAACAGCTTTACTTTATGAGAGGGCTCTATTATAATGAAGAGATAATATAAAGGGTACTGAGGAAGAGAAAGCAGACTTACAGATCTATGCACTTATTATATTTTCATATGTGATAAACTCTTATTGGGCTACTAACAACTGAGGTATCAATAAGGTACCTCATCTCAATTAAGCTAACTGCAACACCAATACCACAGTGTCTCAACTCACTATTATAATCCACTAAAACTGAACTAATTCTAACCACCACCTTATACTCCATACCACAATACACTGTTACAACAACCATGTGATTATAAGGCTACGCTTCTTAATGTAACTTTACAGCAGTTTATGTTTATCTGCTATGAAGAAGATAATTTCAAGTTGCCTTCATTACTGCAACTCTTTTAAAGAACAGTATATTATGCAGATGATACAATACACAGAATCATTCAATGAGGAACTAACATAACGGGGATAGAGAGTCTTGTCTGCGAGTTATTAAAAAATACAGAGGTTGATATGTGCATACAACTTCAAAGTTGTTACTTTTTCAAACATTTGGTAACAGTTACCTCTCTTGATAATGACACACAACAAAACATTCAAGTAACCACAATCTGTATACTGTTTAGGGTTCAGTGGAGATTACTGTACAAGATGAACACTGCAGGGACACAACAGGGAACCTATTAGATTTGTTCTTTCATTCTATGTGTATTTTGATGATGTACACTTCTCAGCCAAGGCTTCTGCTCACCCTTCACTCCTTCTTGTGGCTGGAAGAAAGCAGCAGCCAAGATTTCAGACGGGAGACCTATTTTCCGAGTCTGGCAGTATGCAACAGGTCAGCTCTGGAATTGTTTTCCTGTCTGTATTTCCTTCTGCCTATGACCTCTGGTCTTTTAAACACAGTACATCGAGGCATCTCAAAATGAATGGATTTTAATATGGCTTTCTTTTATTTATTTTTTTATTTTTCCTTGGAGGGAACAATGTTGCAGGCTTCAAGCCTTTCATTCCTTCTACCTTGCATAAAAAAAAAAAAAGTATGAAAAACACTCTGCAATAACACTTACTCAGAAATTCTATAACTGCCCCGAACTACCAATAACAGGTGTCTATTCAGTGTGAAATCCTGACTATGGCTTCCTTTGACATTTGGCTTTCATTCAGACATCTGGCTTCTTTTCAGACAAGGTAGGATTAGAATAAGAGCAAAAACTATGGCTCATTAGTATACAACTACTATGCTTCATGACAAACTAGAAAATAATGCTACATCAGTATTTCTAATTAACCATGCTGGCAATGGCTTACTCTGGAAAGCAGGGAAGGACTTTATGCCATATTCTAGACTGCCACAGAAGGCTTTGTAAAGCCTGTTCCTTAGCAGTTATCTTGCACATAACACCCTGACAATCTCCTATACTGTATGTTAATTATATTGTCTTATTGGCGACATAGTTTACATCAACAACACACACGAGGATACCAAAGCATAATGTGCAGAATAAATCACCACGGCAAAGATGCTACAAAATCACCAAAGCTATTTAGAATGCCACCTTTAATCTACGAGAAAGCTAATGGCCTACAGAGGTTTCTTCTTATGCACATGTCTTAATAATGTCCTTCAAATCATCATCTTAGTACATCCACAAAAAAATTATATTATTATTAATTAAAACATATACACTATTACTAATGAACCTATTCTGGCAATTAATATAATTCTGATTACTCCCTGCCATCAATTACTACAGCCATTATTCTGAGACTAAAACAATGGTCACATCCTGGAGCTGGTATTCTGACAGGAAACCACTTAAACTAATTTGATTATGTAGTGGCATAAAGTTTTTCTCTCAAAAACAAAATTAATACTTCACCAACAAAACACAACAATGTATACTGGAAAAAAAAAAAAAGTCCTAGAGAACTCAATAATGAAAAATTGAAAGTAGGAAAAAGGAAGCTCTGAATCTGTTTACCAGTATATATACTTAGGCAATACTTTTGCCAAAAACTGCACAACCTACTGCCAATAATATTCTCACATTATCAGATAACCTCTTCACTAAAATGACATGTTTTACTTTAATCAAGCTACAACCAGATGATTTTAATCAAATTAAGGGATGTCTTATATTGTAGCAGTTAAAAAAGAAAAAAGAAAAAAAAGAAGAAAAAAAAAGAAAATCGTCTCCTGAAAGCTGAATAGAAGTCTGGATATAAAGAAAAAAAAAATATATATACTGATGGGATCAGGCACAATTTCTCCTTGCTGTTCAACTTTAACCCTCTGGCCATGAATTACAATCTGTATCATGTGCTGGCTAATTCTAATTATTCCTTTCAAACTGCAGATGAAACGTTAGTTTTAGTTCTTGCTAACTTCAGACAATATTCATCAGCTCAGGAGAGGCCTCTTGTATGAAAAGTGTTAATGAAGAGCTTCCCTACAATTGAATATAATCATCTTGGGACTAAAAACACACACACACACACACACACACACACACACACACACACACACACATGCATGCATGCAGGCACAAACACAAACACACACACACACCTCAGCTTTCAATGGATGTTTTTTATCTAAAGGGTTTGATAAGCTGTAACATAACAAACTAGAGGGGCATTCAGTGAAGCGCATCTCTTCGACATGGACAACATAATTTCTAAACCACTCTTCATAATGGATTAGGTTTTCTCATCATTGATTAGGGTTTCACAAAAAATGTTTTCCGGATCCAGAATCCATAATATGATCCGGATCGGTCCGAAAAGTTAATCGATTGTTCACTGGGCCATGGGCTATTAACCTACCAAACTTGGTCCAAATCTCTCTTTTAATTTTAAGTAATCCTGCTAACAAACAAACAAACAAACAAACAAACAGGGATGAAAACATACTCTCCTTGTCAGAGAATGAGACTTTTTCTACATTGAATAAAACTGGCTAAAAAGCAGCCAGAATATACTCAAAATGATATCACCAGGATCCAAGAAGTCAATGAAGAACATGAAACCTTACATAGGCTGTAATGCAACACAGAAGTCTGTAATAACCTATTCACTCCAATTACTTATTTTTGGTACATTCTTGCTAACTCCTGATGTTGTTACTCTGCTTAGCAGACTTTTTGAATCTGAGAGGAGCAGCCAGCCCTCATTAACTCCTTCACCTATAAAACATACTTTGAATATGCATAGTTAATCTGCCAAAGTATTTCAGGTATGTGGAAGCCAGCCGCTTCAATGCATGAACATACTACAGTGCTCTCCTATGAAAAATACTAAACCATCATCTGGAAGCAGCAAGAATGAAATATAAATGAAGTACTTAAGAGCAAACTAGTTAAATGTTGACTGTGATGCGGTAGGCAAAGCCTTAATTACTGATAGGTATTTTTAAACCCATGATAAAACTTCTGTGTGATTGACTTTTCACCCAGATGATGAATGCACTATGTAATACAGCATGCATGCCAACAATATCTAGTAATCACAACTATGTCATACATGATCATCAAAATTGGGGAGCTGCATTTACTTACATCCTTTCAGTTTTAACAGCATGGCTGAAAGTCTGGCGTGATTCTACTTTTTGTACAATAACAATATAGTACTGAAAGGTTGTAACCAATGCTACAAGGAAACACACCAACATATATTTATATACTGTACTGTATACATATTGTCTCACTATTCTACATTGCATCTAAGAATGCATTTTACCGCACTTCATTATTTGCATATCACCTTGTACTGTATGCAAATAACAAAAGACATGAACTAAAGGATGAAATAATCCTTTTTAAAAATACACAGTAATTTGCCTGACTTAACTGGAAAAAAAAAAGTGTAATTTGCAAACTTACTAAATAAAACTTACCTTTGAGAAGCTTTTAATTCAAATGCAAAACACTTGAACAAAAGGAGCTGATAATTCTTAAACAATATGCAATTATCATAGGAATTTACCTGACTTATTGAAAAAACTCACTACTGAGAAGGTCTTAATTTAAAAGCTGATGCTTTCTCTCAAAATATATCAGCATACTCTGTTATTCCATCACAAGAGATATGTACTATAATACAAGAACAATTAAGTATTCTGTGATGAGTTTAAAATAATTATCTATATTTTCAATCATCCAACAAAGAAAATGTGCAGTGAATTTGAAATAAAATAAAGAGATGAATAAAAAACTACATCATAATTATACAAACTTTAAATACATACTGTATTTTCTGATGGTATCACTCACTATTACGAAAATAAACATCCTATTTACATGTAAAATATGACAATACTATAGGTTATCCTTACAACTTGGGAAGGGCTGAGGGGCAATTGGAAGAAACCCTGTAGATGCCAGCCTAAAATGTCACCCATCCAGTCCCTGATCCACTATTGGGGTTGCTGTTGCTGTAATGGACAAATAGAACACTTCATCATCATCATTGACATCATCATCTGTTCTCTAATCTCCCTTCACAGGTGGTAAATAAATAGGATTTTGTGAAGAAGCGCATTCTTTTCTAAATCATCATCAGTATTATCAGCGCTATCTGTAGCTACTGTAGATCTCTGTAACTCATGTGAAAATAGAAAACTGAGTAAGAATGATAAGGATGATAATGATATCTTCACAAAATCACCTCTGTATTTTATTTGACATAAATGTTTAAGCTTTTAAGGAACTGTACAAGTGAAGATAAAGAACAATCATATTAAATCACCCTGCTGGCTGTGAGCTCTTGCAAAGTTTCCCCATGATTCTTCTGCTCTCATATCTCTTGCTCTCTCTCTCACATCAAAGGTTCTGACTTTCATTAAATCTTCCTATATGTGGAGACAGTTATGACTGTCAGGTGGAGCCAGGATTATGTGGCCTGAATGAATAACAGACTTATTAAACTGGGCATGCTGTTGATAATTCTCCCAATTTTGTGCTTTCTGGATCCTATCTCACTCCTTCCATTGGTGGGAATAAAGGTCAAGATGATATATACAGTAATCAGTGAATGAATGAACGAAAGCTAAGACTGGCAATAATCATAAGAGATTACCTTGCAACCTGTATGGTGGTGATGATTTTTTTTGTTTTTTAATGAGTAGGTTGCAACAACTAACCTTCACATGTACTCACCTTGCTGGCTGTGGTTGTGGCTGAGGTTTGGGTGAAGCACTAGCAAAGTCTCCCCATGATTCTCCTGCTCCGGCTGCTGACTGAGCTTCGGTGCTGCTAGGAGGTGCAACCAAGTCACCTAGGATCAGAGATTGGGAGATGGTGATCAAGTTGTCAGGGAAATTATTTGCTCTTCAAAAGGATGAGTTCAACTCAAGGCTGGGAAAGAGAATAAGTTGAAGACTTGAACTTCATTACATCAGACCACTTGTCTTCCACAAGTTCGACCAATGTGTTGCAAAAGGTCAACAAATATCATAAAGCTCCCAATGAGTTGTTGTTGATCAACCCCACTCTTTCTGGCTGAGCAGACCCATCAACCAAAGGCAAACAACTACCCCTGCAGGGCCATCCCATGCAGTGAACTGATGTTCCCTTGTAGCTGATAGCACTTTGACACAGCAAGGCACAGTGAAAAGTGTGGTTTGGTCCATGGATGGATGCCACAAATGTCTCCAACCAGTTAGCAGGGACACCATAGCATGCTTCACTTTACTCCATGATATGGCTATATGGTTAACAATCAGGACTGGAAATGCTTTCCTGAGTTACATGAAACTATTAGGCTAGTCACTCATAATGTCACAGCTAGCAGTGCTGACCATTTGGCCACCACGGCCAACATAACTGTTAGTAAATATTAAACTGTTAATCCTACCTAGGATGTCCATATTGCTAGGTTGGGTGGGTGGTGCAGTGCGAGGTGTGGAAGTGGCAGCTGGGGCAGGTGGTGGGGCCAGCTTCACACCACCCGGGGGAGGTGGCAAAATACCCAGTCCACCACCAGCCTTGGCTTTCGGACGGGCTGTTGCATCTTGGCCTTCCTTTTTCTTCAGTAAGTCAGGAGTAATTTGATAATCAAAATTACTTATACATAAAGATTATTCAGTACACTTTAACCTCACCCTCCTCCTTTATTGGATGTAATTTAACATAAAAATTTTAAATAAAACACCACTTTAACAGCCACTTTAACTTGGCTGTAAACTGCACCTTGGGTCTCCTGATTCTGCATTACTGTGGTATTAACAATCAAATGCATTTACACATACCGTACACTGTATTCTAAGCACTTTATCTTGGCCTAAAACTGACATTTTCCATCCTGAATACTGAGCTATAAAAAGCAATTAAAGCTGAATTTTGTGTTAGTCACAAAGGAGTGCTGTGAAAATGATGAAGAGCTGTATTACTGTCTTATTCTGCTAATGAGCTAAGTGGAGCTGAAAAAAAAAAAAAATCTCTGCTAAATTAAAGTGGTTAGACAACACACAGTAAAAAAAAAAAAAAAAAAAAAAAAAAAAAAAAGGCAACAATTATGTTTAAAAGTTAAGCATATGAAATAGCAGAGTAGGTACTTGTTGGTGAACTAATCCATCTACCCATCTAATCCTATGTTGCCCCCTGAAGAGCATAGGAGTCCAGGGCTAGGCAAATTGGTCCTGACATTTAAGATGAGTGTGACCACTTTCACTCATCCCTGAGTGACATTATGTGCGCAATAAACCCCAACAACCCCTTGGATATAAACCTACACAGGCTCAATCTGATTGGAGTGCCTTAATTACCCACAAAACCACCAGGTGCCATAATATGGTTATATAGTTAAATGGTTTCCTGGTGTACAGGAAACCATTTGGCTTGTCACTTAGTGTAAAGCCACCCATAGGCAGTAAGAAGAGGAAAGAAAGAAGGAAAGAAAGACAGAAGAGGGAATGTAAAGTCATCCATTGGCAGAAAGAAGAGGAAAGAATGAAGGAAAGACAGAAGAGGAAGGAAGGAAGAGAGCAAAGGGCAGACACCCCAAAGCAGCACTACATTGAGTGAGTGGATGGTGAGCACCCCCACCCACCACCGTGGTGAACTGATAATATTAATTTTCTCCTCTCCACCATTTAGTCCATCAAAAATTCAGATCTGTCAATGCATCCTTTATTTTTCCTTAATATACCTTCATGGTACTTGTAAACAAATAACAAAATACATAAATAAAAATAAAAAATAAAAGCTAATCCTTTATCACTAAAATAATGCTGTACTCCATGTATTGGTATTTATTTTCAGGACGAAGTGTCAATATATTACTAACCAACAACAACAAACAACTGGACAAGCATGGTACACTTACTGTTATTTTCATATTGATTTTAATGGTCTGGCCATCTTTAAAACCCAGGTCCAAAGCAGGCCGACCTTCTTCTTTCTCCTTCTCTGCTTCCTCCTCCTTTTTCACCCACTTGAAGTGATCTTGTAGTGCCACATTAAGATCAAAGCTGTCAGACCGGTCTCCAAAACCTATGCCAATGAATGCTGATCTCCCTGAAATATCGATAAAGAAGAAAGTTACAATACAACACTGATATGTTCTCAATTAAAGCACCATTTAAGTCCTGCCTACTGGGTGATCTTGAGGGACGTATGGAGGCACTTGGACCCAATCGCAGCGTGATGTCAAGGGATGCAGGGCAATACTTTGTAATAAAACTGATCAATGAAGTCAGCCTTGAATCATCTCCCCTAGCCCTTGGGTGTAATCAAATGACAAACTCTTGGACAACAGTGTGCACACCAGCCCAACTGACTACAAAGCCTTTATGAGCTTTTAACATTACAGTCATCCCTTGATTATCTGACGTGACAGAGCCAAAGGCATGTCTGGGTAACAACTCCATCTGGATAATGGACTTCTCCCTTGGCCCCCTTTCATGCATAACCTACCTCTGAAAACCAGTGTAAAAGGCCACTACAGTACTTCGTACAACATGTGTTCCTGCTGTTTAACACTATCTGATCAAGTAGACCTATAAACCACAGTCAAGCAGACTCATCAACCACAGACAAGTAATCAACTGCAGGGCCACACCCCGCAGTGATGTGAAAAAAACATAAAAAAATGCCTACACAAGAAAACTGCAGTGGGCACACAAAACATGAGTAAAATGGAATAAAACCATGGTAAAACAGAGTAATCATTGTACAATACAGTAAACTAGAATAAAACTAACGTCAACACTCATGATTCAACCATCTCGCATCAATCTTACCTAGGTTCTCCTGCTTCTCCAAAGTGAACACTACCCTCTCCCTTTTCCCTGGTGGAGGGGCCATCATCACACCGTAGGAAGAGGCATGCAAGGAATAGCAAGGCCTGAAGCAGGTAGGAAACAACCACAAAATCCAACACATGCGCTGCCATAACAACTGTCGAAGAGGATCTGTTCAGTAAACCATCACAGCGTGGGAACTGAGAACGACTGAGAGGGTCTCTAGCAGATGCTGGGTAAACAATGGAACCAAACGGTGCAGCGCCACTGGGCTTTTCCCGTCCGGCTGGATAAGAAATATTCGCACGGCCAAAATTTCCACCTAGATGCAAGGAATATGTCCGGATAAGATGAAAATATGTTTGAATAATGGTTCTGAAAAGCCAGATCACAGCGTCTAGGTAATGGATTATCCGGGTAATGGCCGTCTGGATAATTGAGGGATTACCGGTACAGTACCATACTGCAGTTACCATATGGAATAAAAATTTCTATTTATATAGCTACCTATAGCCAGATGCCTTTAACCTTCAAAGAGTGGCCTTCATTATCCCCTTAACTCTGTGAAATTTTACATAAGTTAAATAAAATCATCTTGAATTTGCAAGATTACAATAAAAAGAAGAGCTCCTCAGGCTGAAGGGCTTTAAAAAAAAAAAAAAAAAAAAAAAAAAAAAAACTAACATGGGGAATAAACACACCTTCCTCATCCTGTATTCTGAGGACAAAATATCTTGAAGAGTCGGTCACAGATTCAATGGCTACCCCGGGATACTTGTCAATGGGACACTTCGCAAATAACTCGCCTGTCGTCTTGTCCTCCAACTTTATCATACATTCATCCTTTTTGTTCACTAGTCGCATACGCCCAGTCCAGTCTGGGGTCCCGAGGTTCCAGTCTGCTGCTCTGTATGTCAGGAAGGTTGTGAAGAGGTTATGGTACAGCATGGGATGACAATAACTATTACTAGAATCAAAATTCATGTTGCCTCTCCTGTTTCTCTCTCCATGGACTTTAAATCAGTCTTGTTACTCCACGAGACCATGTGGTGGTAACGGCAGCTGCAATCATAAGTATATACTGGTAAATCTTTCTGTATATCAGACAGGAGACATCCATAAAAATATGATATAGGTTGGTAAAATAATGCTTAGAGATTAAGAGAAAACACTTCAGTGTCTGTAAAATATGAGTTATACACACTGTGAAGCATTATAATGTACCTCCTTATTTATGGGAGAAAAAAAAAAAAAAAAAAAAAAAAAAAAGCCCACTACATACCTCAATCCATAAAAAATGAATAATCCCATCAACACTTCATTCCAACATGAAATCTGGGGAGAGCTACCAAGCTACTATTCTCAGATTTTAATAAATTATGTAATGACTATGCACAAAAATAAAAATAAAAATTTGTGTAACTGAACATAATTGCATTAGCCATATCTGAGTGAAGGACTGCAGCTGCTGGTGACTCTGGCTGTGTCCATCTCTTTACCAAGTTAACCACCATCCATAACTGGACTGGCACACATTCTTGCAGCTGGGACACACAGTAGTAACGTACACATTAATGAAAGCCATTGTGGAATCAAGGTTAGTATTACTGTGGTTTTTCATTAATTCATTACCAAATGGCCTACACAGGACCTTTCTATATTTTCTATTGAAGTAAGTCCTTTGCACGTAAAGCATTATTTTTTCAGGATTAGCATGGCTACATTGTGGTAGGTGGTGGTGACCATCATCCACTCACTTGATGTAGTGCTGCCTAATTTTTCCTTCGCATATATCATTCTTTTTCTGTGTCTGCCCTCCTCTCTTCCCATTTCTTCCATCTTTCCTGTTGCTTTTTATTACTTTTCTTTCCTTCTCAGGTGGCTTTACACTGAATGACAAGTCAAATGATTTCCTGTAAGCCAGGACACAATTTATAATGGTGGGTGGTAATCATATAACCAACCCAAACATGTTCCCTACATGTCAACAAGTGGGTTGGTGGAGGGTTAGTGTCCCTCCCCATAAAATCACTAAGTCAAAGACAAACAGCCACCCCTAAGGGTTATGGCGTCTGATTATAGATACTATATACCGGGTATATATATATAAATAAACAGATGCATTGGACTCCAATTATTGCTGGAAGTCTTTCATCTTCAGATAAACACAGCCATCTGAAAATAATTTTTCAATACTCTCCTCCAAAACTTTCAAAAGTCCGTATAGGCTATTAAAGAAAATAGCAATTTTGGAATCAAGAACTGCTAAAAAATGTCTTGTGTAACCATCGTTCTACACTGTCTTGTTATGAGTGGCTTATGCAATATCCTTATATAAGACTGCAAAACTTAATAATTAACATCAGCACTTCTATCTGCTGTTACTGAGGATACCTGGCTCACGAGTAGAGGAATAATTTGCATTTAAACCCATAAGAGTTTTCCCATTAATCCTACAGTACAAAGATATATTAGGTATATTTTATTCTTCATATCCATCTGATCATCTTCAATTTAGGAGTTACTTTTCAAACAGCAGGTGTCAAATACTGACTTTAATAACACTTATTTCATAATGAGGGACCCCTCATCAAGTTGAATAACACTAACAGCAGGAAGAATAAAATATAAGACATCACTATATTTAACAGTTTAATCAGTGACCGCAAACCACTAACCTCTGGGGTACCTATGGAGATGAAATGTAGGCAAATACTACCGGTAGACATAAATAATGCTTGTGATTCAGGGCCATATCACATCCTAACTTAAAACTTTTCCATGCCATCACAAGGATCTGTGAATATTGGAAGAACAAGAACCATGGGAAGATTCTACAAGTTCTTTCCCTTATATTCACTGCAGAAAATAGCCATAGCTATGAAAGAATTAATCAGAAGTTTGGGAATCCTGGCCCAGAGACAATCCTTTGATGCAGGCTATATTTAATCAAGTGGCTATGCTTAAAATGTAAGGCAGCTATCACACGTGATTCGTTATCAGATTGGGGAGTCCTCCCATCCCATATCTTGCTGTTTATCATGATATACGTCCCCTCTCTCCTCTGCCCGAGTCAGTGAGGAACGCCCCCACAGTCAAAATCTTCAAAACAAAAACAGTTGGCAAGTGTTCCCCACTATAAATAATCATACGATATACATCCCAGCTTTAAGAAGACTTAATTATTTATGCATATGCTACCCTTTACCTGTAGCCCCTATTAGTTGTCCGTGGAGGTATTCTATAAACGAATACTTCCTGTTTCACCAATAAAACACTCTCGTAGTCGTCCATTGCTGACACCTTCTTTTCCGACAGCTGGAGCCTCTTATTTCCAGCTCGAGTATACAACATGCTTTTATATTTAATTCATGCTGGGCTCATTCTGTCATTTTATTTTCATTTTGCTTCATGTAAAATTAAATTTTATTCAATTATTTATCACTATCATGCTGTAAACTCCTAAAGATAACTGATATTATCTATTTGATTTACTTTCTACAATTGCCGGATATCTCTTAGTAAACACGATATATCGACCCGGGATATTTAACTTAAGCTGTGAAACCCTCATCCAATCCCAACTAAAATATGATAAAAATTGTTAGGTTCTATGTTACACCATTCAATATTTTTTGCAGTCTTCGATAATCTCATAGCCGATATATTTATTCAACATCATCATCCAATCCTTCACTGCCCATTAGGAACGTGGGGGTCCTGAGGTAGGCACTCTAGTCTCTAGACAAACAAGGTAGGAGTGAAGTCGCTGTCACAAGGGGATACTAAGCAGAGTGCAGAACAGAATAGATGTCCAAAATCAGTGTTCGCTATCACACGGTGTGCGTCGACGGGCATCTTTTCGAGTCACCCCACGGTTCTGACTACTACAGTCAAGGTCACAAGTCACAACCAGGGTAAACTCTATAGAGAAGAAGGGGACTATGACGGTGAGCGTGGTTTTGGTGACGTTCCGAGCTTGGCTCTCCACGATACTTGCGCGACAGCATATCTGGACGTGGGTCTCCTTGTACTGCGGCTAGAACAGTCGCAACCCCTGAACTGTATTATGTAAGTAATAAATCTCAGTTACCTTAACCGGATGTGGCCCCTGTAGGCGACATTCAGTTGGAATGGTTTTACTCCTAGTCCGTTTGATCACTGGTCGTGATCAAGCGCAATAAGTGATTTTCTGGGCTGCAAGAAATTATTTGGTGTACCATTTATTGTCGTGTCATCAAAAGGGTGAAGATGAATTAGGTGAAGTGGAGAGGAGTGAGCAGCATATGGGCGGGGTTGACTCGGATCCGTGAGACAGAATGGGGCTGAGTAGGCTGTCAAGATCGGAGTTATGATTTAAATTATATGCTGCAGGTGTGCTGTAGTAGTAAAGATTTCTCCAGTAGCCAAATTGTGCACCATTTGATCACTTGCCTGTACAACATATAAGCGGGAATGAAGTTATATATAAGTACAGTACCTGGAGGGTCTTTATAAAGAAGTAAAGGCAATGGTGGGGCAGGTGTCATGAGACGCTTTGCCTGTGGCGGGTTTTTAGACAATATCATGGGATACAATGCCACTTAACCATCCAGGTTACCACAGTTACCTCCCCCAGGTACTAACTTTTACCTACACCTATGTAGGGTGACGCCAACTGCCCGCACCAGGATTCGATCGCTAGCGCTAAGAGGCAGCAAGCTTCGGAGTCAGGGATGCTAACTGCTCAGCAACTGTGGCGCTATTCAGATGTAGCAAAGATCTCTATATATTCATTTTCGGCCCAGTCAATGGCCAAGTGTAGGCAGATTGGAGGGTTGATTTGACTAGCATCCGAGGATATTCTTTCCTTCCTCATAACTAAGGCTCATCAAATTTCATGCAACCACGACTTAGTGAAAGCAAACAGATTATACTGTATGTCTTAAAAAAAAAAAAAAAAAATCAAACGCTACCCTTTTCAGCTTGACCTAAATTTGCTGTCTTTCCATTCTGAATGCTGATTAATAGAGATTAGTAGAATATGGTGCTAGTCACGAATAAGTGCTATGTATTTTTTATGTTTCTGCCGCTGAACCGAGGGAAAGATGATAGCAAAGGACAGAAAAAGTTCCCCAAGATAAGCAAACTGTCGCAGAGGTTGCCATAAGAGGAGAAAATTAAGAACTCTGTCTACATGTAGTAGGGGGTGTCATCTGAAAAAATGTAGCTATATCCCTTTTACACTAACTTGGCCTAAAATTGCCGCCCCTCCACCTTGAATGCCGAGTTGTAGCAATAGTTTATTACTAGATTATGATGCTGGTCAAGAAGTGCTGTGAAAAGGATGTAGAATTGTAGTATTGCCTTTTTCTGCCACTGACCTACGTGAAAAAAAGCTGCATAAGGACAATACTCTCGGCCAAGTTGGAGTAAAAACAGTATGGCTAGCACGGATGTCATAAAAACAACAATATTAATTCCAACTGGTTGGCGTGTGATTAAAAAAAAAAAAAAAATCCAGCTAGCAGGGGCATTTCTAAAAACCAAACTAATAAGGGGTGCCATTTAAAAATCCAGCTAGTAGAGGGTGTCAAAATGTCATTAAAAAAAAAAAAACACGTCAACATGTACGTGTGAGCAAGGCAGCATTTTATCCCCCCCTCCCCTTTTTCTCTAGCGCAGTGGTTCTTAACCTTTTTTGAGTCACGGACCCCTTCGAGAATCTGGTGAAAGCTATGAACCCCTTCGCTACAAAAATGCACATACGCACATAAACACAGCATTTTGCATGCAATTAATATACTTTCTTTTACTGAAAACTACCACACACACTGTATGACATACACAAAGTACAAAAGTCTTTACAAGAATTATGTTTCTCACTCTCTCATGCAAAAACTAATGGCCACTCGATGAAAAAATGAAATACATCCAACTTGTGCAAATTAAACAAAAGAAAACTTTAATTCAGCTCAAAAGTTCATTTCAATGAGAGAGTTGTTGTTTGGTTTGAATGAGACGAAATTGTGGAGTCGTCTTTAACAAGGCAACACGCATGTCATCGCTGACATCCAGTTGAGTTGACTTTTCGTTTTGATAGAAACAAGCGCTGAAAACCTTACTCACAAAGGTATGTAGTAGCAAACGTAATCAGAGCACCCATAACCCGCTTTGCCAGACAATGATAGGCTTGTGTCAACGAACACCAGAATTCTTCGACTCTATTTTTTTTTTTTCCAGCTAATGATGGCAAATGGGATCAAGCAATATCGCTAAATTGTTCTCAATTATTCTGACTTTCACGGACCCCCTGAAGCCCATCTATGGACCCCCAAGGGGTCCAAGGACCCGAGGTTAAGAACCCCTGCTCTAGCGTTATGTACAGTACACAAGACACCATATTACATAAGGCATAACAGGCTTCGCAGCATCTTTTTCATAGCAATTTATTTTTGCATTTTACTCCCTTAATATTCTCTTCCATGTTAGACCTTGCTGTACAGGATAGATCGCCGGGGAAGAGGTGCTACGAAGAGGTCACGTCTTGAAGGAGTGATATGGTGATGCCGTAAATGACTCCTACTGAACACACCTCCGATGCTCGAACTAAAGCTGTTTCAAACAAAAGTATTTCAAAGAGTTTCCTCTTTTCCAGATGCTATGTCCGTCGGTTTTTCATATGCTAGTGTTCGGAGCAAAAAAATATCGTTACTGTGCATTTTCATTTTTTTTTTTTTTTCACTCATGCCAGGGACTAAACAAAACTGAATATACAGTGACAAAAATTCTGTGACGAATCCTGCGAGCGACAAAATCTGCACTGCAAGTCTCTAACAATCTTTTTCCATCGCTCACCCAACCCATACCGCCTCTTCCCACTTAGTATCTACAGTGGGTGTCGGACTGTGGGTCGGGTTGGGATCTACTGGTGGCTCTGAGATGTGTGTGTGTGTTATGGAAGGCAGGCTAATATTTGCTGTTTTTAAAATCTACAGCTACAGGAAGTTTCGCTCTAGTGGTGTGGTGTTCATGTTTGTGGGAGTGCTGATGTGCGGTACTTCAGAACGTGTTGTTTTTCCATTTTGGGGCAACACTAGGGGAGCAGCCAGGATTTTATGAAGGGGCTTCAAATTTGGTTGTCATTATCCTGGAGGTACAGCTGCTAGAAAGTATTATAATGATACCTAGATTGATAAAAAGTGTCTAGGGTTATATAGCTAAGGAAGCAACCCAGGATGCAGCCAGTAATACCTGAATGAATCATATCTATCTCTATCTTTCTGTATCTGTCTATATCTATCTGTCCATCTATCTATATCTATCTATCTACCTATCTATCTATATATCTGAAAGCAGCAGGAATGAAGTGAAAAAATTTGTGAAATCTGCAAAAAAATGTGAAAAAAATAATCGAAGTGAAGGACTCTCAAACCATCGTCAGGGTTTTGGGTTTTGTTAGCCATTTGCATTTCTTTTTCTTATTTTTTCCTTATATACAGATTCAAAGTCCTTATACTCATTTGGCGGTAACTAGGCCTTAAGCGGCGATCTCTCTCTACTGAATGATGAGCTGTAACAATAGATTAACACTAGAATACCATGCTTGTAACGAAGAAGTGTCACAGTATGGATGTAGAGCCATTGCAGTGTCTTTTTCTGCCCCTGAGCTATGGGAAATAAGCCGTACCAGGACAAAAATATGAAAGTTAAGGCAAAAGGTCCATAGTAAAAATGATATGCAAAATGGATAGATAGATAGATAGATAGGTAGATAGATAGATAGATAAGCTGCTAGCGTAGAGATCGAGGATGAGGTGGAGAGGGAAATGAATTATTAGTGGTGTGAGTTGGTAGGAGTGCAGCCTGATGGCGAAGGACAGGGTGACATAGAGGCGATTTGTTTGTGGACGTCTTCCTCGGGATTAAAGCGTCTGGTATGATGGATGGATTGATAGATGGATAAACGGACAGATAGATAGGAAAGATGCTACGAAAATCTCAAATGCCACCTACAGTAGAATATGACACACACACACACACACACACACACACACACACACACACACACCTGGTAGCTAAATATGACTCTGCAAAAATAAATCGCTGAGTTAGAGGGGTTACGAACACTCCAAAGCCAAACATTACACGGCGCATAGTCAGCATTTTTGGCCCTTATTTCCCTGTGAAATAGAGAGAGAGAGAGAGAGAGAGAGAGAGAGAGAGAATTTTTGAAATCTTGACATTTTTATGTAGGGAAATGAATTCCTCGAGCTAGACCTTGTTGGATCATATAGCTCCGCTGGATGACGGGAGAGCGCTACCTCTCCCAGCAGGGCAGCTAGCCGGGCAGGGCTCGAACTCTCGACCCTTTGGTCTCGAGTCAGGCGCTCTACCACTGAGCCACCCTGTCCCCGAGAGAGAGAGAGAGAGAGAGAGAGAGAGAGAGAGAAATCGATCCCTGTTGCCACGATGCTTCTCATCTCGAAGTGACTGGCGTTTTTTTTCCTGTTCTTTTTGACAATCTCATGTTCGGGGTAACTCTAACATTCTATTATAACTAAACCCAACAGCATTTTTCAGCTGAGCGAGTCATAGGAGCTAAGTTTTTTTTATGAACCCTCTCAAGGTTGGGACAGCTCTGATTGCTCCATCTAATGACCGGATCGTATCCTTGTTCAGTAAGGAGGCTCCCTAGCATCTTTTCCTCAGCGATTTATTTTTGATTTGGCTGGTTAATGTTTTGTACGCTATTTATGCTGAGTATGGCGATATTAATGATTTAAATGATACAAAAGTGGAGGTGAGAGTAAGCAAAATAAATCGCTTAGGAAGAGGTGTTAGGGAGCTTCCTTGACCGACGAGCATACGGGCCCAGATGTATTTATTAAGCCGAGAGCGAGTCATAGGAAACTGGGAATGTTAGGAAGTAATACACCTCCGGTAGAACAGAAGGAGGAGAGAGTCAGGGATGATTCATGTGGGGGAGGAGGAGGAGGAGGAGGAGGAGGGACGAGGGGAGAGCAGAATGAATGCTGGGGAAATAGATTGCGCGGGAGTGGCGAGAGGGAGAGAGAGGGCGAGAGAGGGGAGGAACGGAGGGAGGACGAGAGAGGGCGGGAAGAGAGGCAGTCGTAGAGAGGCTGCTGGCACGGTCACACTGCGAGAGAGAGACTATAATTGAGCCTCAGTGATGTTTCTGTAGGATCCACGGTGAAAATAAAACCCCGTGTGCGTTTGGGGGACACTGAGGGACTGGTTTGATTCTTCCAGGCGGCGGGAGTGACGAAAACAAAGGAAAATCTACGGGTGACTGCGCGCCAGACCTCGTGCCAGGAGAGGGGATGGTTTGTTTACACTGTGCAAGGGGGAGGCTGCTGTGATGGTCGCTTACGCCAGCATTACGTATTGATTCGGGAAGATGCCTGTGTTACCTCGGATTCACAGACAAACTTAACGATCGCTTCCGTGTCTTAACCGTGATTTGTCTGTCAGCAGGAAGGACAAGAGTCATGGAGGGATTAAAGCGTGTGTTATCTCGGATTCACAAACAAACTTGATCAGTTCCGCTTCCGTGTCGTAACCAGGATCTGTGTTTGCAGGAAGAACATGAGGTGTGGAGCGAAAGATATTTTGTTACCGGAATTCACAGAGAAATTTACTGTCTGTTTCCTGTCATAACTAGGATTTTCTTTTAAAAGGGAGGAAGAGACATGGATAGAAAGATGGATGTGTGTATTACTCCGAATTCCCAAGCAAACTTTTGATCATCTCGTAACTGTACTTACTTTGATCGAGTCTGTGTGTATTTATGTTTATGTGCATGTATGTGTTTGTGTATGTATGAATACTTCTGTGTATGGAACAGAAGAAGTAATTGCAGGCTGGATTGAATGAATGTGAACCCAGTGGACTGCAGGCTGAAGTTACCCTCCTGCAGTTCACCATACCCTTTTAGGGGAATAGGATTATAGGGAGGGAAATGAAAGACGTCTGAATGGCCACGCAGCATTGCCACCACGTGAAGGCGTCCCTCTCCAACACTTTCTGCGTAAATATATTTTATCTTATACACCATGTTCCCTGTAACTAGACGTAAAATTGACACCTTTCTATCTCGAGCGCTGAGCTATAATAAAATGTAAAGATTTGAATATAGTGCTAGTCACGAAGAAGTGGAATGGAGAGAATGTTGAATCGGAGTGGTGTTTTGTCTTGCCATTTAACTGTCGGATATAAGGAAGACGCTGTGTTCTTTCTTCGTCTCTCCTTAAAAACAAAACAAAACAACAAATGTAGTCTACGATTTTTCTTTCTCGTAACTTTGATTTGTCCACTTATTTTTTCGTTTTTTTTTTTCTTGTTTGTGTTTGCTTATTTAGTTATTTGTAGCAAGAGACATGGGTTAAACTCTCCTCCTTTCCTAGTGTGTGTGTGTGTGTGTGTGTGTGTGTGTGTGTGTGTGTGTGTGTGTGTGTGTGCGGGGGAAGAAGAAGACTCAGGAAGACCGTACCCACGTATTAACACACTCAGGCTCCTATGACTCACTTTCATGGATAAAATTGCTTTGCTGTAATAATAATAATAATAATAATAATAATAATAAAAATAATAACAATAATAATAATAACAGTGGTTGTAGTAGAGGTAGTAGTAGTAGTAGGAGGAGGAGGAGGAGGAGGAGGAGGAGTTGTAGTAATAGTAGTAGCAGTAGCAGTAATAATAGTAGTAGTAGTGGTGATAATAATAATAATAATAATAATAATAATAATAATAACAATGCTACTACTACTACTACTACTACTAATAAAAGAGTTGTTCCTACCATGAGAGTTAACACAGGCCATCCTCTGTGATAACTAATCCCTTGTAATCAGTTTTCTTCTCATACTAGTATCGGTACATGTCTGGCTCCACACTTAACCCTCTCATCATGTGGAGAGCACTAGTGATTTTTTCCAGCTGCCCCCAGACGATTTATAGCCATCTGTGAGCTAGTCACAGGAGCCTGAATGACGGTTAAATTTTACCGTAAGTATTTTTTGTACATTTCATAACTCATCTTCCTTAGCGATTTATATTGTGCATTAGGTCCACACCAAATGTTTGCGGGTGCTGGCGAGTTTGGCATCATCCATACTATACCCTGTTCACTTAACTTGGCCAGAATTGGCCATCTCTCCACCTCAAATTTTGAATTGGAACGATAGAATAACACTAGAATATGCTGTTAGTCACAAAGAAGTGCTGCGCAAAGGATATAAAGCCGTAGTATTGTCTTTTTCTGGCACTGAGCTACGTGGAATAAGCTGCAGAAAGGAAGAAAATCTTTGCCAAGTTAAAATGAGTGGGCTAGTATGACCAAACTGGACGCGGGCGGGTGCAGACGAAAATTAATGTGGGTTAAAGTGATGCCTATATGTCAGTGATGCTTTAAAAATACCATACTAATGTGTCTTATGCAAAATGGATCGCAAGAGAAGTGCTACGTATTTTCCCAAGCCACTTGAAATAAGGAAATAGTGTGTTGGAGAATGAGGAAGAGGAGTTAGCTACTCTCTCCCTTTAGGATTCCGGGAGATTGGCTGGAGTGTGAGTGAGTGACTGGCCCATATCACGAGTGGGATTTTGGGAGATTGGCTGGAGTGTGAGTGAGTGACTGGCCCATATCACGAGTGGGATTTTGATAGTTCCCCTTCGTCCGTTTTCTTTTTGTAGACCCCGCCTCGCCTCACCCATAGCTGTGGAAGAAAATGATGGTGATGACGATGGTGATGATGATAGTGGTGGTGATAACGATGATAATGATAATAATGATGACGGTGATGATTATGTTGTTGCTGTTGATGATGATGATGGAGAATTCACCACAAGGAGGTGAATTAAAAAAGAAAAAAGAAAAACTCGCTCCATCCTTCCTCCCGATAATGCATGCTTTGTTGCCGCGTTCGCATATCTCCTATCCGTGTTTGTTTATGCGCAACGCTAGACTCTGCCCCCCTCTTGGTTGGGACAGCTCTTGTATTCTTCACCTGCTGACGAGAGAGAGAGAGAGAGAGAGAGAGAGAGAGAGAGAGAGAGAGAGAGAGAGAGAGAGAGAGAGAGAGAGGATCGCAGTGGAGTTATTCTGTCGCGTCTTTCTATCTGCAAACCGACTCCCTTATCTCTTATCAGTGTCTGCTTGCCCTCCACCCTTATCTTGACCTTGTGATACGCCTGTGTTATCTATGCTGATTTTCCTGATATCACCAGACGATGGAAATGTAGTAGTAGTTGTAATAGTGATAATAACGGTAGTAGTAGTAGTAGTAGCAGTAGTCGTAATAGTAGTAGTAGTAGTAGCAGCAGCAGCAGCAGAAGTAGTAGTAGTTGTAGTAGTAGTAGTAGTAGAAGTAGTAGTAGTAGTAGTAGGAGTAGTAGTAGTAATAATAATAATAATAATAATAATAATAATAACAATAGTACTAGTAGTTGTAGTAGTTGCAGTAGTAGTAATAGCAGTAGTAATAGTGGTAGTAGTAGTAGTAGTAGTGGTAGTAGCAACCCCAGGCTTATCTCAGTGTGAACCCAGTGGACTGCAGGCTGAAATGGACATCCTGCACTCCACCATCCTACCTTTCGGGGCATAGAGAGGGAGTTGAGGGATGTTTATATAACCGGGCAGTGGAGCAGACCAGTCATATCAGTGCCAACACGTGAAGGCGTCCCTTAGTGTTATTTTACTTTTCAATTGGACGACAGTGATAGTGACATGCATTAAGTGGTATGAGTAGGTGAGTGAGTAGGTGAGTGAGTAGGTGAATGAGTAGGTGTGTGAATGGGTGAGTGTGTAGGTGGGTGAGTAGGTGTGTGAATGGGTGAGTGTGTAGGTGGGTGAGTAGGTGTGTGAATGGGTGAGTGTGTAGGTGGGTGAGTGTGTAGGTGGGTGAGTAGATGTGTGAATGGGTGAGTGTGTAGGTGGGTGAGTAGGTGTGTGAATGGGTGAGTGTTTAGGTGGGTGAGTAGGTATGTGAATGGGTGAGTGTGTAAGTAGGTGAGAAGGTGAGCCAGCAGGTAAGCGGGTAGGTGAGCGAGTAGGGGAATGAGTAGGTGAGTGAGTAGGTGAGCGAGTAGGGGAATGAGTAGGTGAGTGAGTAGGTGAGCGAGTAGGGGAATGAGTAGGTGAGTGAGTAGGTGAGCGAGTAGGGGAATGAGTAGGTGAGTGAGTAGGTGAGCGAGTAGGGGAATGAGTAGGTGAGTGAGTAGGTGAGCACCACTACTAAACGCATTATGTGCCTCCATGGCCCGTATTCCGTCGGGTAAGGAGGCTCCCTAGCACCTCTTCCTTAGCGATTTATTTTTGGGTATGGGTGGTTAGTACTGTTTTGCACGTTATTTATGCAGAGTATAGTAATATGATTCCCATAACACTAGACGGTAAAGTGTAATACTCAAAATAAGTCGCTAAGGAATAGGTGTTAGGGACTTCCTCAACCAGCAAAAATTTGGGCCCAGGTGTAGTCAGACTTAAGGGGCGACTTGACTATACTCCGTTCACTTTAAATTGGCGTTAAATTATCTCCCCATCCTGAATGCTGAGCTGTAGTAATAGATTGACATTAGAGTATGGTGCTAGTCACGAAGAAGAGCTATGGAAAGAACACAGGGCCGTAATACTGTGTTCTTTAGCCACTGGTCAACGAATAATGGCCACCAACGAACAAAAATTTCTAAGTTACGATAAAAATAGTAACCAAGGAGACGCATTCATACCTCATAACTAAAACTCACTGAATTTCATGTACTCACGGCTTAGTTTTGGCAGTGATTCAGTTCCATGGGGTGAAATCAAACGACTCTAGCTTTTTATTATTATTATTATTATTTTTTTTGTTGCGCGTGACGAAGTAGTCCCATCTGTTTGCGTTATAATCTTTTAAGTTTACGTAAATAATAATAATAATAATAATAATAATAATAATAATAATAATAGAGGTAGTGGTAGTAGTTGTTATTTTAGTAGTGGTAGTTGCAGTACTAGTAGAAGTAGTAGTAGCAAGAGTAATAGTAGTAGTAGTGGTAGTAGTAGTAGTAATAATAATAATAATAATAATAAAAAGCTTTGCACAATCTATAACAACAAATAAACTCACATTCGACATATAAAAATGTAAAAAAAATATAATCGAAAAAGTGAGGAGATTGTAAATATATAATGACCGAAAAAATATAATTATATTCTTGTACAGGCATTTATTGCAGGTGTATAATGTTTATGACAAGTGAATTTGATCAAGTGTTGTGTGTGTGTGTGTGTGTGTGTGTGTGTCTGTGTGTGTGAGAGAGAGAGAGAGAGAGAGAGAGAGAGAGAGAGAGAGAGAGAGAGAGAGAGAGAGAGAGAGAAGGGGGGGGGCTGAGAGTGTAGGCAAGAAAAAAGGTTCAGGAAGCGAGAAAAAGGGAGGGCGACATTGAAGTTACAGAGAGAGAGAGAGAGAGAGAGAGAGAGTAGAAAGGTAAAAACTAGATACAGGTGTGACGAGAAACCAGTAAGGAAAATGATAAAGACTGGAAATGTTTAATAATAAAAAATCCACAGGTTAAATAAAGATGAAACAAAAGAGGAGGAAGATTATTATCGAACTTATATGAATATAAATGTGAAAAACAAGGGAAGGGTAATGAAATAAATGAGGTTATTAGTGAGAAATATGAGCATTATACAGAGTGATGCAGAAATGGTTAAGAATTAAGGTGATGCAAAAAAGACTGATATGAAAGAATTGAGATAAATATATAACGAAGACAAAGTGAAAGAACTGAGAAAGATAAATGTATAAGAAAGACAAATGAAAGACTTCAGAAAGATAGATGTATAAGGAAGGGAATACGAAAGAACTGAGAAAGATAAGTGTCTGAGGAAGGAAATACGAAAGAACTGAGAAAGATAAGTGTCTGAGGAAGGAAATACGAAAGAACTGAGAAAGATTAATGTATGAAGAATGATGAAAATACGAAAAAAATTGAGAAAGATAAATGTATGATAAAGGAAAAGACACGAGAGAACCGAGAAAGATAACTGTATGAGAAAGACAAAACGAAAGAAATGAGAAAGATACATGTATAAGGAAGGAACAGAATACGAAAGAAGTGAGAAAGTTTAATGTATCAGGAAAGAAGAGAATAAGAAAAAAATTGAGAAATGTATGAGAAAGGAAGAAAATTGTGAAGAAAATGATGGATGTGAAACTGATAATACGACCCTCATAACTATAAAAAAAAAATATGGATGAAATAATTGAAATAATTGAAATGATTGATTGATTGATTGATAGATGAAATAAAAAAATACTGAAAAAAGAGAAGCAGAGAATGACAGACAGTAATGATGAAACTGACAATATGGTTTTGGTGAAAATAGTGTGTAAAAGACACTTAGAAATTTGGTGAAAGGAAATAATGCATATATACTGGGGAACTGAGACATGTGTTATTTAGCATGTACATGGAAAGTAAAGGATTGAAGACGTAAACAATGACGTAAAGAAATAAAATATGTAAAAAAGTAGTGACTGAAAGAAATAAACATAATCGAAAAAAAAAATATATATGGTAAAGTGACAAAGACGAAACGAGAAATACAGTTTTGATAAATATTGGCGTGAAAACTTAAAAAAAAAAAAATGTACAGTGAACAAAAGAAAAAGGAGACGTTACCAAACTGAGTAGAGAAGAAGAAGGAGAAGAAGAGGAAGAAGAAGAGGAAGGAGAAGACGAAGGGCAGATTTATGACACGAGGAGGGAGATTTGCATATTCTCTCCCTTCTCTCCTTTCTCTCCTCCCTCCATCCCTCCGCTCCTAACCGTGGCTGCGAAATATGATGTTATGACCAAAGGTATGTCCTAAAGTTGTTTATGGTGTGGCAGACAGGGTGGGTGTGGTGGTGGTGGTGGTGAAGGGGTTGAGTGGTGGTGGTGTGGCAGTGATGGAGAGTGATGTGTTGTGGTGGTTGTGATGGAGGGTTGATGTGTGTGGGTGTGGTGGTGGTGGTGGAGGGAGTGACTGGTGGTGGTGTGGAGGTGATGGTGCAGAGGGTGACATGTACTGATGGTTGTGATGGAGGGTTGATGTGTGTGGGTGTGGTGGTGATTGTGGTGGAAGGGATGACTGGTGGTGTTGTGGTGGTGATGGAGAGTGATGTGTGATGGTGGTTGTGATGGAGGGCTGACGTGTGTGAGTGTGGTGATGGAGGGAGTGGCGGGTGGTGATATGGTGGTGATGGTGGAGAGAGTGACGTGCGATCGTGGTAGTGATGATGGACGTGTGTGTGTGTGTGTGTGTGTGTGCAAGGAAATAACGTCATATATTTTTAAACCTGGGATCGCGAAGGGGACAAAAACAAACCTCCATTTTTTGACATCACTACTAAAACACATGACAGAGACTGAAAGAAATTCGACTTTCTATACTTGGCTGCTATTTGATTCACCTAAATAGGAACAGAACCCAACCATTTCCTCTCCTCTTGTGTGTTTTAAAATTTGCCTTCATATCTTTAGAACCTGCCTACTCCTTCGCGTACTCGGTTTTGGTAATATGGTTGTAAGTATGGGCTGTTGCAGTTAATAGTGTTGTGGACAGTTTTCAATTTTCTTGCAAGAGGATATCGTAAACATAGGACCGTATCTGAAGTGGTTTGGGATATTTCGAAATACCTCTTCCTTACCGATTTATTCCACCCTTTGCACCATAGTATTCTTTTGTATACCGGTATCAGTCATGAAAATTGTGCCAATATTAAATGATGTAATCAGCATATGAGAGGATGTGAAGATATATTATGCAAAAATAAATCGCATGGGAAGAGGTGCAACGAAGCCTCCTGTGTCACGTAGAACACGACCCTCCATCTTTTCTTTCTTTTACGTATTTCCAGTACTGTATTTTTTAAAAAAAAAGTGTGATTTGGTGATTGTCCGAATTTCCTTATTGGTAGGCAAAAAAAAAAAAAATGGCATATAATAATCTTGAATATCGTCAAATATTAATGTTTTCGCGACTCCTCTTGGTATCTACACAGCTTACAACCCAAGAACACTGATTTTGTAGCACTGGTTGTCAGGGATACCATATGTCCGCTTTTCCCAGACATGTCCTACTTTTTGGTTCTTTTAAATCCGTCCACGAGAAATTTTTGAATATTTAAAATTGTCCTGGATTTTTCTTGTTTTGCATTTCATCAGAATTTTCCATGCGAAATTGGTACTACTGTGGTACATAATCAGGAATATTTTAAATCTTGGGTGAAAGCGTGAGATTTGCATGTTTGTTCAGTTTAGCTTGTTGTAATTTCTTATGAGGTCACCTTTCCGCCATGAACCGGTACTATACACTCCCTTAACTCTCGAGTAAAATTTGAAGAATCAAACCAGTGACTGATCCTATAACACTTCCCGACACTTAACAAAGACAGTATGTAATGCACGACATAAAACACATTAATACTATCAAAATAAAATGATTTTTTTTTGCTTCTACCCTCATTCCCATTTCATTGTGGAGCACCTTTTTTTTGGGGGGGGGGGAGGGGGGATGATCAGATATCGTAGCCATACTGCTGGTTGAAAAATACAGAAACTGTCGATCGGGCGTCATCACTGGAGGGGACAAAAAATAGGACAAAGTAAAGGAAAATGTTCGGAGATAATAACAGCTGAGAGGGCGAGAAGGCGGGGACAGCAGGGACCAATCAGAACCCAGCCTGAGTGCCGCCCCTGCCATTACCGCTCGCTTATTGGCCGCCGAAGAGGGAGGCTGAAGACACGAGCGCGGGGCTATTTTGTTTATCTTTTCTTTTCACGGGGTTATTTTATTTTTCTTTATTTTTTTTTTTTTTTAGGGAAGACTAGATAACAGGGTTGTTGTTTTTTTGTTTTCTCCAGGGTTAATTTTAAAGGCTATTAGGGATTATGCAGCTCGAGTAATTAGAGTATATTTAGAAGCGTTTCATGTGGTGACGTCGCTTCCCCCCAGGCTGGGATCTAGTATGGGGAGAGATTAGGGTGGTATTTGGTGACGCATTCTCTCTCTCTCTCTCTCTCTCTCTGGGTAAGCTTCTACATAAAACGAGGGAATGAAATGTGGCAGTCGGAGAGCGTAGAGTTTAAGGCGTCACTACGTCCCCTTCCTCTCTCTCTCTCTCTCTCTCTCTCTCTCTCTCTCTGTCGGTAAGCCTCTTCTACATAAAACGAGGGAATGAAATGTGGCAGTCGGAGAGCGTAGAGTTTAAGGCATCACTACGTCCCCCTCTCTCTCTCTCTCTCTCTCACACACACACACACACACACACACACACACACACACACACACACACACACACACACACACACACACACACAACACCTAACATTGTTCAAAATGGCCAAAGTTGTGCCATTCTGAACACTCCTGCTGCACTCCCTTCTCTGTAGGTAGGCAGGTAGGTAAGCAGGGAGTAAGGGAGGTACTGTAGGCAGGTAGGAAGGGAGGTACTGTAGGTAGGTAAATGTAGTGGAGTGGAGTATAGCAAAAATGTGTGGGGACAGAATGGTGTGAAGCGGTTTGGAGTGGAGTGGAGAGAAGTGTGCGAAGTATATGGAGTGGAGTGTGTGGAGGCAATATCGAGTGGAGTGGAGTGGAGTGGAGTGGGGTGGAATGAAGTAGAGTGTGTGGAATGTGTGGAGTATATGGAGTGGGGTGAAGTGAATGGCATGTGTGGCGCAGAGCTGGGTGGAGTGGATTGAGGCGTAGAGTAGTGGAGTGTATGAAGTGAGGTGTTCTGTAGTGGAGTGTAGTCGGTGTGGGGTGGATTGGGGTGGGGTGGAAGTGGGGGACGTAATCCGGTTGAAGTGCTTTTTAAATGAAGGTGTCTAGCGGCGGAAATGAAGTCTCTGCCACCTTTCTTACCGCTCCTCTCTCTTCACCTTAATTCTACTTCATACTCACCTGGATTTTCATTTTACCTTTTCTTCACACCTGCATTTTCTTTTCACCTTCCTCTCTACTCCTCATTTTTCTTTTTTTATTCATGCTTTTCTGTTTTTTTCTACTTCATACTCACCTCGATTTTTTTTTTACCTTTTCAGCTTACCTGTCTTTTCTTTTCACCTTCCTCTCTACCCTTTATTTTTTTCCTTTATTTATCCCTTTCTGCTTTTTCTTTTTTAATTTCTCCTTTCTTACGACTCCTCTCTCTCTGCGATATTACACCAACTTACGCTACTTCATACACACCTGGAATACTTTACCTTTTCTGCACACCTGCCTTTTCTTTTCACTTTCCTTTCAGTTGTCTTCACTTTTTCTTAACACATGCTTTTCTGTTTTATTTTTATTTTTTTATGACTCCTCTCACCTGGATCTTTTTCTTCCTTTTCTGAACACCTGTCTTTTCTTTTCACCTTCCTCTCTACTCTCGTCACTTTATTCATACGTGCCTTTCTGCCTTTTTCATTTTTTCTTTTACTTTTCCGTCCTTATGGGCCCTGTCTCTCCATGATACTTCATCAACGTAAGGCTACTTTACACGTGTCTAATCTCTCTCTCTCTCTCTCTCTCTCTCTCTCTCTCTCTCCAAATTTACCTTTATCTTTACACTTTCCTGTCTATTTTTTACACGTGCTTTGCTAATTTGTTACACCCGAGCTCGCGGGGTGAGAGCTGGTGTAATGTAATAAGTAGATATGACCTGTTTAAGATGACCCCGCCGTTTGACCCGACCTTTGACCTCCTGTTACCAAAAGCAACAAGTACACTCTTTGCCTGACTTTCAACCTATCTACGATTTTATTTTATTATTATTATTATTATTATTATTATTATTATTATTATTATTATTATTATATTGTATTACATTAGCAAACACACACACGGGTTGAAATTTAACTTTGCCCTGTGGCTTCGACTACTGACTGAGTGCTCATAAATTCGAATCACTTCATTCTTGCCTTACCCTCAACCCTTCCTATAAGCGTGATCTGAACTGGATAAAAAACTAAGTTGAAATTGCTAGGTCAGCATTTCTCTCTCTCTCTCTCTCTCTCTCTCTCTCTTGTTTATGACCTCATCTCCTTATTGGTCTTCCTCTGCGTTTCCCCTCCTCCTCCTCTCTCTCGACACTGCCTTCCTTCCAGTCTCACCCTTTCCATTCTCCACACGTTCCTTTCTTACGAGTCCATTCTTTCCATGATATTGTAACCACCTATACGGGCACGTTCTACACACCTGACTTTCCTACACACGTGCCCTTCTCTCTCTTTCTCACACACACACACACACACACACACACACACACACACACACACACACACACACACACACACACACACACACACACACACACACACACACACACGGATTCGGTGACTCGTTTGCGGGAATGAGAATCGGAGAAGGCTGAGGTGAGATGAGGTTAGGTGATGTAAGGTGGGGTGAAGCGAGGTAAGGTGAGGTGGAACGAGGTGAGTTGAGATGAAGTGAGGTGAAGTAAGGTGAGATGAGGTGAGGTGAGATGGTATGAAGTGAGGTGATGTGAAGTGAGATCAGGTGAGGTGAGGTAAGTTAAGGTGAAATGAGATGAGGAGAGATCAGGTGAGGTAAAGAAACCAGTGATGTGCGAAATCTTATGTAGAAATCCCGTCGACTTTTACTTTCCCTCATATCCTCCAGTCTCTCTCTCTCTCTCTCTCTCTCTCTCTCTCTCTCTCTCTCTCTCTCTCTCTCTCTCTCTCTCTCTCACAAACTTTTCAATCTCCCGTTTTTTCTCTCGTCCCCTTCCACTCTCTCACATGCTCCAACTCTCCAGTCTCTCTCTCCCTCTCTCTCTCTCTCTCTCTCTCTCTCTCTCTCTCTCATAACGCCGGAACGAGAGTAAGAAATAAAGAGCTTTGTTTTTAGTGGAATTTAAAGCTGCTCTACCAGGGTCGGTGGGAAGGCAAAAAGTGGATGTTAATAAAGTTAATTAAATAGTTGGTTTTTAAAGGGAGGAGGTTGAGAGAGAGAGAGAGAGAGAGAGAGAGAGAGAGAGAGAGAGAGAGAGAGAGAGAGAGAGAGAGAGTTTCATATTTACTTAGTGCGGTATATTATTTCATGTTATTCCTGAGTATCTTTATTACATCTCTCTCTCTCTCTCTCTCTTTCTCTCTCTCTCTCTCTCACTGTACACACACACACACACACACACACACACACACACACACACACACACACACACACACACACACACACACACACACACCGCGAGATTCCAAAACAGACCTAAATGCATAGAAACCCAGAGGAAAATTTCACAACAAATAGAAATGCACTGAATTGGAATGTTAGTTGGAAAGGTACCAGTAGTTTGATTGGTTCAGGGGGTGGCTGGATTTGATGGGGAGGGGGAGAGAGGAGGGGAGGGGAAACGGAAGGGGTAGAGGCAGGGGGACGAGGAGGAAGAAGGAGGAAGGAGTAGGAGGGGATGAGGAGAGGAAGGGGGGAAAGGGGAGAAGGAGAAGTAGGGGAGAGGGAGAGTGAAGTGGAGGAGGGAAGGGGAAGAGGGTGGGAGGGAAGGAGGGGATGTGGGGAAGGGGAAATGAGGAGGGGAGATGTAAGAGAAAAATAGTGAGGAGAGTTTTGTGGAGGGAAGAGGGGAGAAGAGTGGGGAAGAAAAAAGGAGGTAAGGTTTGGTGAGGGGAAGGGGTGAAGGAGGACGAGGAGAATAAGAGGAAGAAAATGATGATGATGATGATGATGAGAAGGAGGAGAAGAGGAAAGAGAGAAGATGAGAAGAACAGAATAGACAGAAAGCCAAAAATGAGAGGGAACATGAGAAGAGCTGCAGAGGAAGGGAGAGGAGATGGGAAGGAGAGGAAAAGGAAGGGAAAGAGAGGGAAAGATGATAGAAAGAGGAAGAGGGAGGGAAGGAGGAGAATAAGAAGAGGAGGGAAGAAATAGAGGTATAGATGCGGAAGGAGGAGAAAAGAATAGAGGCAAGAAAAACACTGAGATTTAGAGAATGGAGAAAAATGAAAAGAAATGGAGGTTTGGAGGAGGAAAGAGGAAAAAATAATAGAGAGAAGTAGAGCTCTAGAGGAGGAAAGCGGAAAAAAAATAGAGAAGAATAAAGTTTTTGAGGAGGAAATAGGAAGAGAAAAAAGGAAGGAAGAAATAAAGCCTTGTAGGAGGAAACCTAAAAAAAAAATATAGAGCTTTATAAGTGGAAAGATAAAAAAAAAATAGACAAATATATATACAGTAGAGCTTTATAAGTGGAAAGATAAAAAGATAGACAGACATATAGAGCTTTAGAGGAGCAAAGAGGGGAAAAAGTAGTAGAGCTTCGAGGGGAAAATGGAGATGAGAGGTCGATGGAATGGTAAATATATTCATCATTTTCCTGTCTAACTTTCTTCATTCATATTTTTCCCTTTTAGTCGGGTATGTTGAAAAAAAAAAAAAAGAAGGAGGATGTGAGGATGGTGGGGGTGTGGGGGTGAGGGAGGGGGAGGGAGTGAGAGGAGGAGGGGAGGTGAAGGTAGGAGGGGTGAGAGAGGGGGAGGGGGAGGGGAATTGGGAGAGGGAAAATGGGATTAGTGTGGGAGTAAGGAGGAAGGAAATAAGGGAAGGGGGATAAGAAGAGGGGATGGTGAGGGAAGGGAAGCGAGGGAAGGAGGAGGTGAGAAGGGGTGAGAGGAGGAGGAGAACAGGGGGAAGGGAAGAGGGATAGAGTGAGGGAGAAGAGTGAGGGGAGAGGAAGAATGTGAAGAAGGGAATGAGAGTGACTGGTGAGGGGGAAGGGGGAAGTGTGAATGGGGGAGAGTCAAGAGGAAGGAGAGAGGTGAGGGGGCAAGGAAGGGTAAACTGGGGAGAGGAGGTGAGGGTGAGGGTGGGGGAAGGGGAGAAGGGTGAGGGAAGTGTAGGGGTGGGGGAGAGAACAGGAGATGAGGTGTGAGGGAAGGAGGGAAGGGGAGGAGTGGTGAGGGTGAGGGGGTAAGGAAAGGGTGAGGGGTAAGGGAGGAAGGGGAGAAGGAGGGGGAGAGAAGTGAGGGAGGAGCAAAGGGTGATGGGCGAATGAGAGGAGAGAGAGAGAGTGGAGGTATGTGAGAGAAAATGCCATAAGTTCAGTAAGACGGGAGGAATGTGGAGAGAGAGAGAGAGAGAGAGAGAGAGAGAGAGAGAGAGAGAGAGAGAGAGAGAGTAACGGGAAAAAATACGGTGCATCGTACCAAACTGAAGATGAACCCCCCCCCCTCTCTCTCTCTCTCTCTCTCATTAATCCCTCTTCGTTAGGCTAATCTGAACTTTGCCAACAGTTGTAAGGGTGAAGGATTTATACGGTAATTATCTTCCTCCCTCTCTCACCCCTCTCACCCCCTCACCCCCCTCACCCCCTCACCCCTCTCATCTCCCTCACCCTCCTCACCCCTCGCTCTCTCTTTTTTCGGAGCCTGGTGGTCTAGTGGTTAAGGCGCCCCGATCTGAGTGACGGACTGGAGTAGGTTCGATTCCCGAGAGGCTCTTGGATAATTCTTCCCTCCTCTCTCTCTCTCCTCAGCGCCATCTTGAGATACACACGCATTAAAGCAGCTCCGCATATCCAAGTGTTTCAACCACAAGCTTGAGTGAAGATAGGTGTCAAAGTGAATCAGATAAGTGTATAAGAGTCGTAGACATATTTCCCCCGTGTAAAGTATTTAAATAGATTTCATGTAAATGTTTTAGAGCGGGTTAAAGGTGTAAAGCGTTCGCGTGTTCCTTTGTTTACATATACCGCCACCCTCCACTTCGTATTCCTGCCCTTTCCCGCCGTTATTTCTGGTCTCAGACATATTATAGTTTATTTTCCCGCAGATCAAGGTCAGTTAGAACGATATCTAACAAACAGATTATCTTTTCTCACTAGTACAGTAAATGGTGTAGTGAACCGAAAGTGTATTTACCAACCGGCTCTTTGTTTTTGTCCCCACTATCATCCTTGTACGTCTTACTTTAAAGTCTAACGTAACAAATACTAACTAAGTTGCTTGCTAGTTTAGTGCAAGTGAATAGCATTGTCTTCTGTATAGAGTAACAACTGTGTGATTGATGTTACACCAGTGAAATAGTTTTTGCACTACAAACCGTTGTCCACTGAGTGAAGCTAGGTGTTTATTTTGATTTCTCCCCAACATTCCATTGTTATTTTCTTTTTCCTTTTTCTCCCAGTGAATCAGTTTATGGTGTACTTCCACAATACATGGTAAGCTAGATCATACCATAGCAAGTAGATTTTCTTTACATTTTACACAGTTCATGGTAAGTTAGGTTGTACCATAGGAAGCAGATTCTACTCTTTTTACACTGGTAAAAGAATTCATGTAGGTTGGCTTGTGCTACAGCAGGTGGATTTTCTATTCTTTTTATACTGTTAAAGGAAGATAGTATACAAAAAGTAAGTGAATCTCCCTAGAAATTCAATTTTTCATTTATAGAGTAAATTGTCCATTTTTAACAATATCCCTTAACCAGTTGTATATTATTTTTATTTTCAGTTGTTCACTGAGAGAAGCTAGGTTTTTATTTTGATTTTTTCCCCAACATTCCATTGTTATTTTTTTTTTTTTTTTGTTTTTCCCTTTTCTCCAGTAAATCAGTGTATGGTGTATTTCCACAATTCATGGTAAGCTAGATCATACCCTAGCAAGTAGATTCCCTTTTCATTTTACACAGTTCATGTTAAGGTAGGTTGTACCATAGCAAGCAGATTTTCTGTTCCTTTTACACTGGTAAAAGAATCCATGTAGGTTGGATTGTGCCATAGCAGGTAGATTTTCTATTCTTTTATACTGGTAAAGGAAGATAATATATAAAAAGTAAGTGAACCTCCCTAGAAATTCAATATTTCACATATAGAGTAAATTGACCATTTGTAACAACATCCATTAACCAGTTGTATACTATTTTTATTTGTGTGGGATTGTGGAAATATTGCTGCAAAATGCCATCTACCCTAAAGGCCTGCCAGGAGTGTACTGGTCGCTTTGCGGCTCAGTATTTTTCAAATTACTTTTCGACGCCTGTGTGCAAACTATGCATCTTGAGAAAAGATCTAGAAAATGGTTTAGCTGAATCGCAGAGAAATTACAGGGAACTCAAGGCAGAGTTTGAGACACTGAAAGAGTTTGTAGGGGCAAATGTAGGAGTCAGCAACAGCACTCGAGAAGGAAGAAGCGTACAAACTGAGCTCGTACAAGCCCCCGCCCATCAGGCAGTCGCAAATAATGGTGTACCAGTATCTTCCTCACCCAGCGATTCAGTACGTTCCTCGCCAAGCGAAGTCCCCTTTACTATGGTAAGAAATGGCGCAAAACCCGGAAAGATTCGAGGAAGCATCTTCCCATAACTACGTATAATCGCTACCAGATCCTTGCCGAGCGGTAAATGAGACAGAAGAAACAAGGCTTATTGGGGACTCTATTGTACGCAGTCAGCTGGAGGAATTTTGTGGACGTGCCCCCATCAGCAGAAAGAGGTACTGTTTTCCAGGAGGTGGACTAAGTGATATCACAGAAGCCTGCGATGAGGTCACAAAAGACGCAAATGATCAAACTCTATACGTTATCCATGTTGGAACAAATGATCTGAAGCGCAGTAGATCAGAGGAATTGCTAGCAAAGTATCATGAAATGATCAAACGATTCAAAACTAAGTCCACTAATGTGATAATATCTGGTATACTCCCAAGGATCAAGGCAGAAAATAGTTTCTATGATAAGGCCTTCAGCACAAATAACCGGCTCAAATCTCTCTGCACGCAAGAGGGAGTTGACTTTGTCAATCTGTGGGACCAGTTTTATGAGCAACATACTCTATTCCAGAAAGATGGTCTCCATTTGAACTCAGTAGGAGCGGCACGGCTAGGTAGACTTCTACACAATAAAGTTGCCCTCTTCAGATCAAAAAACGCGGCACGTCCAGGAACAGTAACCTTAACATAAATACCCACAAAGTCAGATCACCAACTGTTCGGAACGGAATTAGAGTCTGCTATGCTAACGCACGTAGTCTACGTAACAAGTTTGAGGATTTAGAATCTCTAATTTACCTAGAAAATTATGACATCATTGGCATCACAGAGTCCTGGATTAACACATCTGACCGTGACTTTCTAGCGGAATACTCACTAACAGGGTACAATATTTTCAGCTGTGAGCGACCACATCGAGCTGGTGGCGGTGTTTTACTATATGTGAAAACTAGTCTCCATCCCCTTGTGCTATCCAAACCCAGTATTACCAACATAGATGCCAGTTATGTTCAGCTAAGTATTAATTCACACAAAATAAATATATGTCTCATCTATCGTCCGCCAGCACAGTCAACTGAGACAGATGAAAACTTTATGATCAAATTGCGGAAATTTGTTGTCAAGAGGATAGCGTAATTTTTGGAGACTTTAATCTACCGGTAACAAAGTGGGGTGAACCACTGACGGCACACTCAGGACAAGAGCTTTATACGAATCTTCAGGAAAGTGCCCTTTCCCAACACGTAGAATACCCAACGAGAGGAAACAATATCCTAGACATCATCTTGACTACAAATGATAACCTAGTCAACAACGTTGAAATAGGACCTGAGTTTAGTTCCAGTGATCATCGAACTATACAGTTTAATATTACTACTGAAAAAGTAAAAGAAACGGAGAGCAAAGAAAAGGTCCCAGATTATCGTAGAGCTAATTTCAACAGGCTCAGAGCGCTACTTGCAACTGCAGATTGGAATCAAATGTCTGAAACCGATGACATAAACCAAGCATGGGAAATATTCACCGAAAAATTTAATGAAGTGGTAAAGTCATGTGTGCCACTACGTAACAGACGTCCAGCTGGAAATAGTAAACCAAAGTGGTGGTCCAGTGAAATAAAAAGTAACTTAATAGCCAAAAAACAGGCATACCATAAATATAAAGCTACACAAAATAATGATGATAAATTACAATACGATAATCTACGCCGCACATAGAAAAGACTTATTAAACAAAGCAAAAGAGCACTGGAGATCCACATTGCTAATACGTGCAAATCAAATCCTAAAGAATTTTACAGTTACATTAGAAAGAAAAAGGTTATGACTACATCAATAGGTCCTCTAGAAACAAACAATGGCAGACACACTGAAAATGAGGTCGAAATGGCAAACATTCTTAACGATTACTTTGCGTCTGTTTTTACAGTAGAAAACACCACCAGAAACCTACTGTTACCCACAAACCAAGCAAATAGCACAGTCCTTAGTAACTATGCTATCCATAATAATGATATCCTTTCAGCCATAAATAGTACGGACATAAACAAAACCCCTGGCCCCGATAAAATATCACCGAGAATTCTCAAAGAAGCAAAACATGAGTTACTGCTGCCACTCTGTCTTATTCAATAAATCATTAAGTACTGGGAAAGTTCCATGCGAATGGAAACTAGCAAATGTAACACCAATTTTCAAAAAAGGAAATGAGTCGCACCCAGGAAATTACAGACCAATCAGCTTAACATCAGTAGTGTGCAAGTTAATGGAAAAAATCATAAGAGATAAAATAGTTAATTATCTAGAAGAAAATAATATAATTAAAGACTCGCAACATGGATTCAGACATCGTCGTTCATGCTTAACTAACCTACTGGACTTCTTCCATGATGTTTACAAATCATACGATGACTCAAGAGCAGTAGATATAATTTACCTCGACTTTCAGAAAGCATTTGACACTGTCCCTCACAAGCGTCTCATGAGAAAAATAGAAGCACATGGAATAAAAGGAAAGACGCTAAAATGGTTACAAGACTGGCTGTCAGACCGAAAACAGCGAGTTGTGATAAACGGAAAGGAATCCAAATGGCGTAATGTGATCAGCGGCGTGCCCCAAGGCTCAGTACTTGGACCGATACTTTTTATTATCTATATAAATGACATTGATGAGGGTCTAAATTGTAAAGTATCCAAATTTGCAGATGATACTAAAATAACCAGTAAAGTCACTTCAGAATTACAGTGGCAGCAGTTACAAAATGACCTTAATACTTTAGCAAGCTGGGCAGAAAAATGGCAAATGAAATTCAACACAGAAAAATGTAAAGTACTTCATATTGGAAGTAACAATGTCCATGCAAATTACAAAATGAACAATATTCAGTTATCAAGTACAGACAGTGAAAAGGATCTTGGTGTGATAATATCAAATGACCTAAAACCAAGCAAGCAGTGTACCGATGCGGTAAAAATTGCAAACAAGCTAGTGGGTTTTATTGGAAGAACTTTCGAGTTTAAATCGGAAAAAGTCATACTTGCCTTGTACAACTCGCTAGTGCGCCCCCATCTTGAGTATTGTGTGCAATTCTGGTCTCCGTACTACAGAAAGGACATTGAAAAATTAGAGAAAATTCAGCGAAGAATCACAAAAATGGTACCACGACTTAGAAACAAACCATATGAGGAACGCCTTGAAGAACTTAAATTATTTAGCCTAACGAAGCGCAGGTTAAGAGGGGACCTTATTGAAGTTTTCAAAATCATGAAGGGATATGACAATTTAGACATGAATAAATATTTTGATATAGACCGGTCGAGTCAAACCAGAAGTAATGGCTGCAAAATCATGGGAAAACGATTCCAATCCCACGAAGCAAAATACTTCTTCTTTAACAGAGTTGTAAATATCTGGAACAGATTACCCTCAGATACCGTGAACAGTATCTCAATTGAGACATTCAAAAACAAATTAGACAAGTATTTGCACGAAAATCCTCAGTTGACTCTTTTTCTGTCCGAATAACTTGCTTTTATAGCTACGGTACATGGAAGTTCATGCCCCCTTAGTCTACAAGACACCCCGTAAACAATGTACCCGTACATAGTGTTGCGTCACGATATTATACATTTTCAATTTATTCGGTGCAAACAAAGCAATATAAGCACAGATTAGGATCTGCACAGATAACCCTGAGTTAACGGTCACTACTCTTACTTTCGACCTGTGATGGGCTGTGGATCACTGAGGGTCCCTGTTAGTCAAGTGACCACCATCGGGATTTTTTTAATGTACCAGGGGTCACTGCTTCAGGATGAAACTTGTGTACTGTCCCACATGGGAGAGTTCCTTGTCTCAGTGGAGTGAAACGGAGCTATTGCCTGATTGACTGCTGCCTACCTAAAAAGCGCCAGGGAAGGTTGCCGCACCACCCTCAAACATCCACTCTGTGCATTGCACATCCACACTGCACTGTGCAGTCCCCTTTTATCTAAGACACCCGTCCTATATACTTTTCAGTCTCCCCAGCGCAAAGAAAGCAATATAAGCACAGATTAGGAGCTGCACAGATAACCCTGAGTTAACGGTCACTACTCTTACTTTCGACCTGTGATGGGCTGTGGATCACTGAGGGTCCCTGTTAGTCAAGTGACCACCATCGGGATTTTTTTAATGTACCAGGGGTCACTGCTTCAGGATGAAACTTGTGTACTTGTCCCACATGGGAGAGTTCCTTGTCTCAGTGGAGCAAACGGAGCTAGGGCCTGATTGACTGCTGCCTACCTTAAAAGCGCCAGGCAAGGCTGCTGCACCACCCTAAACATCCACACTGTGCAGTGTGTAGCTTCCACGTTATGTCCACAGACTTCCCATTAACTCAATGTGACTGGTTTATAATGTCATGCGGTAACTATTATTTTATTTGTTTACTTTCTCTTTCAGGTTACTCTATCGGGTAGCTTATAGATAAAGTATTATAGAATGTGACTTTTCCTTTCCAGTGTTTCCTATAAAATTTCCATGTCAGTTTTTCCATGCTGCATGGTGGTTTTTCTCACTTTTTCCTGGAGTGTTTGGTGGTGGGGGGAGCCTTCTTGCTTTCCTATCCTTATCCTTCAACATGTAGAGTTAGATCTTGTAGTCATAGTTTTCTCTAACAAGCAGCCTCGAAAGGACCATAAGGTCTGTTGCTGTTTGCTTTCCTGTGTAATCCTGTGTAATCCGTGCGCTGGTATACAGAATTAATGATGTCACTGAGGTGGGTGTAAGCGTGTGTGTGTGTGTGTGTGTGTGTGTGTGTGTGTGTGTGTGCGCGCAAGATGTTGGCACAGGGTTAACAAGCAGCTCTGCCAACACTGAATAACCAAGCCACCTATCTGATTCAAACTTCACACGGAATTTTCTGCCTTTCAAGATGGCGATGTTGGTGTGGTGGAGCCAGGGTTCCGAAGAGGGGGAAGAGGGGAGGAGGAAGAGGAAAGGGAAGGGAAGAGAAGGGGAAGAGGAAAGGGAAGGGAAGAGAAGGGGAAGAGGAAAGGGAAGGGAAGAGAAGGGGAAGAGGAAAGGGAAGGGAAGAGAAGGGGAAGAGGAAAGGAAAGGGAAGAGAAGGGAAAAAGAAGAAGAAAGGGAAGATAGAAGAGAAAAGGGAAGGAAAGGGGAAAAGGAAGAGGAAAGGGAAGGAAAAGGAGGGGGAAGAGGAAAGGAAAGGAAGGGGAAGAGGAATGGGAAGGTAAGGTAAAAGAAAGAGGAAAGGGAAGGGAAGGGAGGGGGAAGAGGGAAGGAAAAGGAAAGGGAAGAGGAAAGTGAGGGAAGGGAAACGGAAGAGGAAAGTGAAGGGAAGAGGAAAGGAAGAGGGGAGCAGAGAAGTGAGAGAGGCGATGGAAGCGGAAGAAGGGAGTGAAAAGAGAGAGGATGGGGAGGGAAGTGAGAAGTAAAGGGGATGGAGGAGGGAAAAAGAAGCTGAGAGGAGGAGGACAGTGAGGAAAGAAAAATATGAATGGAAAGGGAGGAGATAGGAGTGGGAAAGGTGATGGAGGGAGGAGGGACGGAAGAGAAGTGGGAAAGGAGGTGAAGGGGGAAGAAGGAAGTGGAAAGGGGAAGGAAGGGGAAGGATGCAAAGTAGGAAAGAAGGTGAAGGGAAAAGGATGTGGGAAAGGAGAGGAAGGGAAGGGAAGTAAGAAAGAGAGTGGAGGAGGGAAAAGAAGTGAAAACAAATGGAAGGGGAGGAAAAGCAAGGAAGAGGGTGTAGGAGGATGAAGAGGAAGGGGATAGGGACGTAGAGGTGTAACTCCACTAACCCCCAACACCTCCCTTGCCATTGAACTCCCGTCTATCTACCCCTTCAGCCCAATGACGTATTTTGTAGTATATTCCTTTTACCAACAGACGATTTTGTTCAGCTGAAGGTGGGATTTTTCGATTTCGAGGGGATAGACCAAGCCCTCATTAACCCCTCCACTGCGAGAGTCCTTCCTTGAGCTAAATGAAAAAAATCGTCTGAAAGTAACATGGATGTAAGTAAAAGCAGGTCATCGGAGTGAAGGTGTTTAATGTTTACGTGTTTATCTTCGAAACCTTGGCAACAACAAAACAAAAACATATAATGCAAGTTAATAGTAATTTTTTTTTTTTTTTGTGCAGAATAAATCGCTAAGGAAGAGGTGCTAGGGAATGCAGGCCTTGGAGACTCAAACCTACACGAGACCCAATTCCTTCACCACCACCCACTGTGTCTCCATTATCGGCAACACCATTTACCATCTCTCTTTGGTGTGAGGGGATGGTGTGGTGGTGAGGCGGTGTGGTAGTGTGATGGTGTGGTGGTGGTGTAGTGGGAGTGAGGGTGTGGTGAAATGGTATGAAGCTGTGCTGGTGGTGATGCTGGTATACTGGTAGTCTGGGTGAGAGTGTAGTGGTGGTGTGGTGTTGGTGGTGTGGTGGGGATGGTGTTGATGGTATGGTGGTGTGTGGTGTTATGGTGTGGTGGGGTGGTATTGATCGTATGGTGGTGTGTGATGTTGGTGGTGTGGTGGGGATGGTATTGATGGTACGGTGGTGTGTGGTGTTATGGTGTGGTGGGGTGGTATTGATCGTATGGTGGTGTGTGGTGTTGGTGGTGTGGTGGGGTGGTATTGATGGTATGGTGGTGTGTGATGTTGGTGGTGTGGTGGGGTGGTATTGATGGTATGGTGGTGTGTGATGTTGGTGGTGTGGTGGGGGTGATATTGATGGTATGGTGGTGTGTGATGTTGGTGGTGTGGTGGGGGTGGTATTGATGGTATGGTGGTGTGTGATGTTGGTGGTGTGGTGGGGGTGGTATTGATGGTATGGTGGTGTGTGATGTTGGTGGTGTGGTGGGGTGGTATTGATGGTATGGTGGTGTGTGATGTTGGTGGTGTGGTGGGGGTGGTATTGATGGTATGGTGGTGTGTGATGTTGGTGGTGTGGTGGGGGTGGTATTGATGGTATGGTGGTTGTGTGTTGGTGGTGGTGGTGAGGCAGATATAAGTGCCAGGAGAGGGACTGATGAAGATGTGATATCAGTTTTAATCATAATTATTGAATGAATTTGCCCCATGTATAAGAAATAAGTCAGCCAGGAGACAAAGGCGGTCCGGTCGGTAAAGTGCTCTTCTCTCAGCCCTCCTTTTACGATATTTTCCCCGACGTAACTTAGATATCTTTTTTATTTTTATTTTTTTTATAGGAAGAACTAGACAGAGGGAAGATTTTACACCAATTTCCTTGATGTTCCTGCAGAAAATAATTATAATCTGCCTTAATTTTCATCTCATAACTAAGTTTTATTTATGAAGTTAGGAGACAGAGGAACATGCGACAGCCTCCTCGTCTCTCCTGCAAATAAAAACCTGAGTTACGACATGGAATCGAAGTGCGCTTGTGTCAGGTCCAGAATTCACCCACATTCAAGGACGGGGATGTAAGAGGATTCAGTAGTATGTCCTCTCATGTGTTGTCAAAAATTCGCATCCTGTCTATATTCCCTCCTTGATAGACAGGGCGTTCAGTGTTTGTCCTGCATCATTTATTCATTTCCTACTCCCACTGTCACACCCCCACGCCCACACCAGCAGATTGAGCCGTCCCGACAACACGTTGGGACTGAGTTTCTAGTGTGGCGCTATATTCAGACCACTCTGTATAGACTTTCATTGCACTCTAACAGAACTTCCACAGATATTCTCTCCCTCTGATCTTCCACACTTATCCCCATGCGTTAAGGCTTGGGTGGAGGAGGGTCACTTCCCCAGTAACAGAAGGTGGTATTCCTGGGACCTACGTGTATGGTAGAGTTGGCCTCTCGTGTAAGGCGCGTGCAATCTAGGCAATACAATAACAGGAGAGGATACGACCCTGATAACCAGGCAGAACTACTACTACTACTGCTGCTACTACTGCTACCACTACTACTACTATTACTACTACTACTATGACTCTACTACTATTACTACTACTACTATGACTCTACTACTATAACTACTACTATTAGTAATGATAATAATTGTAATAATAATCTGGTAGCAGGAATAATAAAGAAAAAAGCAGACTGAAGGGATTATTGATCTGGCTACCCTTCATGAGATGGAAGAATCGACGGAGGAATTAGACCGCGGGAGGGGAGAGAGGGAAGGGGGAGGGAGAAAGGAAAGGGAGGGAGGGAGGGAGGAGGGATACAGACATGGGCAAAAATTCGCTGACAGTTCTCTATCAGTATTGTCTCCTGCCTTCCACATTTCTCCTTCCTCCCTCAGACGACAGAGAGAAACCTTCCTCCTCATACTGTTTTGTTGTGTGCCTCATAATATTTCCCATAATACTTCCTTCCATATTTCCCAGTGCCTCGTATTTCCTTCCATATTTCTCAGTGCCTAAAATTTCCTTCCATATTTCCCAGTGCCTCGTATTTCCTTCCATATTTCTCAGTGCCTAATATTTCCTTCCATATTTCTCAGTGCCTAATATTTCCTTCCATATTTCTCAGTGCCTAATATTTCCTTCCATATTTCTCAGTGCCTAATATTTCCTTCCATATTTCTCAGTGCCTAATATTTCCTTCCATATTTCTCAGTGCCTAATATTTCCTTCCATATTTCTCAGTGCCTAATATTTCCTTCCATATTTCTCAGTGCCTAATATTTCCTTCCATATTTCTCAGTGCCTCATATTTCCCTCCATATTTCTCAGTGCCTAATATTTCCCTCCATATTTCTCATTCCTTCCCAAACGACAGACAGTAACCTTCCTCCTGATACTCTCGTCCTGTGTGCGTCATATTGGCATCAGCTAAAAATAGTTCCTGTATCACCCTCCTTCGTCACAGCCTCTAGGGCAGTGTCGACGAAAATGTACTCATGGACATTTCCTCTGGGTTTTGCTTTTAGAGGCAGGTGTCAAGTTCGAGTAATTTCTCTACTATCCAGAAACTTGTTCAGTATTTTTTTTTTTAGGTACCTAGAGTCTAAAAATTTTCCCCTATAAAGAGATCCAATCAGCCAAAAAAAAAAAAAAAAAAATCCTACCCATTACTCGAAATATGAAGCTTACCTGTAAATATAAAACTGTGGAGGTGGAGGTTCAGTCAGGTGCAAAAATTATTCAACGAACGAACCTGCAAATATAGAAGATTAAATTATAGTGTTTTACTTTTTATGCACCGTATGGACGAGTGTGGGTGAGGATGTGGGTTTGGATGTGGGTGTGGGTAAGGATGTGGGTGTGGGTAAGAGTGTGGGTGTGGGTGTGGATATGTGGTGATGGGTATTAACACTCTCAGCCGCCTCTCCACACTCCCAGGTGAATAAAAACATACACCAGAGAAGAGTCGAGTGTGAGAGGGTTAACCTAGGGACGGAATCAATAAGAGTATACCAGCCAAGCAGATGGGACTCTCCTACGCCCCCCTCCCCTTTCCCCCCCCTCCTCCTCCCCTCCCCTCCCCCACCCCCTCATTTCCCTCCATCTTTTTCCCTTACCTCATCCTCCTTCTCCTCTCTCCCTCTTCTCTATTCTCTACTCCACCTCCTCATCATCCTTGCCCCCTTCCCTTTCTTCCTCCTCTCTTCTTCCCCCTGCCCCTCTCTCTCTCTCCTCTCCTCTTCCCTATTTTGTGCCTCCCTCCTCTCTCTCCCCTTTCCCTATTTTCTACCCTCTCCTTCTCACCCTTTCCCCCTTCCCTCTCTTTCCCCCTCTCTTCTTCCCACAACCCCTCCCTCTCTCCTCTCCTCTCATCTTCCCTACTATCTACTTTCTCCTTTCTCCCTCTACCTCCCCCTTCTACCTCCTTCCCTTCCTACCACCATTCCTCCCTCCCTCCCCCCATCCTCCCTTCCCCCCTACTCTCTCCTCCCCCTCATCCCCTCCCTCACTACCAACACCTGCTGCCTCCCTCATCATCCAACACTCCTGGCTCACATTTGGGATAGTTTGGGACATTTGGGGATATTCTGAAATAGTCTGGGATAATTTGGGACATTTTTGGGTATTTAGGATTTTCTAGGATATACTGAGATATTCTGGGGAAATTTTGGGATATTCTGGGAAATTTTGGGATATTATGAGACTTTTGGGGGAAAATTTTGGGGAAATTTTGGGATTTTCTGGGATATTACGAGACTTTTTGGGAAATTTTTGAGAAATTTTGGGATATTCTGGTATATTATGGGACTTTTTTTTTTTTTATATGTCTTGGGGGGAAATTTTGGGATATTCTGGGATATTTGGGGTATTATAAGACTTGGGCCATTTTGGGATATTCTGGGATATTATAAGACTTTTGGGACATTTGTAGGACATTTTGGGATATTCTGGGATATTTCTCCTACCTCTTGTTCTCGTCTCTTTCCCAGCCTCTCTTCCTTCTCTTCCCAGCCTCTCGCCCTTCCCCTCCCAATCTCTCTTCCCTGTCCTTCCAGCATCTCTCTCTCTCTCTCTCTCTCTCTCTCCCTCCCTCCCTCCATCCCTCCCTACCCTCCCTCTTCTCCTCCTTCCTCCCTACCCTCCTTCTTCTCCTCCTTCCCTCCCTACCCTCGTTCTTCTCCTCCTTCCTCCCTACCCTCCTTCTTCTCCTCCTTCCCTCCCTACCCTCGTTCTTCTCCTCCTTCCTCCCTACCCTCCTTCTTCTCCTCCTTCCCTCCCTACCCTCGTTCTTCTCCTCCTTCCTCCCTACCCTCCTTCTTCTCCTCCTTCCCTCCCTACCCTCGTTCTTTTCCTCCTTCCTCCCTCACGTCTTCTTCTCCTCCTTTTTCCTTACCCTCCTTCTCCTCTTTCCTCCCTACTCTTCTGCTCTTCTTTCCTTCCCTTCCCTCCTCTCTCCCTCCATCCCTCCCTACCCTCCTTCTTCTCCTCCTTCCTCCCTACCCTCCTGCTCCTCTTTCCCTCACTTCCGTCCTCCCTCTCTCTCCTTCTTTATCCTCTTGCTCCTCTTACCTTCCTCCCTTCCCTCCTTCTTCCCGTCCTTCCGACCTACTCTCCTGTTCCTCTTTCCCTCACTTCTGTCCTTTCTCTCTCTCTCCTTCCCTATCCTCGTGCTTCTCCTCCTTCCTCCCTACCCTTCTGCCCCTCCCCCCTCCTCCCTCACGCCTTTGTTCCTGACCTCTTAAAAATTACAGGGATATTTCTCGCCTGGACGAATCTTTTGTTACCCACTTAAAAAAAAAGAAAAAAGAAAAAACAAGAAAAAAAAAAAACGCCCCCCCCCGTGCTCGCATATATTTTTTTTTTTTCGTTTTCCAGCCAATGCCAGACGATTTTCCTCAGCTGGGAGTGAGTCATAGGAGTCTGTCTGTCTCTGTCTGTCTGTCTGTCTCTGTCCACCGATAATACTTCCCTTAGCGTGTTTTTTTTTTTAGTATTTTATTGTACTTAAGGAAGCTCCCTAACACCTCTTCCCTAGCGATTTATTTTTCTGGGGGATATGGGTGGTTGATATCCTTTTGTGTGTTATCAGCGCAGAGTGTGGCGATATAGGAAGGATTTTTGTAACGCGGAGGACAGTAAGATGTAATAAGCAAAATAAATCGCTTAGGGAAAGGTGTTAGGGATCCTCCTTAACCTACGAGTATACGGACCAAAGAGTGAGTCATAGGAGCCTGAGTGTAAATATTTTCACCATTATCCCTGCCATAGTCGCGTATTCTCTCTCTCTCTCTCTCTCTCTCTCTCTCTCTCTCTCTCTCTCATTTCCTTGTCGTAACTTTATTTTTTTTTTTAATCTCACTGGAAAAACACGAGATGTAGATGATGATGATGATGATGATGATGCAGAGACTGACGATGATGATGATGTTGATGATGATGATGATGATGATGATGATGCAGAGACTGACGATGATGATGATGTTGATGATGATGATGACGATAATGAAGATGATGAATAAACTGATGATGATGATGATGACGATGATGATGACGATAATGATGATGAATAAACTGATGATGATGATGATGATAATGATGATGAATGCACTGATGATGATGATGATGATGATGATGATGATGATGATGATAATGAAGATGATGAATGCACTGATGATGATGATGATGATGATGATGATGAATGCACTGATGATGATGATGATGATGATGATGATGATAATGATGATGATGAATGCACTGATGATGATGATGATGATGATGATGGTCCAATATTTCCCCTTTTCCGGTCCAGCGCAGTGTCCCCCTCCACTGCGCAGGTCTCAATTAGCGCGTCCTTGATAACTAGCGATGAAATCTTAACATCGAGGCCAATTAACCGAGCGCCAAAAATAGGTAATGGCCGCGAGAGAGAGAGAGAGAGAGAGAGAGAGAGAGTGAAGTGGTGGTCGGCAGGGAGAAAAGGAATGAGAGGGAAGGTTTTAAGGGAGAGAGAGAGAGAGAGAGAGAGAGAGAGAGAGAGAGAAATGGTGGTCGGAGGGAGAAAAGGAATGAGAGACGAAAAGATTTAAGGGAGAGGAGGAAGGGAGAGAGAGAGAGAGTGAATGGAGGAAGTGAGGTGGGATGAGAAAAGAATGTGATAGGGAGCGGAGGGAGAGAAAGTGGTACAGGTGTTGGAGGGGAGAGAGGGGAGGGAGGTGTTCGTGTGTGAGGGAAAAGGGGAGAAATGAGAGAGAGAGAGAGAGAGAGAGAGAGAGAGAGAGAGAGAGAGAGAGAGGGGGGGGCGGATGGGTCTGGGGAAGAAGGGTGAGGAGGGAAGTGGGTGGGGGAGGAAGGGAGTAGGGGTGAAGTGGAGAGAGAATAGAGAGAGACGGAGGGGTGGGGTGGGGTGAGGTGGAGTGGGGAGAGGAGAGAGAGGGAGGAGGAAGGGAGTGGGGTGGAGTGGGGAGAGGGGAGAGAGAGAGAGACGGAAGTGGAGGGAGAGGGGTGACACTGTGGGTTTGGGAGTGGGTGAGTGGAAAGGTGAAGGTGCTATGCCTTGTCTTCATTAAGGTGACATACGTGAAGAAGAACACACCTGAGGAAGGACACGCAGACGGAAGGACACGCAGACGGAAGGACACGCAGACGGAAGGACAACAGATAACACACGCAGACGGAAGGACACACAGACGGAAGGGCACACCGGAGGAAGGACACGCAGACGGAAGGACACACAGACGGAAGGACACACAGACGGAAGGACACACCGGAGGAAGGACACGCAGAAGGAAGGACACGCAGACTGAAGGACACACAGACGGAAGGACACGCAGAAGGAAGGACACGCAGACTGAAGGACACACAGACGGAAGGACACATAGAAGGAAGGACACAAAGACGGAAGGACACGCAGACGGAACGACACGCAGACGGAAGGACACACCGGAGGGAGGACACGCAGACGGAAGGACACAAAGACGGAAAGACACAAAGACGGAAAGACACGCAGACGGAAGGACACACAGATAACACAGGCAGACGGCAGGACACACAGATAACACACGCACACGGAAGGACACGCAAGTTACACACGCATACGGAAGGACACGCAAGTTACACACGCACACGGAAGGACACACGTACCAGGACACTCAAACAGTGCTCACCCAGGGAAGGACAGGGAAGGAAGGACACAGGCAGGGCAAGACAGGAAGGACACTTAGATCAGAACACAGCAAGGGGGGAAGACATCAGTGGAAGGACAGGTACAGAAGGACATACTGTAGGGGAAGGACACACGAGGATCAAGACATCATTAGGGAAGGACATACCGACAAGACGCACAAAGGCAGGACACGAAAGGAAGGACACACTACCATGACACATACAGAGAAGGACAGGAAAGGAAGGACATACCAACAGGACATATAAGAGAAGGACACAGATGGACAGATACACTACCAGGACACACTCTGGGAAGGACAAGTGAGACCAGGACGCATTAGGGAAGGACACACGGAGAGACACATGGAAAGAGGAAGGACACGCTGGGCAAGACACATTTTCAGGACAATGGGTAAGCTCCCTCCTGCGTCAAGCTGTGTATCATTATTATTATTATTATTATTATTATTATTATTATTGTTATTATTATTATTATTATTATTATTATTATTATTATTATTATTATCTTCATCATCATCATCATCATCATCATCATCATCATCATTATCATTATTATTATTATCATCATCAAGATTTCACCTTCACTCACACGGCAACCAAACGCCTCAGAAGCAAACTAAAAACAGTACTGATCCTTTAAATCCCTTGACGACTTTAATTGTGTTGGTTTTTCTACTTCCAGACGATTTTAATCCACTTAGGAAGGGCCTCTGTTAGCAAAGGTTTGGGTGAAGACCATACCTAAGCCCTCTAGTTCGAAAAATCCCTCCAAGTCTTTATAAAATCGTCTGGAGGCAGCGAGAATGAATCGAAAATCTGGTAACAATGTCGCGAGATACCAGGCTTCGTTTCTGTACGTCTGTTATAATTTGTACGCCAGTCCGTCCAGAAACAGAGACATGAGACCTTGAAATGAAAACTGGTAACGAGAATAACACTGACACAAAGAAGAAGCGGAAAAAAAAAAAAACACGTGTCCTTCGCATTACAGAAACAGACGTCAATGTAGCCAACAAAAACTGATAGGAACGAGAACACTCATACCGAGAAGAGGCGGAAAAAAATGGAATCTGTCCTTCGAGTTACGTGAATAGACGTCACTGTAGCGGTCTGAATGGGGATTAATAAGCATAAGACCCCCATATTGCCACCCCTCTGCCTATATCTCAATGTAGATGCCTGGTAATGATGATATTCAAAGCCCGCCATTACCGTATAGACGCGGCCATATGTTTACCCTGTGTATAGATTTAGGGGCAAGTGTGTACATACGGCCGTGTTTAGACTGAGGTGTATCATGTTTACGTCCACCGCTACACTTCCTCCTGTTTATTCACACCGGCACACTCACCCTTTAGCTGGTAGGGGCTGTTGAGGGCGTGTAAATAGATGAATAAATGATAGTGTGTGAATAAGAGAGTGCTATTTGGGGAAGAAGAAAAAAGATGAAGTTTGTGTGTAAGAGAGTGAAAATAAGGAAGAATGTAGGCGTTTCTGCAGATGGATGAGTAGCTAGGGAGTGTGAAAAGGAAATTTGAAAAAGGGAGGGTGAATAAGGGAGAATATCGCTAGGTCGTGTGAGTGAGGGAGTGTGAATGGGAGGTAAGGTAACTAGGAGAGAAAGGAAATGTCAGTAGAGAAAATACATAGGGTTCAGAGGACTAAAGGAAGAATGACTGAGTGTGGGAGTGTGAAAAAGGGAGAAAATGAGGGATAGTGTGGGTGAGGGAGTGTGAATAGGGAGGGAAACGAGAGATAATGTGGGGTGAGGGAGTGTGAATAGGGGAGAAAATGATGAAGATTTTGGGTGTAGGGGTGTGAATAGGGGAGAAAACGGGGTGTTGGGGTGTGACTAGAGGATACATTTATAAAGTTCAATAAGCTAATGATTTAAGGTGTGGGCTGGGGAAGTGTGAATAGAGACAAGCTGGATATCCCCCAAGAGACTAATAATTGAGGCTAAGGGAGTGTAGTTTGGTTAATAAATGGATATGTGATGTGATAAGGGAAGAAAGATAATATAAATGGTTCTTTAGACGCCTGGGTGACATTATGAAAAGGACGTGTGTGTGTGTGTGTGTGTGTGTGTGTGTGTGTGTTTGTGTTTTTGTGTGTGTGTGTGTGTGTGTGTGTGTTTGTGTTTTGTGTGTGTGTGTGTGTGTGTGTGTGTGTGTGTGTGTGTGAAAATTGGTAGAGGGAAGATAAACACAGGAAAAAAATACGTATATAGTCTTAAAAATTAGATGACAGAGATTGTGGTTACGAGAAGCGTTATCGATGAGAAAAAACGAGATTGAGGAAGTTAGAGAGAGAGAGAGAGAGAAAGGGTGAAAAATAGATTCAAAGACACTACTTACAGATAAAAGGAAAAAAAATAGATAAGAGCGGCCTTGATGACGAGAGAAAAGATATTTAGACAAAGCAAGAGTCGGTACCCGATAAGAATGAGATAAAGGCTGATATATGAAGAAAAATGTGACGTAGCGGGCGTTACTGATGAAGTAGTAGTAGTAGCAGTAGTAGTAGTTCTGTAGTAGTATTATAGTAGTAGTAGTAGTAGTAGTAGTAGTAGTATCTGTATCAGTATTATTATTAGTAGTGTTAGTACTAGTCGTAGTAATAATAGTAGTAATAGTAGTAGAAGTAGTAGTTAATGGTAGTAGTAGTAGCAGTAGGTCCATCTAAAGCGTGAACCCAGGGAACTGCAGGCTGAAATCACCTCTCTTCTGCAGTCCACCATCCACCTTTCTGGGGACAGGGAGGGAGATGAGGGAGGTTTGTATAGCCAGAGGAGTCGCTCGGTTATATAGGTGCCACCACGTGAAGGCCTCCCTCTGAAGCACCTATTTAATCATGAGGGGAATAATGAAGTCTGTCTTTAACAACATTTATTTTTTTTTTAATGGAAGATGAACAGAGTAAGGAAAAACAAATGAAATGAAAAAATCCATACACTAGATTGCAGGTGTCTTGTCTTCTGTTCACCTT
>NC_137033.1:16654895-16667395 GCF_032717465.1 Coenobita brevimanus
TTTCTATCCACCTCCTCTTTCTGTCTACCTCACTCTATCCCCCTCTTTCCATCCACCTCTTCCTCACACCACATCCTATCAACCTCTTTACCTACCTTCTTCTATCCACCTCTGTCTCACACCTCTTTCTTGGCCTTGAATTTCACTCACACACACCCTCTTCACCTTCCTGTTTTCTTCCCATTCCCTCAGTATAACCACACCATCTACATACATTCTTCTCAGATGTCTGCTCCACGAACTCTCTTTCTTCACAGTTTTCACGAATTACATCATGTCTTTTCCCCTCAACTCTCCTTCTCCACTCTCCTTCCTCTCCAGCCTCCTTCCTCACCACTCTCCTTCCTCTCCAGCCTCCTTCCCCTCCACTCTCCTTCCTTTCCACTCTCCTTCCTCTCCACTCTCCTCCCTCTCTACTCTCCTTCCTCTTCACTCTCCTTCCTCTCCACTCTCCTTCTCCACCCTCCTTCCTCCCCACTCTCCTTCCTCCCACTCCCCTTCCTCTTCACTCTCCTTCCTCTCCACTCTCCTTCTCCACCCTCCTTCCTCCCCACTCTCCTTCCTCCCACTCCCCTTCCTCCTCACTCTCCTTCCTCTCCACTCTCCTTCTCCATTCACCTTCCTCCCCACTCTCCTTCCTCTCCACTCTCCTCACCCCACCCACGTTTCTCAAGAACTCCACGGTATCCTCTTGAGATATCGTTCTCATGCCTCACCAGAATCACCCATCGCATATGTCAGTCTGGGTACTAATATTCCTTCTTAAAATGTCCCTATTGCTGTCACACTCATATTCGTGCTTCTTCTCATGGCTTTCAGAGGGGTATTTGTCGTATCAGCCATTTTCTTACTACTACTACTACTACTACTACTACCTCTATTGATAGTATCGTAACTGACCTACTTGGTGAAGAGAAATAAGAAGGAAAAGAGGATTATTTGTTCGAGGAAGATGAGGATTAGGAGGAGGGGGATGATGAGGATGAGGAGGAGAGGGATGATGAGGATGAGGATGAGGAGGAAGATAAGGATGAGGAGGAGGAGGAGGAGGAAGAAAATATCAGAACGCATTTTATGATAATCTGTCTAAAGGAAGAAGAGAAAGAGAGAGATTAAGAATAAGAATAAAAATAAGAAGAAAAACAAGATGCAGATGATGATGATGATGATGATGATGATGATGAAAATATGCTTCCCTTTCCTCAGCCGGGATTTGATATCGCGTCCCACTTCATGACCTTAAAAATCTTCCCACCTGTTATGATCCCAGGTACATTCACACCTGTCCTGCCGTTTACTACACACACACACACACACACACACACACACACACACACACACACACACACACACAAACTCTGTCTGTCTGTCTGTCTGTCTGTCTCTCTCTCTCTCTCTCTCTCTCTCTCTCTCTCTCTCTCTCTCTCTCAGTCACACACTCAATCACTCACTCCACAACGAAGCTAATCCACCCTAGATGTTACCATAGCAACTATCCTTTTCACTCTTTCTTTTTGCTCTTATTCCTCCTCTCCCTCACTGTCTTTCTCCTCCTCCTCCTCCTCCTCCTCCTCCACTTCCTTTCCCCTCCTCTTCCTTTCTTACTCCCTCTCTTCATTTCGTTTCTCCTCCTTCCTCCCCTCCCTCCCTCCCAACCCCTCTTCTCTCCCTGCTCCCTCCCAGTCCCCCTTTCTTTCTCATTTCTTCACTTCTTCACTGTCTCCTTTTTTTTCACCTCTCCATTTCTCTCTCTCTCTCTCTCTCTCTCTCTCTCTCTCTCTCTCTCCCTCCCTCCCTCCTTCCCGCACCCCCACCACGCCATGCCGCTTCCTCTTCCTCTCCTCTCTTCTTTTTTCAATCGATTTCCATTACAATATCCCATCGAGCCGCAAGAAAAAGCATATTGGCAGAGAGATATTGGAAAAAAAAAGTGAGTTATGGCATTAGAGATCTATAAAATTTTTGACACCCGAACCAAAAAAAAAAAAAATAGTGAAGAAAATAGAAATTAATCAAAACGTGGGTTGGATTTAGACCACAATATTTTCTTTCATTTTTTTTTCTCTCAGGTGAATAAAATCGTCTGGATGTTTATGGGATATAGATCATAGTCTGACAGGTGCACTTAACCCCCTCTTCTCGGTGATTTATTTTATTATTATTATTATTATTATTATTATTATTATTATTATGTTCAGACGGTTTTATTCAGCTCACTTTTTTTTTTGGCTGTGAGGGGGTTAAGGAAGGATATATCAAAATTGTTTTCGAAAAATCTCTTGAAAATTACCAACAACAACGATCAAGGTCATTAACTCGCTAATTACACCTCTTAACAACAACAACTACCCGCCCAAACAATCACTACCCCCAGTTAATGAGACCTGCATCATTAAGGGGGGTAATTACCATCGCTTGTGTCTCTCTGTTAATTGCCTTTGCTGGGAAGGTGATTAGGCCTGGGAGTAATTAAGTTTGTGCTTAATTAGGGTGAGAAGTGATTAGGTTTGTGTGGGATGATGGCTGGGTAATGACTGCGTTTGAGAGAGAGAGAGAGAGAGAGAGAGAGAGAGAATAATTTGTGATTCAATACGCGTGCATGGTTGCTGCATTCGTGTGTGTGTGTGTGTGTGTGTGTGTGTGTGTGTGTGTGTGTGTGTGTGTGTGTCTGCAACATTTCTTGATTTCTTTGTGTGTGTTTCCAGGATTTATGAGGGCATATATCTTCCTTCTCTCTCTCTCTCTCTCTCTCTCTCTCTCTCTCTCCCAGTTAAGGGTTGGGGTTAGTTAATTCAGATTAATGGACCGAAAGCGTAGGAGAGAGAGAGAGAGAGAGAGAGAGAGAGAGAAAAAAAAATATATATATATATATATATAATTGGGTGAAAAATGGGAATAAGTAACACTATCTCCAGTAATGTATAGTATAGTACAGAAAAGGGAGACAGAGACTATCTATCTATCTGTCTATCTATCTATCGATCTACCTATTTCTGTGTGTATCTAATCTTATATATATCAGTTTATCTATTTATCTCTCTGCCTCTTTGTTTTCCCATCTATCTATTTTTCTCTAGCTCTCTCTTTCTATCTATCAGTGTTTCTGTCTATCTGCAAGTATGTTTGTCTGTCTGTGTATCTTACTCTTTATATTTCTATCTTCTTGTCTATCTGTCTAAGCAGTCAGTTAATCAATCGATCTGTCTTTCCAACTGTCTCTGTCTGTCTGTCTCTGTCTAACTATCTATCTTCTATCCGTCTCTTGATCTGTTTATACCTACCAACCTAGCTTGCTACCTACTTTCCTACCTATCTACCTACCTACCTATATAACTATCTATGTGTCTATGCATCTATCATCGTATCTATCTCTGTATGCAGTCAGATATCTTAATCTCGGAAAAAGTGACTACAAAACACTTGCTGATTCCGTCTTCCGTCATCAGGCCGCCCTCTCTCCATTTCTCACATCATCCATTCAGATACCTCTCCACCCCTACTCTCCACCTCATCCTCAGACTCCCCTTCCCTCTACTCCCTCCATTTCATCCCTCCACCTCATCATCAGACTCCCGTTGTCTCCCTTTCCACCTCACACAGACCACAAAATAATTCACAACAGGCTTCAGGCAAAGGAGTGTCGAATGAAGACATTATATCAAAAAGAAATCAGCCATACGGAGGAAATCCGAGTGGCGTAAGAGACTTCGTAACACATTTTTCATAGCGATTTATTCACACATTACTTTATATATATACAGTGTATTTCTAGTATCGACGTAGATTTCCTCACTTTTTTAAGAGGATATGAAAGTGTAATAGGCTGAGGAGTGGGTGCTGCGAAATTACTAAAGCGATCAAAAACACGGCTCAGAGCATCAAAGCATTTGGAAGAGTTAAAACACATGGTAAGGTTAATATGTGGGTTTTCAGAAGTAGTCCACATCTAAAATTTTGTATCTACCTCTTCATATACAGAATTTCATATCTACAAATGCACATTTAGAATTTCGCATCTAGAGCTCCACATCTACACGTCCACACACGGAATTCCACATCTAGAACTCCACATCTCTCCCTATCTACATTCTTCTCTCTTGTCCTGCCCTCTCTTCTCCCTCTCCGTCTTCTGCCCTCTCTTCCTCACTCCCTCCTTTCCTTCCCATCCCCCACACCACAGTATTTCACATTATCTCCCCCGGCTATTATCCTTTCTCCTTTCTCTCCCCTGCCCACCTTTCCCAGTCATTTTTCTCCTTTCTCTCCCTCCTCCCCATCCCCCCTCATTTCTCTCCCTCCCCATCCCCGTCCTCCCTCTCCCTCCTCCTCCTTTGTATCCCCCTTCCCCCTCCCTCTCCCCTCTCCTCCTTCTCCCTATGCACCATACCACATAATTTTCCATCACTTCTCCTCTTCCTCCGTCTTACCTCTCTCTCTTACTCTCTCTCTTTCTCTCTCACCCCGTTACCCAATCCCCTGAAAAGCCTCCCCTGAGTTGAACAAAATCGTCTAGTGGCAGCAAGAATAATCAAGCCATCCGTGAGGTGAAGGGGTTAACAGAGACAAGGAAAAAAAATGCAGGAAAAAAACAGAGAAGAGTAGAAGGGAAAATTAATATCACTAGGGAGGAAAAAATATATAGAAAAAAGTCATAATTTCCCCATATGGTAAAGGAATGTTCGTGTCGGGGATGAAGGTAAACACGCATATGTGGCATTATTTTTATTAAGTACACATATTACATTTATTAAGCACATATTACATTACATTACATTTATTAAGTACATATTACATTTAATAAGCACATATTACATTACATTTATGAAGCACATATTACATTACATTTATTAAGCACATATTACATTACATTTATTGAGCACATATTACATTACATTTATTAAGCACATATTACATTACACTTATTAAGCACATATTAAATTACATTTATTAAGTACATATTACACTTATTTAGCACATGTTACATTTATGATGCACATATTACATTTATGAAGCACATATTACATTACATTTATTGAGCACATATTACATTACATTTATTAAGCACATATTACATTACACTTATTAAGCACATATTACATTACATTTGTTAAGTACATATTACACTTATTTAGCACATGTTACATTTATGACGCACATATTACATTTATGAAGCACATATTACATTACATTTATTAAATACATATTACATTTATTAAGCCCACCATTACAGCTACGAACACAACCATAACAAAAACTTAGGAATAGAACACTAATATCGAACTGACACACACACACACACACACACACACACACACACACACACACACACACACACACACACACACACACACACACACACACACACACACACACACACACACACAAGTGGAATCAGGAATGTGTCAGTGCTTTTCCTTGCTCCTTCCGCATTTTATTTTTTATGCAAGGAAGAAGGAACCCAAGGCCAGCAACCCGCAAGTTTGTTCCCTCCCCCCCCAAAAAAAAAAAAAGACAAATTCGAGATCTGTTCATTTGACATCTCTCTTAGTTCCGCATTCTTGTGGGCTCTTTAGCACCACTTCCTTAGCGATTTATTTTAGGATACGGTCAGTTATTATAATTTTGAACGTTATTTTTGAAGAGTATGCCTAATATTAGAAGGGTTTAAATAACACAGAGGAAGATAGCAAGGTGTAATAAACAAAACAAATCGCTTAGGAAGAGGTGTTAGGGAGCTTACTTAACCGACGAGAAGAAAAGAGGAAGAGGAAGAAATATGAAGAAGAAGAGGAGGAGGAGGAGGAGGAGGAGGGGGAGGAGGAGCGGGAGGAGGAGGAGGAGGAGAAGGAAGAAGAAGTACGGAAAAGAAAAAAGGAAGAAGAGGCTGAGCAGTGAAGATGGTGAGAATGAATGATAAACTTTCCCACAAGAGAGCAAGCTGGTATGACAGGTTCTCTCTCTCTCTCTCTCTCTCGCTAGCTTGCTCGCTCTCTCATCGAAGCTAACCTTCCCACTCTCTTCTTCCTTCTTTCCATTTTGACCTGCCTTCTCTCTCTCTCTCTCTCTCTCTCTTTCTCTCTCAAGCTCTTTCTCCCACTCCCCCCCCCCTCTCTCTCTCCTTGTGGTAATGCCTTTTTAATGACGGCTCTGAATCACCCTTTCTCACATTCGCTCACTCACTCACTTTTCTCACTCACATTCATCCATTTACTCCTAGCTCTCTCTCTCTGTCTCTCTGTCTCTCTCTCTCTCTCTCTCTACGACTGCTTTCAAGACAATGGAGGTAGCTCGTGTCTTTTGCATCTCTCTCTCTCTCTCTCTCTTTCCAACTGCTCTTCAGACAATGGAGGTAGCTGTTGTCTTCTGCATCTCTCTCTCTCTCTCTCTCTCTCTCTCTCTCTCTTTCCAACTGCTCTTAGACAATGGAGGTAGCTGTTGTCTTCTGCATCTCTCTCTCTCTCTCTCTCTCTCTCTCCCCTCATTCCCTTCCTCACTTCCCTCTCCTTTCCTCCTCCCTCTCCCATCTCCTTTCACGCTCTCCCTCTTTACGAAAGAGAGAGAGAGAGAGAGAGAGAGAGAGAGAGAGAGAGAGAGAGAGAGAGAGAGAGAGAGAGAGAGAGAGAGAGAGAGAGGCAGGTAGGAAGGAAGGAAGGAAAGAAGACAGGATGGAAGGGAGGCAGGTAGGAAGGAAGGAAGGCAGGCAGGCAGGCAGGCATGGCAGGCAGGAGGGAAGGAAGGAAGGAAGGAGTAATCAATAATCTGTTGTGAGGAGGTCAGGCTCTTATTTGACCCTTGACCTGGCTTCAAGAACTGATGGAGAGATAGTGGAGAGACGGAGGAAAGGAGAGAAAGAGGGAGAGAAAGATAGAGGAGAGACGGAGGAAAGGAGAGAAAGAGGGAGAGAAAGACAGCGAGGAAGAGAGGGAAGGAGTGAAAGAAAGATAGGGAGGGAGAGAAAGAGGGAAGAAGAGAATGGAGGAAGGAAATAGAATATGAGGAGAGAGTGATAAAGGAAGGAGGGTGAATGGAGAAAGGAAGGAAGGAAGGAAGGAGAAGGAAAAAGAGAGTAGGAGAGAGAGAAAGAAGAAATGGAGGGAATGGAATGGGAGAAGGGAGAGGAGGGAGAGGAGAGAAGGAGGGAAGGAAGGAAGAGGGAGAAAAAAAAAGGAAATGAAATAAAGATAGGAGAAAGAGATGGAAGCAGGAGAGAAAAAGCCACGAATTTGAATGAAAGGAGAGAGAGAGAGAGAGAGAGAGAGAGAGAGAGAGAGAGAGAGAGAGGACTGGAAAATGGAAGAAAGAGTTGATGCGAAAACAAAGGAGGACAGGAAAGAGAGAAGGAAGGAAGGAAGGAAGGAAGTATGTGAGGAAGGAAGGAAAGGAGAAGAGTAAGGATAATATGAATGAATGAATGAATGAATGAATTAGGGGATCGGTGAGTGAATTACTAAAGGAATGAGTGCACTAGTGAGTTAATGAATGAATGAATGAATGAAAAAACGAGGAAAGGAAGGAAGGAAGGAAGAAAGGAAGGAAAGAAGGAAGAAAAGAAGGAAGGAAGGAAGAAAGGTCAGCTGGATACAAAGAGAAGAGAGAGAGAGAGAAGGAATGACAAGACAGATGGAGAGATAAGAGAAGAGGGAGGGAGAGAGGAAGAAGAGGGAGGGAGAGAGGAAGAAGAGGGAGAAGGCGAGGAAGAGGGGAAACGGAGAGAAAGAACAGTAAGAAGAGATCATAAATAACAGAGAGAGAGAGAGAGAGAGAGAGAGAGAGAGAGAGAGAGAGAGATGGAAGTAGGCCAAGGTACGATTACTATGCAAGAGGGAGTCAAGCCATAGAAGCGGCCATTAAGAAGTGTGCCAATAGGGGGGGTCGTCACTGAGGAGGGACGCAATCAACGCACCATTTACTACTACGTCTACAGCCACCTCACGTCATCATCATCATCATCATCATCATCATCATCATCATCATCATCTTTATCCTCCGCCTTCTCCTTTTCCTACTCCTTCCCCTCCCCCCTCCTCCTCCTCCTCCTCCTCATCATCATCATCATCATCATCATCATCTTTATCCTCCGCCTTCTCCTTTTCCTCCTCCTTCCCCTCCCCTCTTCCTCCTCCTCGTCCTCCTCCTCGTCCTCGTCCTCGTCCTTGTCCTCCTCCTCCTCTTCCTCCTCGTCCTCGTCCTCGTCCTCCTCCTCGTCCTCCTCCTCGTCGTCGTCGTCCTCCTCCTCCTCCTCCTCATCATCATCATCATCATCATCATTCACAGTTTGATTTAGGCTTCACGAACCCTCTTGCTGCCCGCGTTTTCCCAAGTTGAATAAAATCGTCTGGAGAGAGAGAGAGAGAGAGAGAGAGAGTCTGTCGTGAGGGATCAAGGAGGTAAGGACAGAGGGAAAGAGGAAAAGACGGAGGGGGAAATGGAAGAAAGGAGAGAGAGACGGAGAGAGGGAGGAGGGAGAGACGGAGGAAAGGAGGAAGAGATGGAGAGATAGAGGGAAGGAGGGAGAGAAGGAGGGAAGGACTTGAATTCGCCAGAGGGTGTGAGTTGGAGGACCAGATGCTGAAGAAGCTGAGTGTATCCAGGTCAAGGAGGTGGAGGGAATGTGGAGGAAATGTGGAGGAAATGTGGAGGGAATGTGGAGGAAATGTGAAGGGAATGTGGAGGAACTGTGGAGGGAATTTGGAGGGAATGTGGAGTGAATATGATGGAAATGTGGAGGAAATGTGGAGGGACTTTGGAGGGAATGTGGAGGAAATGTGGAGGGAATGTGGAGGAAATGTGGAGAGAATGTGGAGGGAGTTTGGAGGGAACGGAGGAAATGTGAAGAATGAGCAAGTTTTAGAGCCGCCTCAGTAAGAAAGAGAGAGAGAGAGAGAGAGAGAGAGAGAGAGAGAGAGAGAGAGAGAGGGGATGGAGAGAAGGTGAAAAGTAAACTGAAGTGATAGTTCTGAGAAGCGTTTAGGGAAGGAGGAAGGGAAAGAGTCAAGGAGGAAGGGAGGGAGAGGGGGAAGGAGGGAATAGGGAAAGAGGGGGGAGGTTGGAGGAAAGGAGGAGAGAAGGGAAGAAAGGAAGGAGGAAAAAGTAAACGAAGGAAAGACTGGAGAACAGGGAAGGAGGGAAGAAGGGAAAAAGAAAAGAAAGGAATGAGGAAAAAGAAGGAAGAAAGGAAGAGACAAGCAGACAGGGGAAAAGAAAGGGAGGAGGAAAGAGAGAGAAGGAAGGAAAGAAGAAGGAAGGAAAGCAGGGACGGAGGGAAAAGAGGAAGGAAAGAGGGGGAGGAGGAACAAGAGGGAAGGAGAGATAGGAGAAGGAAGGGAAGGAGGGAGAGTAACGAGAGATGAGAATAGAGGTCCTTATGTTTTCAGTCACTTGGTTTATCAGTTATTTCCTTCTATACTGTGCTCATTTTATCTTGGCCTAAGTCTGCCATCCTTTCTGCCTGATGAGAGATTAACACTAAAACACGGCCCTAGTCACGAAGAAGTGCTATGGAGAGGGCTACAGAACTATATTTTTCTACCACTGAGCTACGTGAAATGAACTGAAAAGGGACGAAAATCCGGGCAAAAATTAAAATGAAAAAAACTTACTTTCTTATCTATACTTATCTGTATTTTTTTTTTAATTTACTGAAAATGAATAGCCGTATCTCCAGGTCAAAGGCCCTTGATATCAGGATTGTTCTGGGAAATCACTTGGCTTGTCACTCCACTGTAGAGTCACGTGAAGATAGCGCTACATCGAGTGAGAGGATGGCGTAGACTGCCACGTGGTGATAGGTGATGTAGGGTGTGGAGGGGTTAGAGTTCGTCCTGGAATGGAATAAATTAATGTGGGGTGGGTGACAACAGGGAGAAGATAGAAGGGAGGAGAACATAGAAGGAAGAAGATAGAAGGAAGGAGAACATAGCAGGGAGGAGAATATAGCAGGGAGAATATAGCAGGGAGGAGAATATAACAGGGAGAAGAATATAGCAGGGAGGAGAATATAACAGGGAGAAAATGGCAGGGAGGAGTACATAGCAGGGAGAATATAGCAGGGAGAATATAGCAGGCTTCTATGGCCCCCTCCCTGCTAATTAAGACAGAATGGAGTCAGGTGGAAATGAGGGCTGGAGTTGGTGAAAGTATTGAAACTCTCAGGCTCCCTTGACTCACCTGGATGGAAAGGTGTGTATTTACCTGGCATTAATAGAGTTGGTTCGGTCATGAGGGGGCAAAAAATATTACCTTTATAAATATACACGCTCGTTTTCTCATATTTCATTCCAGTGATATTCTCCAGGTGTTTTGTCTCACCTGCCCTCACCTGTCCTAATGTATTGAGAGAGAGAGAGAGAGAGAGAGAGAGAGAGAGAGAGAGAGAGAGAGAGAGAGAGAGAGAGAGTTTATCTTTATGACCTAAATTATCCATTTGACCCTAATATTCAAAGCCAAATCAGCTCTAACCTAGCCTAACCTAACCTACCTTCTCTTAACCCAATCTAACCTGACCAATTGTAACCGAATTTAAACTAAACTACCCTAAATTACACTTCCCTAACCTAATCTACAAACCTAATCTACCTACCCTAATCTACCCAACCTAATCTACCCTAATCTAACTCAGTCTGACCTAATCCTACCTCTCTTTGTGTAAGTTGATCTGTAATTTAATTCCTCCCGACCCGGCTTAACTTTTGCTTTCTCTGGTAAGGGACGGAGTTTTGCGTCGTGTTGCCTGCATTAAAAACTATCATCATCATTATCCTCCTCCTCCTCCTCCTCCTCATCATCATCATCACTGTCTTTGTTATCATAAGCATAGGCATCCTGATCCTCCTCTTCCTCATTACCATCATCATCACTATCATTTTTATTATCATCATCATCATCATCATCATCATTATCACAGTCATAGTTATCATAAGCATAGGCATCATGATCCTCCTCTTCCTCATCACCATCATCATCACTATCATCATCATCATCATCATTTGAATCTAAATAACAAATCTTAACCTTCCGTAATACGATCAAATTTAATCTAATCTAACCCTGATTAACACGAACTTAAATCCGAACTAATCTAACCCAATCAATCTTAATCTAGCCTAACACCACAGCCTAACCCAGCAGCCTATCCAAACTTTATTTAACTAATCTAACAGCTTATCCTAGTTTTATCCACCCTAGTCTAGCCTAACTTGTCCTAAATATACTAATCCAATCCACTCCCAGTTAATCCAATCCGACCCGCACCTGCCCGACTCCACCCCCCTCCCCCTCCCCGCGAGCTGGTGGAGTGGGGTTTGGGGAAGTGAGCCTCCCTCACCCACCCTGCCAGCACTTTGTTTTAATTATGGGGGGAGGGGAGGGGAGGAGAGGGGAGGGGAGGAGAGGGGAGGGAAGGGGAGGGGAGGAGAGGGGAGGGGAGGAGAGGGAAGGGAAGGGAAGGGAGAGATAGCGAGGGGAGGGAAGGGATGTGAAGGGAGAGATAGTAAGGGAAGAGGAAGGAAGGGAGGAGGGTTAGGTGAAGAGAGGGAGGGTGGGGAGGAGAGGGAAGGGGAAAGGATGGGAGATGAGGGGAATAAGGCTAGGGGAGGGGAAAGGAAGAGGAGAAAGAGGGATGGAGAGAAGGAAAGAAAATGGAGCTGAGGGAACGGGAGGGAAGGGTAGGTAAGGGGAGAGGAGGGAAGGGTAGATGAGGGGAGGGGAGGGGTGAGAGAAGCCAGGGGAAGCGTGGGGAGGTAAGGGGAGGAGGGGAAGTGACCCGCCGCTACCCAGCCACCTGAACGGCACTTCGTTTTAATTTGGAGGTAAAATTTAACGTGGTTTACCCTTCGGCCTTAAACTTTATAGTGGAGGAGGGGAAGGGAGGGGAGGGATTGGAGGGGAGGGGAGGGGAGAGGAGGGAAGGGAAGGAAGGGGCTGGCGAGGAAAATACAAAAAATTAGATCATGAGAGAGAGAGAGAGAGAGAGAGAGAGAGAGAGAGAGAGAGAGAGAGAGAGGGAGAGAGAGAGAGAGAGAGAGTAAAGAGGTGGCGAGGGAAAGAGAGAGGAGTGAAATAAAGAGGAAGTGAGAGTATAGGAAGAGAAAGGGAAGAGAAAACGATGGAATGAAGGAAGGGAAGGAAAAGGGATAAGATAGAGAAGAAGGGTGAAGGAAGAGGGGGATAGGGAGGGAGGAAAAGGAGAGGGAGGAAAGAGAGGGGGTGAGGGGAAGAGGAGGGATGGGAAGGGAGGTGAGGGGAAGTTTGAGGAACCTCGGGGGAGAGAGAGGAGGGGAGAGACGGGGAGGGGAGAGAAAGAGAGGGGAGAGAAATTGAATGAAGAGTTAGGATGGGGAGGAAGGAAAGGAAGGAAAAGAGGAGAAAAGAGGGGGAAGGGAGTGGAGTGTGGAAGTGAAGGGAGTGGAGTGGGGGAGTGAAGGGGAGGGGGTGTGGGGAAGTGTGGTGGGAGGGGAGGGGATCAATTAAGAGGAAAGAGGTGAGGAGGGACGGAGAGGAAG
>NC_137033.1:16672395-16739895 GCF_032717465.1 Coenobita brevimanus
GATGGGTGAGGATTGTGTAAGATGAGTGTGGGCTAGGTGAGGATTGTATGTGGTGTGTGTGAGATGGGTGAGGATTGTATGAGGTGTGTGGGATGGGTGAGGATTGTACGAGATGTGTGTGGGATGGAGGAGGATTGTGTGAGGTGTTTGGGATGGGTGAAGATTGTGTGAGATGTGTGTGTGATGGATGAGGATTGTGTGAGATGTGTGTGGGATGGGTGAGGAGTGTATAAGGTGCAGGGGTTGGGTGAGGATTGTATGATGTGTGTGTGTGATGGGTGAGGATTGTATGAGATGTGTGTGGGATGGGTGAGGAGTGTATAAGGTGTAGGGGTTGGGTGAGGATTGTATGTGGTGTGTGTGGGATGGGTGAGGATTGTATGTGGTGTGTGTGGGATGGGTGAGGATTGTATGTGGTGTGTGTGGGATGGGTGAGGATTGTATGTGGTGTGTGTGGGATGGGTGAGGATTGTATGTGGTGTGTGTGGGATGGGTGAGGATTGTATGTGGTGTGTGTGGGATGGGTGAGGATTGTATGAAGTTTGTGTGGGATGGGTGAGGATTGCGTGAGGTGTGTGTCTGTGAAAATGGAAGGGGTTAGGAGCTGTGAGAGGTGTACGGGGATAAGTGTATGAGGAGGGGTGTATGTTTTTGACGGTGTGAGTGTATGATGTATAAAAAAAAAAATAAAGAACTACGAAAGGACACACAAAAAATGTAGTGGTATAATGACCCCTGATTACCTGTTGATTGCAAGGTATGACTGGTAATTAAGGTAAAGGTACGCTGTTACAGAAAGATGTTACGATGGTTACTGATGGTATATTGACATTACTGTAATGAATGCTTCTAAGAGTAAGGCTTTGGTGCGGTACAAGAATTATCGAGATACTGTACGATGATTTTTATGGAGTACCCTAAACATTTACACTGGTAATAGAGAAGACTGTAAATATTAGCAAAGAAACGAGAGAAATGATAGTACAGACAGGATGAAATAGTAGTAAAAATAGACAGAAAGGGCTAAAGAAAAACTATGCTAATATAGAAATGGGGAAACTTAATAAAGAAGGGGAATTATAGTATTTTTCATTTTAACCTGGCATATATATAAGCCTCGTTGCAGCCTGTCTCATGCAGCTCAGTGGGAGAAAAAGACACCACTAGGGCTTTACGTTCATTCCATTGCACCTCTTCGTGACTAGCATCATATTTGTGTTTATCTCGTGTTAGCTCAGCATTAGAGATAAAAGGAAGGAAATTTTAGGCCTAGTAAAAGTGAAAAGAGTATAGGAAACAAGAAGACTCCAAGGCCTCACTGTCCACCATTTGCCGCATTAGTCGATGGAATAGAGAGAGAGAGAGAGAGAGAGAGAGAGAGTGCATAAGTAAAATATCTTCATCCCACCTTAACAAGAAGCCACCGTGAACAATGTATTAGTTCCTCGTAAAGTGAAAATACAAAATTACGCATCCAACGCTTTGAGGGAAATTAGAGGAAACGAAATATTTTGATGATCCAGGTTTTAGTGAGCTACAGGGAAATAAAAAAAAAGCTATCTACCTACCTGTACATACCTGTCTATTTATTACTTATCTACAGGTATCTATTTGTCTGTCTACCTAAGTTCCTACCTGTTCGTATCTTTAGTGTTTATCAATCTATTTATCCAAGAGAATAACCAGACGCCTTAATCCTTGGAGGGGTGGCCACGAACAAAGGTAGAATAGCCGCTTAAGTCTCCCTTAGCGTGTGTCTAGGAGGGGAGAGAGTGGAGGAAAGAGAGGAGGAGGAAAGAGAGGAGGAGGAAAGAAGATAGAGAAAGAAGGAATGAGGAAAAAAAAGAGAAGGAAAGGAGAAAAAGGGAGAAGACGGAGAGGAAAGGTGGTGTAGAGAGGGAGAGGAAAGTTAGGAGAAGAGAGGGAAAGAGAAATGCAAGAGAAGCTGAGGAGGAAAATGGGAGGAAAGAGGAAAGATGGGAAGGAAAGGAGGGGGGGGAGAAAGAAAAAGAAGGGAAGATGGGGACGAATGAGGAAGAGATGATGGGAGGGAAAAATGGAGAGAATAGGAGAAAAGACAATTTGGGAAGGAAAAGGAGGGAGAGAAATGATTGGTTGGTGAGGAAAAGAGGGGAGAAAACAAAGAGAAAAGGGAGTGAAGACCTGGATGAAAAAAGTGGGGAGAAAGGGGGATAAAAGGTAGAGAAGACGGAGGAAAAGAATGGAGAGGAAAGCGAAAAGGGAAAGGAAGTGATGAAAGAGATAAGGAGACAAGATAAGGGATGGAGGAAAGAGGAGAGGCGAAAGGGAGAGAAGCTGGGAAGGAAAATGGAGGGGAGGAAAGGAGAAACAAGTGGGAGAAGACGGGAAGGGAAAAATAAAGGGAGGAAAGGAGAGAAAAGGGAGAGAAGATGGGGAGGAATAGGGAGGGGAAGAGGGGAGGGATGGGGAGGAAAAGGGAGGGGAAAAAGGGAGAGATGGGGAGGAACAAGGTAAAAATTGGACCTTAACCCTCCCTTGGGGTGTGGGGAGAGAAGAGGCGAGACCCGAATGGCTTTATAAACACCCTGGGGAAATTTCTCTAGCGCTCGTTGCAGGGAAATTATTGATTATTGAGAGAGAGAGAGAGAGAGAGAGAGAGAGAGAGAGAGAGAGAGAATGTAGAAGAGGCCGAGGGCAGGCGAGAGAGACAAGGACGACGACGAATAGTGAAAGAATAAAAGGAATGAAAGGAGAAAATAGAGAAAGGAAGAGAAAATATAAATAAAAGACATTGAATATGGAAGTTAAGGGAAAAGAAATTATGATGAAATATATGAAGGGAGAGGTAAGGAGGAAGGTATGGAAGATGGAGAGAGGAGGAAAGAAATTAAGGAGGGAGGGAGAGAATGAGGAAAGTTGGTAGAGAGGAAGGATGGCTGATTAGTTTATAAGGCAGGCAGAGGAGGAGGAAGGGGGAGGAGGAAGAGAGCAAGAGGGCAAGAGAGCAAGAGGGCAAGAGAGCAAGAGGGCAAGATGAGGAAGATGAGGAAGAGAAGAGGGAGGAGGAAAAGGGGGAGGAAGAAGAGGAAGAGGAGAGAGTGCTCGTGTGCGTGCGTTAAAGGGTGGGGGGACAACTTTTGGCAGTGATAATGGTAGTGATGGTGGCAAGCTATGGAAAGGGAGGGGGGGGGGAGGAAAGGGGAGAGAAAAAGGGAGAAGAGTAGAGGAGATGAAGAGAAACTGAAGAGAATTGGAGAAAGGGAAGAGAGGAGAGTAAAGTAAGGGAAGGAAGCCAAGGGAAATTTTTTTTTTAATTTGAAACATTTCACATCAGTTCAGTTTACGCTTCATTCTCCATTAATTTTCTTTATCGCTTCATTTTTATTGTTTGCCGCTTCGTCCCCTTTCCCTGCCGTGTCTTGTTATTTTTATTTTGTCTATTTTCTCCTCCCTTTGTCATTCTTACCCGTCCCTCACCCTTCCTTCCTCCCTTTCTCCCTTATTTCCATATCTCCCTCACTCCCCTCCTGACCATTCCTCTTACCCTCCCATTCTGCCCTTTCCTTTCCGCATCTTCCCTTTCCTTTTTATTTTTTCTCCCCCCGTCATCGTCCTTTCTCCCCACCCTGCTTTTTACTCATTTCACTTTTCAATTCTTATCCGGCTTCAGCAGTTGTTACAGAGACCAGACGCTACCTGTAATAAGTTTAAAATAAGGAATACAGAACGAATTAAAACAATTTCTGTACATTTCACGTGATTAGTAATATTTAGGTTTTTTCCAGTTTTAGTAGTAGTAACATTAAAACAATGATTCTGTATCCTATAAATAACTAGATTGTTTTAATTTCAGATTTCTATCATGAACGGGACTTGAATTTGGCTCTTGTTTTTGTTTTTTCTTGGAGGGAATCTTGCTGGTTCCTGGCCTTTGGTTCCTTTTTTCCTTGCTTAGAAAATTAAATATATTTCAGTGTCTATCTTACAGTTTTACAAGATTACTCCCGTTTGATTTTTACTCAAAAGCTGATTCCCGACTGGTAAATAAGAGATACTCCAAAATGAACATTATGATTAGTCTTCAGTTCCAGAATAAGCACAAGGATTCGGTGTTACATTAACCAGTTTAGACTTTACATCAGTACTTATTTAGAGTAGGAGTAATTATCCACCGAGATATAACTTTGAATAAAGAAAATCGTATGCAAGTAAAAGCTGTGTTGTAGTAGCGAAATGTTTCCAGACCAAAGGTTTTATTGTTCCCGGGCTCATAAGCAGGTATTTGAAACTTTCTTCGTAATGTTTTCAACCACAAAATATGAACCATTTAGTACAGTTAACTAGAATTAATGTAGAGGCATTTTTAAAAATTTCACTCTGTTTTTACCTGACGATACAAAGCCATTCCCTCCCCGACCCATAGCTATAAAATGGCGGAGTATCCTTTAAGTTAAAATTACCCTCTCATTGGTACACAAGAGCTGATGAGAAAACTAAGAGGTAAACAATTCAGGGACCTATGAAAACAAGACAAGTCCTAGTTATAGATATATTTCCATATTTAAAGTCAGTACATTAAAGTCTATTTCCATGTTCACACGAATTTTATGCTTAACATTCAACAGGTCTGAATGGTTGAAATGTCAAAATCTTGTATGGGAGAATGACAGTGTTATGTATACTAATCACCAAAACTTTGCCGAATTTTCATAATTTCGTGGCTTGTTTCACGAAAAGTTCAGTGGCAGTTACATTTAATATTCGCTCTACATTTCCATTGCAGTTTGTGATAATTCTACTCTGACATTAATTTGCCGTTGCAATTCCGCACTGACGAGACGGTTTTAGGCGGTTTGTGAGTCGAGTCACTCCTTTCAGCCCTAGCAAGTTTATGTTTTTTCTTGCCATTACCAGGCGAATATGAGTAAATTCAGAATGGAAATTTTACAAGTTGCCCATACTACCGCGCAATATTACTCATTTTTATCTTAGCTCGAGTTGAGACTTGAGTGCCCAGTGTCTCCTCACGCTTAGTATGGTTAGGTTAAGAGTTGGGTTAAATAGGTTAGTTTGGGTTAGGTGTAATAGGTTAGGTTAGTTTGGGTTAGGTGTAAGAGGTTAGTTATTAATTCTTAGTTCAACGTTAGGAGATATTTTACCGGGCTGTCAAGGGAGTCAGGGAAGATAGTGCAATTAAAAATACTTCTTTGACAGGTCTAAAAAATGCATCGATAAACCTCTGCTGCGCGTTAATAATGGGCAACTATTTACTGAAGGCTACAGTAAATAACTTCAGCGAGATCTGGTCTGAATATAATCACCTGGTGGCAACAAGAACTAAAATTTTCGTCATATGGTTGAAGTGATAAAGAGATTAGATGCGAATTTGTAGAGTTAACACTGCCTTTTCAGTAGCGTGCATGACACCAATATTCTTTTATACAATTCGTGGGAACTTCATCGATATCAAAACTGCAACAAACGGAAGTTACTTAAAAAAAATTAATAAATAAATCTCTGAAGTGATAGGAAGACTAATGCCGCCTACATTACGAACCTAAACTGTTCAAGGGAGTGGGACGTTGAGTAGGGACATATGAATTATTTTGTCAAGCCACTCCTAAGACACTGGTTCAAAGTTCTTTTCGATAGAGTCAATAAGCATGGTTGTAGTTTTCAATTTAAATCGAATTAAGTTAAAATGATAAAGGCTTCAGAGCGTCGTTAACCTACAGCATTTGTGTCCCAGGAGTAGATGGACATACAGTACAAACAGCTGGGTCTTCCACGCATATCAGACAGGCGGTTGAGTCTTCTCGCACATTCTAGTCGATGGTATGCACTAAAAGGTGGGACTTCTCTGCCAACAGCTGGGCAGAAGGCAGATAGGTGGCTGAATCTTGACAACAAACCACCCATTCTCCGTTTTCTTGGTTTTCCTGCGGGGAAATTCTGTAACTGATAAAACAATAGGTAATCTTGCAGTTCTCTTTCCTCACATTTATGACTAACTAGCAAGAGTCAAAGTGCGGAGGCTTAACTCCTCCTAGACTTCAACTAACCATTAACCTCTTCCGGATATTTTCCTTTTTATTGCTGCCACTTCTTGGAAGATTTGGAGAACATTTTAAGTGACTGGGTTAGAATAAAGTCTCCATTATTCCAATCAAAGCCTGACATTTCGTTCTAAGGTAAACTCACGCAGGAAGTATAAAATAATCTTAATATACCGTACATCTTATTATTAACTTCTATAAACTAATATTCAGTTCTGCTGAGGTGAGGGGTGAGCCAAATAAATCAGTCAAGGTAACATTTTTGTTCATCTTCGTGTATCTTTAGGGAACATCAAACCACAGTCGAAATTATATGCAAAGTATGTACATAGCAGCTAAAGAGATTACATCTACTACTAAGGCTATAAACAAACCATTCACTTATGACAAACTATAGTTGCATCAATTATTTCTTAAAGCTTACCTTGTTTGGCGTCAGCAGAGTTACGCCAGCAGTGAAAATCGGGAGTTTTCTTGCTTGTCACAGTATCATTAGTTTTTTATCCAGCCTTCTTGATCCAGAAAGGGGCCACGAAACGTCACCTTGTCCACCAGCAACAACAGGCTGCCCTCCCTATTCATATACTGTTCCACATCTCTCCTTAATAAAGCGTCCTGTAGTGTAAAGCAGCATTCCAAATTCATTGCTGCTATCGACTTGTGGACTCTAGCAGACAATATACAATACCTCATTAGTCTGCTCTAACCTCTAGTTGGCTCTAAAATGCCACCTGTTAGCCAAGAATCTTTACATTTCACATTAGGGAATATTGCTCACTAATAGGCAATAACTAATACCTCACTCAGAACAAGGCAATGTACCTGTCAGTCTTAACATCTCACTAGCAGGCATGAATCTTCACCTCACGACCTGATTGTGTCCAGATGTCCATTGGCCACACTTAGAATCAATACAAAGGTTTTAGGGCAGTTGAATTGGCCAGACTCACCAGCCCAGCCATTGTATTGCGATTTCAGTCTTGCCATGCACAGTCAAGATATAAAGGATATAAATGGTGGAAGTATTGATAGGTGCCTGTTGAAGTATAGTCACGGCAGCTGGTAGTTTTGTCAGGTATAGACGATTATGACTTACCAGACCGACATCAATTACCTGGTTTTGTCAGGGGTGGTAAATACTGGTAGTCTCGTCACCTGCCCCAAACTAACTGGATAAACCCAAATGATACACTAAACATCGTGTCACTTAACAATACAAGCATATCTTTGATCTTAAACTTGAGGTGTTTGTACCTGATAAGATCTCTAACTCGTTTCAGCTCTGTTAATGGCCCAGTTTAGTATAGACTGGAAGGGTCAATTTCACTAGTAAGCAAGAAGAGTATGTCATAGCATTGAACAGTTTGCAACCACGATGCATATTATCTGAGGTCTTATTTAATCTTCAGCTGTAACTTTACATGAAATTCCATCAACACCCTGACGGCATGAAATTAAGCTTACCCTTTCCTTACCTATGTACTTGTGCTTCTTCACATCTTCATAGTCAAGGATGGTCTTGAAAATTTTCGTACCCGGTATCAAAGTATACTACTGAAATTGGTAGACAAGACTGGATACTGAAGGTTTACACTATCAGCGAGCACCAAACCTGCAGTGGAGTAACTGTCGTGTTCTGGGTGACGTTGGCGGCTTCCTAGCACTATTACCTTAGCTATTTATTTTGCATACTACACCTAAACATCAATATTCTGCATCAGTAATACACATTGGATGTTTAGGTGTCATGTACAGAATAAACTGCCAACAAGCTAATGTTAGAAAATCACCAAATCCACTCAGAAAACGACGCAAAGTGTTAATAGTTTCTCGAGTTTGTCTGGTTCAATCAAGGAATGTTTTAAGCTAGACGGAATACTTATGTCATGTCCATTTGCATTTAATATCCGTACAGTAAATATTATAGTCACCAGGATTCAGAAAAAGCCCGCAACAAAAACTGTATTCACTCGTGCCTCCCCTGACGCTTGATTTATAACTTCTAAATGGACTAAATTTAAGTGACATTTTCAACATCAGTATTTCCCACCAAGACTATTGTTCAAGATTTCCCGGTTCTACCCTCCACTACTAGGAGTATCTACTCTCTACCCCGCCCCCCCCTCATAGTTACACCATCCACCTAAAAGACTACCCTCCATGAAGACTTTATAAACAAAGCAACAATGGTTAGTATATTCTAATACACTCAGTATGGGCGAGCTCTCCTATCATGCCCTGCACGAGGCGGGGCTAGTCATCAATGCACAGGACCGTAGTCTGTGCTTTCATTGCGGGGCTCTAGCCTGAGTCATCATTGTGGCTGGATTAGTTGTCTACTATCTACTGCTAAGAGTCTACCCATCACCACCAAAGAATGTTAATTACTGAAAAAGATTAATCAAACTACACTTAATCTGAATCTCTAAAGGTCCTAAGCATCTGCAGAGGTTTCAAGTTAAAAATGGAAATAAAAATGAAATACGAATATTGAATTATACTCAACAGGAGGTTGGGGCGTAGTGTGAAGACTTCAGAGATGTAGAGAGCAGAGGCGCAGTGCGTAGACAGCAGACTGGACACCGTGTACAAAGACAACAGACAGCGTCTTCACCCCCAGTATCACACCTGCAATATATTTCGTGTTAATTCACTGGCTATGGTAAAGGCGTGCCTTGCGTATATTTAGCATCAAGAAAATTGTAAGCATTGACAAGTAGCGACGAACAGGCTGTGCTGAAAGGAATTCAAAATTGTACCTGTCACTTCTAGGACTCTACTGCTTATCTTTCTAGTTCTACCCTTCACTGCTGAAATAGTCTACCTGCCCTCCACCAGACATGTACTAACGAGTGTACTTTGAATTTCTACGCCTTTCTATTTAGAGTGAATAGCAATGGTTAGTGTTTATTAATACCACTCAGTATGAGCGAGCTCCCCTCATGCCCTGTGAGGGGCTATCATCATCAATGCACAGGACCGTAGTCCGTGCTTTCACTGAGGGGCTCTAGCCTGACTCATCATTGTGGTTGGGTTAGTTTTCTACCATCTACTGCTACGAATCTACCCTACACCACTTAAGACTACCATGCACTAACAAATCGCTTCCCTACACAAAGTTATTGTCGCGCATCTAAAGCTTTTCCATAAGCATCTGGAGATTACCTTACCTATGTCTAGTTATGCCTATTTTGACCTATTTTTCCTATTCTACACATTTATACTTTAAACTTACCTAACTTAGTATGTAGTTACCTGCCACAAAAAAAAAAAAAAAAAAAAAAAATTCCCTGTCGCTTAAGCTCGGTTCCCTAGCGCGAAAACTTCTTACCTAACTCCTCCCTACGCTAAGCTATCAGTTGCCTCCCTACGCTGAGCTGACAGTTGCCTCCCTACGCTAAGCTATCAGTTGCCTCCCTACGCTGAGCTGACAGTTGCCTCCCTACGCTGAGCTGACAGTTGCCTCCCTACGCTGAGCTGACAGTTGCCTCCCTACGCTGAGCTATCAGTTGCCTCCCTACGCTGAGCCGACAGTTGCCTCCCTACGCTGAGCCGACAGTTGCCTCCCTACGCTGAGCCGACAGTTGCCTCCCTACGCTGAGCCGACAGTTGCCTCCCTACGCTGAGCCGACAGTTGCCTCCCTACGCTGAGCCGACAGTTGCCTCCCTACCCTCCGCCTTCAGTTGCCTCCCTACCCTCCGCCATCAGTTGCCTCCCTACCCTCCGCCATCAGTTGCCTCCCTACGCTAAGCTATCAGTTGCCTCCCTACGCTGAGCTGACAGTTGCCTCCCTACGCTAAGCTATCAGTTGCCTCCCTACGCTGAGCTGACAGTTGCCTCCCTACGCTAAGCTATCAGTTGCCTCCCTACGCTGAGCTGACAGTTGCCTCCCTACGCTGAGCTGACAGTTGCCTCCCTACGCTGAGCTGACAGTTGCCTCCCTACGCTGAGCTGACAGTTGCCTCCCTACGCTGAGCTGACAGTTGCCTCCCTACGCTGAGCTGACAGTTGCCTCCCTACGCTGAGCCGACAGTTGCCTCCCTACGCTGAGCCGACAGTTGCCTCCCTACGCTGAGCCGACAGTTGCCTCCCTACGCTGAGCCGACAGTTGCCTCCCTACGCTGAGCCGACAGTTGCCTCCCTACGCTGAGCCGACAGTTGCCTCCCTACGCTGAGCTGACAGTTGCCTCCCTACGCTGAGCTGACAGTTGCCTCCCTACGCTGAGCTGACAGTTGCCTCCCTACGCTGAGCTGACAGTTGCCTCCCTACGCTGAGCTGACAGTTGCCTCCCTACGCTGAGCTGACAGTTGCCTCCCTACGCTGAGCTGACAGTTGCCTCCCTACGCTGAGCTGACAGTTGCCTCCCTACGCTGAGCTGACAGTTGCCTCCCTACGCTGAGCTGACAGTTGCCTCCCTACGCTGAGCTGACAGTTGCCTCCCTACGCTGAGCTGACAGTTGCCTCCCTACGCTGAGCTGACAGTTGCCTCCCTACGCTGAGCTGACAGTTGCCTCCCTACGCTGAGCTGACAGTTGCCTCCCTACGCTGAGCTGACAGTTGCCTCCCTACGCTGAGCTGACAGTTGCCTCCCTACGCTGAGCTGACAGTTGCCTCCCTACGCTGAGCTGACAGTTGCCTCCCAACGCTGAGCTGACAGTTGCCTCCCAACGCTGAGCTGACAGTTGCCTCCCAACGCTGAGCTGACAGTTGCCTCCCAACGCTGAGCTGACAGTTGCCTCCCAACGCTGAGCTGACAGTTGCCTCCCAACGCTGAGCTGACAGTTGCCTCCCTACGCTGAGCTGACAGTTGCCTCCCTACGCTGAGCTGACAGTTGCCTCCCTACGCTGAGCTGACAGTTGCCTCCCTACGCTGAGCTGACAGTTGCCTCCCTACGCTGAGCTGACAGTTGCCTCCCTACGCTGAGCTGACAGTTGCCTCCCTACGCTGAGCTGACAGTTGCCTCCCTACGCTGAGCTGACAGTTGCCTCCCTACGCTGAGCTGACAGTTGCCTCCCTACGCTGAGCTGACAGTTGCCTCCCTACGCTGAGCTGACAGTTGCCTCCCTACGCTGAGCTGACAGTTGCCTCCCAACGCTGAGCTGACAGTTGCCTCCCAACGCTGAGCTGACAGTTGCCTCCCAACGCTGAGCTGACAGTTGCCTCCCAACGCTGAGCTGACAGTTGCCTCCCAACGCTGAGCTGACAGTTGCCTCCCAACGCTGAGCTGACAGTTGCCTCCCAACGCTGAGCTGACAGTTGCCTCCCAACGCTGAGCTGACAGTTGCCTCCCAACGCTGAGCTGACAGTTGCCTCCCAACGCTGAGCTGACAGTTGCCTCCCAACGCTGAGCTGACAGTTGCCTCCCAACGCTGAGCTGACAGTTGCCTCCCAACGCTGAGCTGACAGTTGCCTCCCAACGCTGAGCTGACAGTTGCCTCCCAACGCTGAGCTGACAGTTGCCTCCCAACGCTGAGCTGACAGTTGCCTCCCAACGCTGAGCTGACAGTTGCCTCCCAACGCTGAGCTGACAGTTGCCTCCCAACGCTGAGCTGACAGTTGCCTCCCAACGCTGAGCTGACAGTTGCCTCCCAACGCTGAGCTGACAGTTGCCTCCCAACGCTGAGCTGACAGTTGCCTCCCAACGCTGAGCTGACAGTTGCCTCCCAACGCTGAGCTGACAGTTGCCTCCCAACGCTGAGCTGACAGTTGCCTCCCAACGCTGAGCTGACAGTTGCCTCCCAACGCTGAGCTGACAGTTGCCTCCCAACGCTGAGCTGACAGTTGCCTCCCAACGCTGAGCTGACAGTTGCCTCCCTACGCTGAGCTGACAGTTGCCTCCCTACGCTGAGCTGACAGTTGCCTCCCTACGCTGAGCTGACCGTTGCCTCCCTACGCTGAGCTGACCGTTGCCTCCCTACGCTGAGCTGACCGTTGCCTCCCTACGCTGAGCTGACCGTTGCCTCCCTACGCTGAGCTGACCGTTGCCTCCCTACGCTGAGCTGACCGTTGCCTCCCTACGCTGAGCTGACCGTTGCCTCCCTACGCTGAGCTGACCGTTGCCTCCCTACGCTGAGCTGACCGTTGCCTCCCTACGCTGAGCTGACCGTTGCCTCCCAACGCTGAGCTGACCGTTGCCTCCCAACGCTGAGCTGACCGTTGCCTCCCAACGCTGAGCTGACCGTTGCCTCCCAACGCTGAGCTGACCGTTGCCTCCCTACGCTGAGCTGACCGTTGCCTCCCTACGCTGAGCTGACCGTTGCCTCCCTACGCTGAGCTGACCGTTGCCTCCCTACGCTGAGCTGACCGTTGCCTCCCTACGCTGAGCTGACCGTTGCCTCCCTACGCTGAGCTGACCGTTGCCTCCCTACGCTGAGCTGACCGTTGCCTCCCTACGCTGAGCTGACCGTTGCCTCCCTACGCTGAGCTGACCGTTGCCTCCCTACGCTGAGCTGACCGTTGCCTCCCTACGCTGAGCTGACCGTTGCCTCCCTACGCTGAGCTGACCGTTGCCTCCCTACGCTGAGCTGACCGTTGCCTCCCTACGCTGAGCTGACCGTTGCCTCCCTACGCTGAGCTGACCGTTGCCTCCCTACGCTGAGCTGACCGTTGCCTCCCTACGCTGAGCTGACCGTTGCCTCCTACGCTGAGCTGACCGTTGCCTCCCTACGCTGAGCTGACCGTTGCCTCCCTCCGCTGAGCTGACCGTTGCCTCCCTACGCTGAGCTGACCGGTGCCTCCCTCCGCTGAGCTGACCGTTGCCTACCTACGCTGAGCTGACCGTTGCCTCCCTACGCTGAGCTGACCGTTGCCTCCCTACGCTGAGCTGACCGTTGCCTCCCTACGCTGAGCTGACCGTTGCCTCCCTACGCTGAGCTGACCGTTGCCTCCCTACGCTGAGCTGACCGTTGCCTCCCTACGCTGAGCTGACCGTTGCCTCCTACGCTGAGCTGACCGTTGCCTCCCTACGCTGAGCTGACCGTTGCCTCCCTACGCTGAGCTGACCGTTGCCTCCCTACGCTGAGCTGACCGTTGCCTCCCTACGCTGAGCTGACCGTTGCCTCCCTACGCTGAGCTGACCGTTGCCTCCCTACGCTGAGCTGACCGTTGCCTCCCTACGCTGAGCTGACCGTTGCCTCCCTACGCTGAGCTGACCGTTGCCTCCCTACGCTGAGCTGACCGTTGCCTCCCTACGCTGAGCTGACCGTTGCCTCCCTACGCTGAGCTGACCGTTGCCTCCCTACGCTGAGCTGACCGTTGCCTCCCTACGCTGAGCTGACCGTTGCCTCCCTACGCTGAGCTGACCGTTGCCTCCCTACGCTGAGCTGACCGTTGCCTCCCTACGCTGAGCTGACCGTTGCCTCCCTACGCTGAGCTGACCGTTGCCTCCCTACGCTGAGCTGACCGTTGCCTCCCTACGCTGAGCTGACCGTTGCCTCCCTACGCTGAGCTGACCGTTGCCTCCCTACGCTGAGCTGACCGTTGCCTCCCTACGCTGAGCTGACCGTTGCCTCCCTACGCTGAGCTGACCGTTGCCTCCCTACGCTGAGCTGACCGTTGCCTCCCTACGCTGAGCTGACCGTTGCCTCCCTACGCTGAGCTGACCGTTGCCTCCCTACGCTGAGCTGACCGTTGCCTCCCTACGCTGAGCTGACCGTTGCCTCCCTACGCTGAGCTGACCGTTGCCTCCCTACGCTGAGCTGACCGTTGCCTCCCTACGCTGAGCTGACCGTTGCCTCCCTACGCTGAGCTGACCGTTGCCTCCCTACGCTGAGCTGACCGTTGCCTCCCTACGCTGAGCTGACCGTTGCCTCCCTACGCTGAGCTGACCGTTGCCTCCCTACGCTGAGCTGACCGTTGCCTCCCTACGCTGAGCTGACCGTTGCCTCCCTACGCTGAGCTGACCGTTGCCTCCCTACGCTGAGCTGACCGTTGCCTCCCTACGCTGAGCTGACCGTTGCCTCCCTACGCTGAGCTATCATTTGCCTCCCTAAGCTGAGCTATCATTTGCCTCCCTAAGTTAAGATCATTTTCCTCCCTAGCTATCATCCTACCTACCTATAGCTTCCTATCATCCTATCGCAGCCTGTAAGCCTATCATCCTATCGCAGCCTGTAAGCCTATCATCCTATCGCAGCCTGTAAGCCTATCATCCTATCGCAGCCTGTAAGCCTATCATCCTATTATAGCCTATAAGCCTATCATCCTATCGCAGCCTATAAGCCTATCATCCTATCGCAGCCTATAAGCCTATCATCCTATCGCAGCCTATAAGCCTATCATCCTATCGCAGCCTATAAGCCTATCATCCTATCGCAGCCTATAAGCCTATCATCGTATCGCAGCCTATAAGCCTATCATCGTATCGCAGCCTATAAGCCTATCATCGTATCGCAGCCTATAAGCCTATCATCGTATCGCAGCCTATAAGCCTATCATCGTATCGCAGCCTATAAGCCTATCATCGTATCGCAGCCTATAAGCCTATCATCGTATCGCAGCCTATAAGCCTATCATCGTATCGCAGCCTATAAGCCTATCATCCTATCGCAGCCTATAAGCCTATCATCGTATCGCAGCCTATAAGCCTATCATCCTATCGCAGCCTATAAGCCTATCATCCTATCGCAGCCTATAAGCCTATCATCCTATCGCAGCCTATAAGCCTATCATCCTATCGCAGCCTATAAGCCTATCATCCTATCGCAGCCTATAAGCCTATCATCCTATCGCAGCCTATAAGCCTATCATCCTATCGCAGCCTATAAGCCTATCATCCTATCGCAGCCTATAAGCCTATCATCCTATCGCAGCCTATAAGCCTATCATCCTATCGCAGCCTATAAGCCTATCATCCTATCGCAGCCTATAAGCCTATCATCCTATCGCAGCCTATAAGCCTATCATCCTATCGCAGCCTATAAGCCTATCATCCTATCGCAGCCTATAAGCCTATCATCCTATCGCAGCCTATAAGCCTATCATCCTATCGCAGCCTATAAGCCTATCATCCTATCGCAGCCTATAAGCCTATCATCCTATCGCAGCCTATAAGCCTATCATCCTATCGCAGCCTATAAGCCTATCATCCTATCGCAGCCTATAAGCCTATCATCCTATCGCAGCCTATAAGCCTATCATCCTATCGCAGCCTATAAGCCTATCATCCTATCGCAGCCTATAAGCCTATCATCCTATCGCAGCCTATAAGCCTATCATCCTATCGCAGCCTATAAGCCTATCATCCTATCGCAGCCTATAAGCCTATCATCCTATTATAGCCTATAAGCCTATCATCCTATTATAGCCCATAAGCCTATCATCCTATTATAGCCCATAAGCCTATCATGCTATCCCAGCCCATAAGCCTATCATGCTATCCCAGCCCATAAGCCTATCAGGCTATCCCAGCCCATAAGCCTATCAGGCTATCCCAGCCCATAAGCCTATCAGGCTATCCCAGCCCATAAGCCTATCAGGCTATCCCAGCCCATAAGCCTATCAGGCTATCCCAGCCCATAAGCCTATCAGGCTATCCCAGCCCATAAGCCTATCAGGCTATCCCAGCCCATAAGCCTATCAGGCTATCCCAGCCCATAAGCCTATCAGGCTATCCCAGCCCATAAGCCTATCAGGCTATCCCAGCCCATAAGCCTATCAGGCTATCCCAGCCCATAAGCCTATCAGGCTATCCCAGCCCATAAGCCTATCAGGCTATCCCAGCCCATAAGCCTATCAGGCTATCCCAGCCCATAAGCCTATCAGGCTATCCCAGCCCATAAGCCTATCAGGCTATCCCAGCCCATAAGCCTATCAGGCTATCCCAGCCCATAAGCCTATCAGGCTATCCCAGCCCATAAGCCTATCAGGCTATCCCAGCCCATAAGCCTATCAGGCTATCCCAGCCCATAAGCCTATCAGGCTATCCCAGCCCATAAGCCTATCAGGCTATCCCAGCCCATAAGCCTATCAGGCTATCCCAGCCCATAAGCCTATCAGGCTATCCCAGCCCATAAGCCTATCAGGCTATCCCAGCCCATAAGCCTATCAGGCTATCCCAGCCCATAAGCCTATCAGGCTATCCCAGCCCATAAGCCTATCAGGCTATCCCAGCCCATAAGCCTATCAGGCTATCCCAGCCCATAAGCCTATCAGGCTATCCCAGCCCATAAGCCTATCAGGCTATCCCAGCCCATAAGCCTATCAGGCTATCCCAGCCCATAAGCCTATCAGGCTATCCCAGCCCATAAGCCTATCAGGCTATCCCAGCCCATAAGCCTATCAGGCTATCCCAGCCCATAAGCCTATCATGCTATCCCAGCCCATAAGCCTATCATGCTATCCCAGCCCATAAGCCTATCATGCTATCCCAGCCCATAAGCCTATCATGCTATCCCAGCCCATAAGCCTATCATGCTATCCCAGCCCATAAGCCTATCATGCTATCCCAGCCCATAAGCCTATCATGCTATCCCAGCCCATAAGCCTATCATCCTATCCCAGCCCATAAGCCTATCATCCTATCCCAGCCCATAAGCCTATCATCCTATCCCAGCCCATAAGCCTATCATCCTATCGCAACCCATAAGCCTATCATCCTATCGCAACCCATAAGCCTATCATCCTATCGCAACCCATAAGCCTATCATCCTATCGCAACCCATAAGCCTATCATCCTATCGCAACCTATAAGCCTATCATCCTATCGCAACCTATAAGCCTATCATCCTATCGCAACCTATAAGCCTATCATCCTATCGCAACCTATAAGCCTATCATCCTATCGCAACCTATAAGCCTATCATCCTATCGCAACCTATAAGCCTTTCATCCTATCGCAACCTATAAGCCTATCATCCTATCGCAACCTATAAGCCTATCATCCTATCGCAACCTATAAGCCTATCATCCTATCGCAACCTATAAGCCTATCATCCTATCGCAACCTATAAGCCTATCATCCTATCGCAACCTATATGCCTATCATCCTATCGCAACCTATAAGCCTATCATCCTATCGCAACCTATAAGCCTATCATCCTATCGCAACCTATAAGCCTATCATCCTATCGCAACCTATAAGCCTATCATCCTATCGCAACCTATAAGCCTATCATCCTATCAACCTATTCTATCATCTTATCAGAGCCTATTACCCTATGATCCTTTCACAGCCTCTAAGCATATCCTATCACAGCCTATAATTACATCATCCTATCACAGCCTACAAGCACATCCTATGACAGCCTGTAAGTACATCATCGTATCACACCCTAAGCTTATCTCCTATCACCCTCTAATATCCCTCCCTGATCAACTTTTCCTATTCTACCTTCAGTTTCTTATACCTACAAAACATGCTACATCAGATATCCCCCTAAAAAAAAAAAAAAAAACTCCCTACTTTCTACTAGTCTTTCCTTAACTCTACTGCTACTGGCCCCGGGTAACCATTTCCTAAAGTTTACTCTACACCTGTTAATGTTAAAGCCACATTCACGCCATACAATCTATTGTGAAAAGATTAACCAGTCTACCCCCAATTTTAATCTCAGGTCCTAAGCATCTGTAAAGGCTAAGAGATTAAAAATTCTAATGAAAATGGAAAACTAGAATTGAATACTTAGCAGGTAGGGACGTAGTGTGAAGATGCGTAATGTGAAGACAGCAGAGACGTAGACAGCCGGAGCGCAGTGCGTAGACAGCAGACTGGACACTTGAGGATGACGACAAGAATCTTTTTCACCCCCGCATCACACCTGCAAAATATTGAATGAATTAATGATGAAGAATTAACACAAAGCCATAATATGGCTAAATGGCTCTGTGGAAGTAGAGGGAAAATAAAGGCCGGAAGAAACACGGAATTACGGAGAAGAGAGGTTGGACAGAAGAGCAGAAGAGGACGGTAAGGAAAGAATGACTGGAGACAAAGACCCCTTTTAGTCGCCTCTTACGACAAGCAGGGATACTGAGGAAGTATTCTTTCCCCCCTTCCCCAGGGGGTGTGCGAGTGTTACTGTTCTGGTTAAGGAAAAGTCCTGCCTCGCGTATATTTAGCATATTAAAGAAAAATTGCAGGTAGTTACAAGTAGCGATGAACATGCGGTGCTAAAAGGAATTGAACTTCCCACCTATCACCGCTACGACTCTACTGTTTATCATTCTAGTTGTACCCTTAACTGCAAGGACTGTCCACCTACCCTCCACCAGACTTGTACCAGCCTAAACTTTACCTTTAACTTCTAAGTCTTTCTGTGTAAACTAAGTAGCAGTGGTTAGTGTTTATTAATATGGTTAAAGCTTACACCCACACCCATAAACTATTACTAACCAGCCATTTCATCATCATACTCTCAAGGTCCTACGCATCGTTAAAAATGGAAATTAAAATGAAATCGAAAATTGAATTATACTTATCAGCAGGTAGGGGCGCAATGCGCAGAGAGAAGGGCATGAGTGCGTAGACAGCTGGTGCGCAGTGTGTAGACAGCAGACTGGACAATGTGAGAGTCTACAGAAACGATCTTCACCCCCACATCACACCTGCGAAGTATCAAGTGTTAATTTTTTGTTCGTTGAAAAGTCGTGACTCATATTTAGCGTCATTTCAAGAAAACTGCAGGCAATGCACTTATAAGTATTGATGAACATACAGAAAGGAAATGAACATACAGAAAGGAAATTTAGTGCCAACTTCCTACCATCGCTACGATTACCTTTTAGGGGTTTCTAGTTCTACCCTAGAATGATATGATTCTCTACCTACCCTGCACCACTTAAGACAAACTAAGTAGCAATGGTTAGTGTTTATTAATATCACTCAGTATGGGCGAGCACTCCCGTCATCAGCAATGCACAAGACCGTAGTCTGTGCTTTCATTACGGGGCTCTAACCTGAGTCATCATGGTGGTTGGGGTTAGTTTTCTACCATCTACTGCTACGAGTCTACCCTCCACCACTTAAGACTACCATGCAGAAAGAAATCCTTCCCTACACAGTTAATCTCTCTCATCTAAAGGTTTTCCCTAAGCATCTGGAGATACCTAATCTTCGCTAGGTATCTAGTTATACCTAGTTCTTACCTATTTATTATATCTACTTTTTGTTCTTACGAACTGCCTATATTTAAATATTACCCGACATTAAAAAAAAAATAAAGCTCGATTATCTAAAACTCAGTTCCCTGTCGCTAAAGCCCGATTCCCTAGCATTGAAACTTCCTACCTAATGTCTTCATAGCTGACAGTTGCCTCCCTAGCTACCCTCCGCCGACAGTTGCCTCCCTAGCTACCCTCCGCCGACAGTTGCCTCCCTAGCTACCCTCCGCCGACAGTTGCCTCCCTAGCTACCCTCCGCCCACAGTTGCCTCCCTAGCTACCCTCCGCCCACAGTTGCCTCCCTAGCTACCCTCCGCCCACAGTTGCCTCCCTAGCTACCCTCCGCCGACAGTTGCCTCCCTAGCTACCCTCCGCCGACAGTTGCCTCCCTAGCTACCCTCCGCCGACAGTTGCCTCCCTAGCTACCCTCCGCCGACAGTTGCCTCCCTAGCTACCCTCCGCCGACAGTTGCCTCCCTAGCTACCCTCCGCCGACAGTTGCCTCCCTAGCTACCCTCCGCCGACAGTTGCCTCCCTAGCTACCCTCCGCCGACAGTTGCCTCCCTAGCTACCCTCCGCCGACAGTTGCCTCCCTAGCTACCCTCCGCCGACAGTTGCCTCCCTAGCTACCCTCCGCCGACAGTTGCCTCCCTAGCTACCCTCCGCCGACAGTTGCCTCCCTAGCTACCCTCCGCCGACAGTTGCCTCCCCTAGCTACCCTCCGCCGACAGTTGCCTCCCTAGCTACCCTCCGCCGACAGTTGCCTCCCTAGCTACCCTCCGCCGACAGTTGCCTCCCTAGCTACCCTCCGCCGACAGTTGCCTCCCTAGCTACCCTCCGCCGACAGTTGCCTCCCTAGCTACCCTCCGCCGACAGTTGCCTCCCTAGCTACCCTCCGCCGACAGTTGCCTCCCTAGCTACCCTCCGCCGACAGTTGCCTCCCTAGCTACCCTCCGCCGACAGTTGCCTCCCTAGCTACCCTCCGCCGACAGTTGCCTCCCTAGCTACCCTCCGCCGACAGTTGCCTCCCTAGCTACCCTCCGCCGACAGTTGCCTCCCTAGCTACCCTCCGCCCACAGTTGCCTCCCTACCCTCCGCCATCAGTTGCCTCCCTACCCTCCGCCATCAGTTGCCTCCCTACCCTCCGCCCACAGTTGCCTCCCTAGCTACCCTCCGCCCACAGTTGCCTCCCTACCCTCCGCCCACAGTTGCCTCCCTAGCTACCCTCCGCCCACAGTTGCCTCCCTAGCTACCCTCCGCCCACAGTTGCCTCCCTAGCTACCCTCCGCCCACAGTTGCCTCCCTAGCTACCCTCCGCCCACAGTTGCCTCCCTAGCTACCCTCCGCCGACAGTTGCCTCCCTAGCTACCCTCCGCCCACAGTTGCCTCCCTAGCTACCCTCCGCCCACAGTTGCCTCCCTAGCTACCCTCCGCCCACAGTTGCCTCCCTAGCTACCCTCCGCCCACAGTTGCCTCCCTAGCTACCCTCCGCCCACAGTTGCCTCCCTAGCTACCCTCCGCCCACAGTTGCCTCCCTAGCTACCCTCCGCCCACAGTTGCCTCCCTAGCTACCCTCCGCCCACAGTTGCCTCCCTAGCTACCCTCCGCCCACAGTTGCCTCCCCTAGCTACCCTCCGCCCACAGTTGCCTCCCTAGCTACCCTCCGCCCACAGTTGCCTCCCTAGCTACCCTCCGCCCACAGTTGCCTCCCTAGCTACCCTCCGCCCACAGTTGCCTCCCTAGCTACCCTCCGCCCACAGTTGCCTCCCTAGCTACCCTCCGCCCACAGTTGCCTCCCTAGCTACCCTCCGCCCACAGTTGCCTCCCTAGCTACCCTCCGCCCACAGTTGCCTCCCTAGCTACCCTCCGCCCACAGTTGCCTCCCTAGCTACCCTCCGCCCACAGTTGCCTCCCTAGCTACCCTCCGCCCACAGTTGCCTCCCTAGCTACCCTCCGCCCACAGTTGCCTCCCTAGCTACCCTCCGCCCACAGTTGCCTCCCTAGCTACCCTCCGCCCACAGTTGCCTCCCTAGCTACCCTCCGCCCACAGTTGCCTCCCTAGCTACCCTCCGCCCACAGTTGCCTCCCTAGCTACCCTCCGCCCACAGTTGCCTCCCTAGCTACCCTCCGCCCACAGTTGCCTCCCCTAGCTACCCTCCGCCCACAGTTGCCTCCCTAGCTACCCTCCGCCCACAGTTGCCTCCCTAGCTACCCTCCGCCCACAGTTGCCTCCCTAGCTACCCTCCGCCCACAGTTGCCTCCCTAGCTACCCTCCGCCCACAGTTGCCTCCCTAGCTACCCTCCGCCCACAGTTGCCTCCCTAGCTACCCTCCGCCCACAGTTGCCTCCCTAGCTACCCTCCGCCCACAGTTGCCTCCCTAGCTACCCTCCGCCCACAGTTGCCTCCCTAGCTACCCTCCGCCCACAGTTGCCTCCCTAGCTACCCTCCGCCCACAGTTGCCTCCCTAGCTACCCTCCGCCCACAGTTGCCTCCCCTAGCTACCCTCCGCCCACAGTTGCCTCCCTAGCTACCCTCCGCCCACAGTTGCCTCCCTAGCTACCCTCCGCCCACAGTTGCCTCCCTAGCTACCCTCCGCCCACAGTTGCCTCCCTAGCTACCCTCCGCCCACAGTTGCCTCCCTACCCTCCGCCCACAGTTGCCTCCCTAGCTACCCTCCGCCCACAGTTGCCTCCCTAGCTACCCTCCGCCCACAGTTGCCTCCCTAGCTACCCTCCGCCCACAGTTGCCTCCCTAGCTACCCTCCGCCCACAGTTGCCTCCCTAGCTACCCTCCGCCCACAGTTGCCTCCCTAGCTACCCTCCGCCCACAGTTGCCTCCCTAGCTACCCTCCGCCCACAGTTGCCTCCCTAGCTACCCTCCGCCCACAGTTGCCTCCCTAGCTACCCTCCGCCCACAGTTGCCTCCCTAGCTACCCTCCGCCCACAGTTGCCTCCCTAGCTACCCTCCGCCCACAGTTGCCTCCCTAGCTACCCTCCGCCCACAGTTGCCTCCCTAGCTACCCTCCGCCCACAGTTGCCTCCCTAGCTACCCTCCGCCCACAGTTGCCTCCCTAGCTACCCTCCGCCCACAGTTGCCTCCCTAGCTACCCTCCGCCCACAGTTGCCTCCCTAGCTACCCTCCGCCCACAGTTGCCTCCCTAGCTACCCTCCGCCCACAGTTGCCTCCCTAGCTACCCTCCGCCCACAGTTGCCTCCCTAGCTACCCTCCGCCCACAGTTGCCTCCCTAGCTACCCTCCGCCCACAGTTGCCTCCCTAGCTACCCTCCGCCCACAGTTGCCTCCCTAGCTACCCTCCGCCCACAGTTGCCTCCCTAGCTACCCTCCGCCCACAGTTGCCTCCCTAGCTACCCTCCGCCCACAGTTGCCTCCCTAGCTACCCTCCGCCCACAGTTGCCTCCCTAGCTACCCTCCGCCCACAGTTGCCTCCCTAGCTACCCTCCGCCCACAGTTGCCTCCCTACCCTCCGCCCACAGTTGCCTCCCTACCCTCCGCCATCAGTTGCCTCCCTACCCTCCGCCATCAGTTGCCTCCCTACCCTCCGCCATCAGTTGCCTCCCTACCCTCCGCCATCAGTTGCCTCCCTACCCTCCGCCATCAGTTGCCTCCCTACCCTCCGCCATCAGTTGCCTCCCTAGCTACCCTCCTATCTATAACTTCCTATCACAGCCTATAATCCTATCGTCCTATCACAGCCTATCATCCTATCGTCCTATCACAGCCTATCATCCTATCGTCCTATCACAGCCTATCATCCTATCGTCCTATCACAGCCTATCATCCTATCGTCCTATCACAGCCTATCATCCTATCGTCCTATCACAGCCTATCATCCTATCGTCCTATCACAGCCTATCATCCTATCGTCCTATCACAGCCTATCATCCTATCGTCCTATCACAGCCTATCATCCTATCGTCCTATCACAGCCTATCATCCTATCGTCCTATCACAGCCTATCATCCTATCGTCCTATCACAGCCTATAATCCTATCGTCCTATCACAGCCTATTAGCCTATCGTCCTATCACAGCCTATTAGCCTATCGTCCTATCACAGCCTATTAGCCTATCGTCCTATCACAGCCTATTAGCCTATCGTCCTATCACAGCCTATTAGCCTATCGTCCTATCACAGCCTATTAGCCTATCGTCCTATCACAGCCTATTAGCCTATCGTCCTATCACAGCCTATTAGCCTATCGTCCTATCACAGCCTATTAGCCTATCGTCCTATCACAGCCTATTAGCCTATCGTCCTATCACAGCCTATTAGCCTATCGTCCTATCACAGCCTATTAGCCTATCGTCCTATCACAGCCTATTAGCCTATCGTCCTATCACAGCCTATTAGCCTATCGTCCTATCACAGCCTATTAGCCTATCGTCCTATCACAGCCTATTAGCCTATCGTCCTATCACAGCCTATTAGCCTATCGTCCTATCACAGCCTATTAGCCTATCGTCCTATCACAGCCTATTAGCCTATCGTCCTATCACAGCCTATTAGCCTATCGTCCTATCACAGCCTATTAGCCTATCGTCCTATCACAGCCTATTAGCCTATCGTCCTATCACAGCCTATTAGCCTATCGTCCTATCACAGCCTATTAGCCTATCGTCCTATCACAGCCTATTAGCCTATCGTCCTATCACAGCCTATTAGCCTATCGTCCTATCACAGCCTATTAGCCTATCGTCCTATCACAGCCTATTAGCCTATCGTCCTATCACAGCCTATTAGCCTATCGTCCTATCACAGCCTATTAGCCTATCGTCCTATCACAGCCTATTAGCCTATCGTCCTATCACAGCCTATTAGCCTATCGTCCTATCACAGCCTATTAGCCTATCGTCCTATCACAGCCTATTAGCCTATCGTCCTATCACAGCCTATTAGCCTATCGTCCTATCACAGCCTATTAGCCTATCGTCCTATCACAGCCTATTAGCCTATCGTCCTATCACAGCCTATTAGCCTATCGTCCTATCACAGCCTATTAGCCTATCGTCCTATCACAGCCTATTAGCCTATCGTCCTATCACAGCCTATTAGCCTATCGTCCTATCACAGCCTATTAGCCTATCGTCCTATCACAGCCTATTAGCCTATCGTCCTATCACGGCCTATTAGCCTATCGTCCTATCACGGCCTATTAGCCTATCGTCCTATCACGGCCTATTAGCCTATCGTCCTATCACGGCCTATTAGCCTATCGTCCTATCACGGCCTATTAGCCTATCGTCCTATCACGGCCTATTAGCCTATCGTCCTATCACGGCCTATTAGCCTATCGTCCTATCACGGCCTATTAGCCTATCGTCCTATCACGGCCTATTAGCCTATCGTCCTATCACGGCCTATTAGCCTATCGTCCTATCACGGCCTATTAGCCTATCGTCCTATCACAGCCTATTAGCCTATCGTCCTATCACGGCCTATTAGCCTATCGTCCTATCACAGCCTATTAGCCTATCGTCCTATCACAGCCTATTAGCCTATCGTCCTATCACAGCCTATTAGCCTATCGTCCTATCACAGCCTATTAGCCTATCGTCCTATCACAGCCTATTAGCCTATCGTCCTATCACAGCCTATTAGCCTATCGTCCTATCACAGCCTATTAGCCTATCGTCCTATCACAGCCTATTAGCCTATCGTCCTATCACAGCCTATTAGCCTATCGTCCTATCACAGCCTATTAGCCTATCGTCCTATCAGTCTATTAGCCTATCATCCTCAGCCTATATGCCTATAAGCATTTATACCTATAAGCGTATCATCCTCTCAGCCTATGAGCCTTTGAGCCTCTCATCCTCTCACAATCAACCCATCATCCTCTCACTGCCTATAATCCTTTCATCCTCTTAGCCTGTATGCCTATCATGCTCTCACAGCCTCTTAACCTGTCATCCTTTCAGTTTACAAGTCTTTCATCCTATCTCCGGCTAAGCACATCATCCTGTCCCTGTCTAAGCTTATCCTATCACAGCCTGTGCATATCTTATCACCGTCCAAGCATATCCTATCAATTAAGCAGATCATCCTATCTCATGCTGTTACTCTTCCCTGGCCAGTAACTTTTTCCTTTTCTATCTTTCAGTTCCTATACCTACAGAACATACTATATCAGATATCACACACACAAAAAAAAGCTCCCTACTTTAATCCTCTCTCCTTCTGACCCCCCTTACTTCCTAATTTTAAAACTACATTGAATGTTAAAGCTTACACCCATAACCAATAAACTAATGAAAAGATACTACCCCGCTTGCCCGTATTACTAGAAAGTTCTATGAATCATGTAAAAAATATAAAAACTGAAACAAAATGGAATTATACTTATCAGCAGATAGTGGTGCAGTGGGTTGACGGGATAGGAGCGGGTAGACGGCAGGGATGCTGTGTGTGTAGGCAACACTGTAATAGAAAACATTAATATAGTTAACGCTCTCATATGTCCACTGACCTAGCTAAATAGAAGTAATACTGTTGACCATAATCATTGGTCGATCTTTTTAGTAAGCTCAGTCTCAACATTCAAGGAAACTTCTGCACGATAAAATCAGTCGCTTTCATCACTAACTTCATTCTCCCGATACCTAATCATGCCCATTTTCATTGAGCAAGTAATCTAGTCCATACTACTGCTTTGCTGCTGAACTTAAGACTTTGGCCTTCTCCGGCCTCACTCAGCACATTACTTTGCTCAACAAGGGACAAAAAATCCTGCGAACTCAAGCTAGAAAAAAACAGTGTAAAATTCTTCTGTATTCCCCGAAACATACACTTTATAATGATCTATGCACCAAATACTCGATTAATAAATCCACTTACCGGAAAGAGACGATGCACTCCCCGCGACAGCCAGCGATATTCTCTTTATAAGTTTACGTGGAGTCGGCCTTGTAGGCTCCCCAAATCAGTCAACCGAACCACAACAGTGAACCTATACTGTTTTGAGCAATAGGTTGGTGAGTTCACTGGTCAGTGTGAAAGTGAATGCTAATTACATCATGTTTTTCACTATATTGTTTTGGTTGGATAACGCTCACAACAAAGCATAAGCAAAATAGAATTTGAGAAATAAACAGATTGTAATGTGTCTGACTCTGAAGTGCCATCTCCGAATACCCGTATCTAACGAAACTACCAGTCTTCTAGCGCCAGGGTTCGAATCAATACCGATATAAAAGATGGCAGGAAAGTGACTGACTCGGCCAACAGAAAAATGGTTAACCAGAATCCGTGTTGGGAACCTTGTTGTCGTCCTTCACGCCCTCTGTTGTGGTTACGCATAAGCTTATTGTTTATGGGTAACTAATATAATATCTTACTGGGTAACGAATATAAATCTTTAATACACACTACCAGGAGTATTTTTATTGTTTCTTCCATCCTGGTGTTGTGTAGTACCTATGTTTTATCTCATCCTTAGTATTTTTCTCCCAGTACATACATGATCAATAACAGGGGTATATGTGTTTTAGTTCTCCTCATTCTGATGTTGATGTATTGGATATTTAACCTCATATTTATATTTTTCTTTTATTCTGCTTTATCCTTTATGCATTTGTTAACAAGAGGAATATATGTATTGTCTTATTATCCTGATGTATTCTCCGTCAGTTTTATCTTTTTTTGTAGTATGTCGGTACCAGAAGTAAATTTATTGTTTTTCTCTCCTATCTACTGTCTCATTTTTTTCCCTCTAAATATATCTGAATTATTTAATATATCATGAATAAAGAAACCAACAATAATAGGCGTGTATTTATATGATGAATTGCAGTTAACATCATCTTAAACACACATAGTCAGTCACCAATAAATAAATAGGATCTCTGATACCCACCAGCATACTATTGTACATTAATTATGCATAATAAAGAGTGGCTTTGGTGTCTATTACAGCGTGCTAACTAGGCACTGCAGGTTTCAAAAACATGCACCACAAAAGCACATATTTACAGTAAGCGTTAAACATTGTATAAATATCTACTGAAAGCTTTACCGTACACAGCACAACAGTGTGAATGACCGATCATGTTTTCCTCATTCAGTATCAGGTGCACATTCGAAAAAGCCACTTCGTCTCACACTATTAAAAAACAACAACCATAGTTCCTCTATACTGATCCGTTCATTGCTTTATATGACGGAAACGTATATATTTAAATGTATTTTTCTGATGCAGTTTCACGATTTATGAACAATTATTTATCAAATATACAGCGGTTAAAATGGCGACAGCCCAAGTATGGTGGTGGCAAAATGTCTGTCCCCCAAAAGTGAACTTTGTTTAAGTGAGGACGACAAGCTTCGTCGCCAACGCCACTTACATTCGCAACGCATCACTGTCGCTCTCCGAGGTTTCAGTTAGGAGGAAGGATCCTTTTAGAGCTTTCCCATCATCGTGTATATAGTCACTGGTTCGAATCCTGGTGTGAGCAGGGGGCACCACTCGACTAGGGTATGTCTATCCGATGTGTGTGAGTTGGTGGATCAAATGAGTACCTAGGGCAACACCTGGGGGAGGTTGTTATGGTAACCTGGATGATGTACTGAAGTCGTATCCCATTATGGTGAGTGAATAACACGACACAAGCTTAGACCGCTAATTTATGGATACAAAAATCGTGGCCAAGCTTCTCCTAGCATCTGGTCCTTTACATTACATTATATTACCTTACCCTTTAGACTCAAATCGCTGTCAACCTAAATCAGTCATTCAGTCGAGAGGTATACATTAATCCAACTCATTTTTTTTTTTTCACTTCAGGCTTCGAGGCGGGGGAAGAGGATAGTGTCCCCCTTCTATGGCGCCTCCCTCCCCCCTCCCGGTGTCAGTGTGGGCGTGGGCGTGGGCTGGCGCGGGCGTGGCGGAGGGGCGTGGCCGTGTGTGTCTTGCTGGTGGCCGCCACGTTCTCTCTTTTCCTCGTCACGTCACCCAGACCCGCTGGACTCTATAGCAGGGTCATGTTTACCTGTGAGTGAGTGGGGAGATAGATAGACAGATAGATAGATAGATAGATAGATAGATAGGAAGATAAACATATAGGTGGATAGATAAGTAGATGGGTAGATTGATGGCAAATAGGCAAACACAAAGACAGATAGAAATAGGTGAGTAGGTGGAGAGAGAGAGAGAGAGAGAGAGAGAGAGAGAGAGAGAGAGAGAGAGAGAGAGAGAGAGAGAGAGAGAGAGAGAGAGAGAGAAGGATGAGTCTGTAAATTACTTTGAAAGGAGTGACTGAATCTGAGAGTGAAATTTTATGAAATGAAGGATGAGGTAGGGTGAGGCAGGGTGTGAGGTAGGGTGAGGCAGGGTGTGAGGTAGGGTGAGGCAGGGTGTGATGTAGGGTGAGGCAGGGTGTGAGGTAGGCTGAGGCAGGGTGTGAGGTAGGCTGAGGCAGGGTGTGAAGTAGGGTTGAGTGAGGCAGGGTGTATGGTAGGATGAGGTAGGATGTTACAAGGTGAAGTAGGGTGTGGCAGAGTATGAGCCAGGTTGAGGCATGATGTGAGCTACAGTGAGGCAGGGTGTGACAAGGTGAGGAGGGTGTGAGGCAGGGCGTGAGAGAGAGTGAAAAAAGATGTGGAGCAACGCAGTTTTTCGACATTTATTTATTTATTTTTTTCAGGTAATTTGGTGTAGTTTATGGCTCGTATTCGAATGTGTGTGTGCGTGCGTGCGTGTGTGTGTGTGTGTGTGTGTGTGTGTGTGTGTGTGTGTGTGTGTGTGTGTGTGTGTGTTGCCTATATTTATCTTCCTCGTATATGTATTGACATAGCTTGCGTCAGTAGCACGTGAATATACTGTATAATAAGGTGAAAAGCTGGAATATTTCGCAAAGGAAAAACTGCTACGGAGCCTCCCACATCACATTTACCCCTTTCAGTATATTTACCAGAAGCTGAACATCATCTCCTTGTCTGTCTATCTGTCTATCTATCTATCTATAGCCAGACGCTAGAGGGGTGGCCACAAGTATATACTCGTAGCCTCCACGTCACCTTTTCCCCCTCCATTTGGCACACCTCCCTCCAACTCGCACACTCGTCTCATTTATCTTTGTACTCTCTCCACATTTCATCCTTGATCTCCCCCTCCCCCTCCTCCTTTCACCCTCCACCTCACTTACAAACACTCTCTAAGTCAGTCTCTCATTCTTCATCCTTTCCACATGGCCAAACTATTTCAGTGTACCGGTACATCTCTTAACACTTGCAGTTACATCCACATCAATTCCCTGTAAGGAGAAGCTATTTGCTAGGTAGGGGTTATGTTTACCTTGTCAGAGTACCTCCTCGAACTAAAGGAGATAAATATATAAATAAATTCTTCCTGATGCAGCAGAAATGAGCTAGGAAGTGGGTAATGGGAAAGATTCGTCTTGAAATTTTATTATCTGTAGTGTATAGTGTGCATAAAACCTTTTCAGATAATCGTATTTAATTTCCATTTTCAGTTAATCGTGCCCCAGAATATATTCTGGACTTTATGGTGCCTTCTGCAAATGCCTCTGGTTCATCATCATCATTATCATCGTCACTCTCATCACTACCACCACAAGACATGGAAGGAGGGAAAGTGGAGAGTAAAGAGAAAGGGGAAGGGAAGAAGGGCGATGATGCCCAGAAGGAAAAGGACATACTGGAGAAGGGGAAAAATGGGTTCCTGGTTCACACTCCGGGCTGCATCATACCTGACTTCGATCCCTTCCATCCCACCATTACGAAATTTATCTCCACTCCAAACCAGGCAAGTCAAAGTCCAGCTAGGCAAGTCCACCCTTTAATTGAGTTTTAAGACTCCATTCTCTTTGGTGTTTATTGCGTCCGTTTTCTTCTATGCAGGGGAAGGTTGCCGATCTTTTTCTCCTCACAGTAATAAGCTGTATTTCTGTTGCCATAGGACACTTAGAAGCGTCTTTCCTTAAACAGTTAATTTTGCATCTCAAGCCTTGATTTTCTTTTCCATGTTTATATCTAATTGCTATGGACAGTTAAAGGAATTTTCTTTGGACGATTATGGAGATGATGTGTAAGTACTGATGATGATGATAATATTTTTTTCAGATTCTCCTTGTTCCTCGATTTTGCCTTGCTCATTTTATAACTGGGAACAATGATGATAATGATGATGATGATGATGGTGATGATGATGATGATGATGATGATGATGATGATGATGATTTTTATTTTTATTTTTCAGATGACTTGCAAAGGTCCTCCAGCACTGACATCAGCTGGGGGGACTACTTTATATTTCCACCAAGACGTGCTCATCAAAAACCACGAGCAATATCTCAACATATCCAGGGAGATGATACAGCAGCAGCAGCAGCAGAAGGCGGCCCGGTCAGCAGCACGCACTACCACCACTCATCCACCACCACCTCCACCCAGCAACACATCATCCACTCATCGCTCTCCGTCTTCCACCCCCGCGAGTGCCAGTGGGGAGGTGGAGGTGTATGTGGACTTGGTGAACGGTAGCAACAGTAACAACAAAAGCAAAAGCAACAGTAAAGACAACAGCGAAAATAAAAACAAAAATGAAAACAACAAAAACAACAATGCCAATAGCAAAAACTCCACCATCAACAACAACAACATCAACAACACCAGCAGCAGCCAAGAGTTAAATAAGTCTGTTGATGAAGAATTACGATGCTGCTTCAAGGCCATATACAGATTCGAACCCGACCCCAGCCACTACAAAGCACACCTCGACGATAAGTGGAGGTAAGAGCTAGGGGAGGCCCTCTTCGTAGCTCCTCCTCCTAAGCGATTTATTCCGGGCATTACCCTTCAGTACCCCTATTGTATGATGTAAATGCAAAGTATATATTAACGCGATATAACGACAATGGAATGTTAAGGTACAATATGCTTAATGAGTCGCTTGGAGAAAGGTGATTCGAAGCATTGGAGTGACGTATGAGAATGCTTGAGTAGGTCCTGAAAGCATAATTAGTTTGGCAGAAGAAACTGTAAACTTGGTAGACTGAAGCCTGAAGTTGCCTTGCTCCTGCCGTCCACCATCACCCTTTTGGGAGAATAGGGAGGGAGTTGAGAGACGTCATTATAACCAGGCAGTGGAGTCGCTCAGTTATAGAGATGCCACCGTACGAAGGCGTCCCTCTCCTTCAACGGACGTTACTGTTGCTAGATGGATGCATTCAGCTTAGAGGAGCATCCAAGTATTGAATAGATTATTAAAACTTGTACTGTATAAAAATCTTACTTAATCAGGGACGTATTTTCCTTTGTATTGTTACTTGTACCAGATGACATTACTCAGAGTAGGGGCTGCGTACTTGGTAATTCAAACTACACTTCTTGGTTTTGCAGATTCAGCAGTTGGTGCCAAAATATAACCAAGGCTGAGACCACTATTGAAGATGAGGCCGTGTTGGTGGTGTGCGAGATGAATGGCGTCCCCGTGTACAAGAACATCCATTACTTCATCCAGCGAGATAAGGTCCTGCAGAGACTGAAGAGCTTTAATAACTCAGCTTCAGGGGGTAACCACGGCCTTAGCACCACCACCCCGGCCTTAGAGAGTGCTGTCGGTCCCAGTAGCCTTAGCACCACTCCAGTTCCAGGTGATTCCATTCCTAACACAGTGGCTTCCAGAGTGGGTGAGCAGCATGCTGAAGAAGGAGGATCTGTGTTGAAGAAGAGACGGGTCAGGGCTGTAAGATACCCAGGAAAGCCTAGTTCTAGTCCTGACATAGTGACTTTCAAGGTAACTACGCCATTGCCATCTAAAGACAGTGACACAAAGAAACAGAGTGTAGAAGAGTCCGTGAAAACCAAGCAGAGACGAACCAGAAATGTACGATCCCAAAAGGTACCGAGTTCCAGTCCTGACACAGCGGCTTCCAGAGAGAATGAAGGATGGCCACAGAAGGACAGCGACACAGAGAAGCAAGTAGGAGAAGCAGAATCCTTAGAGCGACACGAGAGAGCTGCAGGAACCCCGGAGAAGCTGAGTGTCATTATCTTTGGGACGGACTCAGCCTCGCGCCTCAACATGCGACGCCACCTGCCCAAGACCTTCAAGTACCTGAAAGAGGAGCTGGGTGCCGTGGAGGTGTTCGGGTACAACAAGGTGGGGGACAACACCTTCCCCAACCTGATGCCTCTCCTCAGCGGCCTCAGCAGTAAGGAGCTCCTCGCACACCCATGCATGCCCAAGAAAGGCCACTTCGATGCCTGTCCGTTGATCTTCAAGGACTTCGCTAAAAATGGCTATGTAACCGCATTTGCCGAGGTAAGCCCTTTAACAGATCTGTTTTTGCACTTAAACTGGGAAATGGGTGATCTCTCCTTGACGGCATACTGCAGTGTTTAATAATGTGAAGATGTTAATACTTTTGAAGGTACTGTATCTAGTTACATTCCCGTACATACATACGGATATACATACCATCACGCGAAAAGGTTTGCAGACACTCCCTTACCAACATTATTTTTATGAACTTTTCTTATTCCTCCCCGAGCGTCAGAGAGTGCTTTTCCATCTCGTTCTTTTCTGTTCATTTCATACCGTCATCTCTCCCATTTTCCATCATCACAACCAACAGGGAAATGTTTAAGAACTTTTGATGGTGATGATACTGATAAATACGAGTACACTCTGGAAAGCAGTGTTCCATGGTATACTGATTTTACTCTAATTTGTACCATATTTTATGCCTTTGCCATTTTTTTAAGTAGGTCAGTGGCAGAAAAAGACATTGGTATGACTCTGCATCCATTCCATAGCACTTTTATTTGACTAGCATCATACGGAAATGTTAATCTCTTGTTATAGTTCTGATTATGGGATGGGGAGACGGCAATTTTAGGCCAAGTTAGTGTTAAACAGTATGGTTCTCCTCATGACCACTTTCTAAGCTGCTTGGCATCCCTCAACCTTCCTTTCCCATGCTCTGAGGTCCTTTCTAAAGACTTCATTCAGCGCTAAAGACTTCATTCCACGCCAAGGAATTCATCCCACGCATACCTTGGCCTGTTCCTTCCTCGTTCAGGTTTGTACAGTACAATGCTGAACATATTAACTCTCACACATTTCTTTCCACACATCCAGACCGTCTGAATCTACCCGCATGCGTCACATCACTATACTCTTCCCACTTTAACTTGGCCTAAGACTGCCATGTCTCCATCTTAAACGTTGATCTGTTACAAAAGATTAACAGTAGAATATGGTGCCGGTCATGAAGAAGTGCTATGGGCAAGAATGTAGAGCCGTAGAGCAAGGTGATATAAGCTGCAAAAACACGAAAATCTCAGCCAAGTTAAGATGGAGGAAGTATAGGTAGCTTAATCCCTTCAAACCGATGACGTACCCTTTTTATTTTCATGCTACTTCACTGCCATTTTACTCGGCTTAGGAAAGGCCTCTTGCGGGATGTGGGTTAATGAAGTCTACATCTAATTCTTGTAGTTCGGAAAGTCTCCCCTAAACTGGATGACGTTCTCTGGAAGTAACGTTATGGTGAAAAGAAAATAATTGTAGTGAAGTAGTAATTAACCCCCGTGCAGTTGGTAGGTATTAATGTAATCCACCTTTGTCCACTCTTCCTCACCTGCCACCTCTCCCCTGCAGGATGCTCCGTGGATGGGAGTGTTCAACTACATGCACGGAGGCTTCCAGTACCCGCCCACGCACTTCTACGGACGACCCTTCTTCATGGCGTCGGAGAAAGAGATCGGCACCAGCAGAAAGGGCAACGCGAATGTCTGCCAGGGCCCTCAGCTGAGCATAAAGGTGGGCGGGGAGAAGGGGTGAAGAAATTAAATGAGCCCCTTAAATCAGATGACTTGAACTATCTTCAGTGGACATCATTTTACTTAGGAAGGATCTATAGTAGTGGAGGGGTTAGTAAAATCTTTGTTAACTCACTCAGTCTTATTGCGTTATCATTTATCTGGTCAATTTGAAGTTTCACTCAAGCAGTGATATGTTTTTTTAAATGAAGTAGAGATTTTCCTTACCTAACCTAACTTAACCTAACCTTATCTAACCTAACCTGAACAGACTGGCTTAATCTAACCTCACCCCACCACACTAGCCTAACTTAACCTATACGTTCGTGGGATTCATACTCGGGGTCTTTCAGTTGCGAGCTGGATACACTAACTACTTACCCAACTACACCCCCACCTACTTCTCCACCAGGTCATACACGACATCTCCCTAGCGGTGGCTCGCAGCTTCCCAGACCATCCCAGCTTCGGTCTATATTGGTCCGCCAGCCTGAGTCACGACTACCTCAACATGCTGCGCCACACCGACCTGCCGCATCTGCGCTACCTGCGGGAACTGCGGGAGGCCGGCGCACTCAACAATACCGCACTTTTGTTTATGAGCGACCATGGGATGAGGTGGGGCAGCATCAGATCGACTTACGTGGGGATGCTGGAAGAAAGACTGCCTTATGTCCTTCTGTACCTCCCGCCGTGGTTCAGGACTAAGTATGCCATCAGTACTGACAGCCTCTCTCTCAACAGGGGCTGGTCACTCAGTCGACACATTAATTTAGGATTAAAGCTAAAAGAAACGTGTAAACACTGAGCATAGGTTTGCTGATTTATAAGAATGTCCAAAACTCATCACATGTTATTTACTCATCATCTGTTTAGTCACTAGCGAGCAAATTTTTGAATACCTCCCAAGTCACTCTGGTATAAAGACAACCACCCCACAGTACTTCATTTATCTATTATTTAACTTTTTCACAGCCAATCACGGATACAGGTAGTTCTTGCTATTGCTCTCTCATGGATGCTTACTTTTTGTCGCTATTAGCATACTACAATATTGAACATACGAGTATACTGTCTGTCTATCTATCTATCTATCTATCTATCTATCTATCTATATACACATATACATATTTAACCCATTGGATCCCAGAGTTGCTGGGCGAGGCACTGCACTGGCAGGGTACTAAGCGTACCGCCCTCCGCCTATCGGCTCATAGTCGCGAAGCTCATAGGTCCCTACCCGGGGGTTCCCTACTTCATTAAGATTTGAAAATTCCCAGTTCTGTCCAATACTGAGGACACTGGTCTCCAATGGGATATATAGTGTTTAGTTTATATAATTTTTATCGTAAAATTATGCCGTTAATATAATTATTATATTTGGTTGTCATAATTATGATGAGCCATTGGTTATTTTTCTATATTTAGAAACACCCCAAGGAATGTATGCTTTCAGCAACATGGTTCCTTTTTCAATATATGTTCGTATTTTGATTGTTATTACTCTAATTTCTGTAGTGCTGTATTCTCCCCCTCTCTTCTCTCTCTCTCTCTCTCTCTCTCTCTCTCTCTCTCTCTCTCATCCACATCCCATCCTCCCCAGGTATCAAGCCGCTTACACCAACCTCCGTCTCAATACCCACCGTCTCACCGCCAACTATGACCTGTACCACACTCTACTTGACCTCGCTTACGGCCGCTTTGCTGACCTCACCCACGTCACAGCCAGGCCAGGTCGCGGCGTCAGGGGCATCAGTCTATTCCAGGTCAGTCAGGTCAGGTCAGGTCATGTGGGAGATAATATGCTGAGTTCAAAGTCACACCAAAGCTTAATGAGAAACGTCAGTAAATACACGTTCCCCGGAATGAAAGGGTTAATTTGACTTTCCTTATCCCCAAAGGGTGTATTGATCCTTACACACTTCCTTCCCCCCAGAGAGTGCCAAAGAACCGCACGTGTGAGGACGCTGGTATTCCTGAACACTACTGCACGTGCCAGGACACTAGCGAGGTTGCCCTAGACGACCCCGTGCTGGACCTTGCCGCAACCTACCTCATGAACTCACTTAACGAGGACCTACAACCATACCCCGCCTGCAGTCAGTTCTCACAGGTCAGGTCATGTGGAAATAAGACCAAAAGGACGTAAAGCAATGCAGAAGTTAGGAGGTTATGCTAGATTATGCCCAGGTTAGGGGAAGTGGAGGCTAGATTTTGTGCATGTTATATTTTACTGAGTTTAGTGTATGTGGATGATGGATTATACGAAGGTTTGGTCGCCAGGAAAGGAGGTTGTAAGGAGATTAAGGCATGGGGAGGTTTCTGTATGGGTACTCGTAAAGTTAACGTGAATAAGTCGTGCGTATATATACCTATCGCATGATCTGTGTATACTGTGTATCGGTAATGTAGTTCTGTGTAAAGGCCAAAGTAACCCTTATGTATACTCAAGTAGCGTTCTGATTAAGCCTTATGTGTACGTATGTAGCCTCCTGATTAAGCCTTCTGTAAACTTATGTAGCACCCTGATGAAACCCGCGTAGCAGCCTAAGTACACCCAGTGCAAACCCAGAAACATACTTAATCATGCCTTTGGTATACCCAGACAAACACCCCTATCGTAACCTCCTAATGGCTGCTATGGCCCCGACAGGTGACGGTCTTGACGGCACGAGTTTCCCGACCCAACAAGGAGCTGGCACCGAAGGACAAGAGCAGTGCCGTGCGTAGCTACCTGGTACAAGTGGACCTGGCACCTGGTGGGGTGGGGGTGGAGGGGACACTCAGATTCACACCCCCAGACAATTTCCAGGTGTGTGTCATGATGCTATACTCCTTTTACCTCAACTTGGCTTAGCTGTGAGTCTTTTGGTGGCTTATTTCACGTAGCCCAGTGCAAAAAGGCAACACCATGGCTCCCTATCCTTTCTTTGGCACTTCTTCGTGACTAGATGTTCGTACTATTTACCTCATATCACGCAGCACAGCGCAAGAAAAAGGCAATACCATGGCTCTCTATAATTTCCAAAGCACTTCTTCGTGACTAGTATTATATTCTAGGATTAATCTACTGTTACTACTCAGCATTCGAGATGGAGAGAAGGCAATTTTTAGGCCAAGTTAAAGTAAAAGCAGTATAATGTTAAACTCTTTTCGTTTTAACTTGGCCAAAAATTGACATCTCTCCACAGTGTATGCTGGGCTGTAACAAGATAATTTAAAAGATCACAGCGCTAGTCACGAGGAAGTACTGAGGGAAGGATGCAGTGTAACGTTACTATGCCACTGAGTTACATGAAAAAATCTAAGCCAAGTTGAGGTGAAAAAACTATACCGCTATTACTTCTACTACTACTGTTACTACTACTACTACTACCATTAATACTACTACTACTACTACTACTCTGATTCACAGACTAACTTAAAAATAGTTTTCTGAAAAGTTTTATAATATTAGTCTGTCCAAGGCTAAAAAGTACCTAGGAATTACAGCTGATATAACCTTCAATGCGATTATGAGTACCTCTCTCTCTCTCTCTCTCTCTCTCTCTCTCTCTCTCTCTCTAATTAACACACCTTCTCACTCACACAGGTAACAGGTGAGCTATCAAGAATCACGGAGTACGGCAACACCAGCCACTGCATCCACCACAACACTTTGAGAAAATTCTGCTACTGTAAAGATATGTTAAAATTCACACCTCAGCCACACCTTCAGACCGAGACCGAGACCGGGGAGAGGAGAGAGACCGAGAGGCGGAAAAAGACCGAGAAAAGGAGGCATATCGAGACAGGGACCGAGAAGCAGACCGAGAAACAGAAGCAGACCGAGAAACAGACCGAGAAACAGACCGAAAAGCAGACCGAGAAACAGAAGCAGACCGAGAAACAGAAACAGACCGAAAAGCAGACCGAGAAACAGAAGCAGACCGAGAAACAGAAACAGACCGAGAAACAGAAGCAGACCGAGAAACAGAAGCAGACCGAGAAACAGAAACAGACCGAGAAACAGAAGCAGGCCGAGAAACAGAGAAAGACCAAAAAACAGACCGAAAAACAGAAGCAGATCGAAGAAAAGAAGCAGAAAAAAGCAGACAGCAGGAGCACTACCACAGCAGCAGCAGCAGGGGCGTGAGAAGAAGAAAAAGACCTAGATATTCACCTATTGACTGCACGAGAAAAATTAAGCAGAGAGTCAATTTGTGTGTGTGTGTGTGTGTGTGTGTGAGAGAGAGAGAGAGAGAGAGAGAGATTTCCTGTGGCTTTTCTGATTCTTCCACAAACTAGTTATATTTTTATCTGAATATGAGAGATAATGATGGGGGAGAGAGATAAGTTGGAGAGAATGTGAGATAGATATATAGATAGATAGATAGATAGATAGAGAGAGAGAGAGAGAGAGAGAGAGAGAGAGAGAGAGAGAGAGAGAGAGAGAGAGAGAGAGAGAGAGAGGAGAATGTGAAAGAGATAACTGTAGGCGAGACATACAGGAGGGAGAGAATGTGAGATAGTTATGAGGGATGTAGACATGGGGAAGAGAACGTGAAGGAGATAGTGATGGGGGAGAGAGATGTGAGGGAGAGCGTGTGAAAAAGAAAATGATGAGGGAAAGATACATGAAGGAGAGGATGTGAGAGATAGATGTGGATGAAGGAGGTATGAAGGAAGGAATGTGAGGGAGTGTGAGAGAGAGAGAGACAGAGAGACAGAATAATGAGGGAAAGAGGTAAGAGAGAGAAAAAGTGATGGAGTACATTGTGAGAGAATTATGAGAAAGAATTTAGAGATACGGTACAGAAGGAGAGATTTATTAGAAAATTGTGAGAAAGAGTTTGTGGAATTTAAGTTAGCAACACCAGGTATCAGAGTAACGTAGATGGTATTAACAGGAATTAAAGTTAGCAATTATGAACTACCGACCTATGAGGAAGCTCCCTAACACCCATTCCTAAGTGATTTATCCATTTTGTACGTTATTGATGCAGGGTATGGCGACAGTGGAAGGATTTATGTAACACAGGACAGTAAGGTCTAGTAGGCAAAATAAATCGCTTAGGAAAAGGTGTTAGGGATTTACTGTGAACCATTTACGATGAGGGTGATCTTAGTGCCAAGTGGAGGTAACCCCTTCAGGTCAATGATGCAGTTTTTATTTTTATTTTTAAGGGAGACTTTTAAAAATGGAGGATGATAATGAAGTGTTTTTAAAATGCGACAAGGGCAAAGATTTCCCCGTATAATAAATAAATAAATAAATATATATATATATATATATATATATATATATATATATATATATATATATATATATATATATATATATAAATAAGTAAATCTGGAGGTGGAAAGAATAGCATAAAAATTGACGTTATTTTAGTGAAGATATTAAAATTAACAAACACTGTGAAATTTAAACATTGATTTTCTTTTATTACGGTGACATTTATAGTTCAGCTGAGAATGACTGTGAATAAGCTACTGTGAGAGGATATTTTACGGTGAGAATTTGTTTATTACGGCGTCATTCATAATTAAGCTGAGAATGACTGTGAATAACCTACTGTGAGAGAATAAAATACGGTACCATTAAAAAAAAAAACATATAATTAAGCTGAGAATTACTGTGAACGACTTAGAGTGAAAATAATCGTATAGACTGTGAACTGCAATTAAGCAAAAAAGAAAAAGAAAGAAAGAAAAGAAAGAAGAAAGAAAGAAAGCAAGAAAGAAGGAAAAGAAAGAAAGAAAGGAAAATAATGTTGAGAACAATTTTCAAGATAAGAAAACCTCTTCAGTCCAATGACGCAATTTTTATTTTATTAATTTTTTCAGCATACGATTTTGGTTTCCCTTTACGATAGAGTTTTCGAAGTGGATTTGAGTAGATAAAAATATATCTATCTATCTATCAGTGAAGCGTGAGAACAGAGGAATTAAGTAAAAAAATAAGGACTGGAATAAGGAATGGAACACGGAAAACCAAGGAATGAAACAAGAAAGCAAGGAATGAAACAAGAAACCCAGGAATGAAATAAGAAACCACGTCATCGGGCTGAAGGGGTTTAATATTTCTTCCAAGAGTACAGGTGTTTATCATAAGTGCCAAAGTTAGGATCAAAACCTCTTCCGATGTCTTGGGCAGGTATGCTCGTCTTGTAAGGAAGCCCCCTAACACCTCTTCCTTAGCGATTTGTTTCTGGATACTCCTGGTTGATATCCTTTTGTACGTTATTTATGCAGGTTATGGAGATATTGGAAGGATTTATGTAAATCAGAAGAGGATAATAAAGGGTAAAACAAGTAAAATAAATCGCCTAAGAAAAGATACTGGGGAGCTTCCTTAACCGATGAGGATACCTCCCTTATTTTTATTCTCATCCCATATTCTCGTAGGTTCAGGAGGCTTTCTATCCCTAGTGTTATCTAGGGACGCCTTCTCGTGGTGGCACTGATATAACCGAGCAACTTCAATGTCCTGTTATACCAAGGTCCTTCAACTCATCCCCCCATCCCCCAAAAAAGTAGGATCGTGGACTGTAGGTGAAAAGCAACATCAGCCTGCAGTCCACTGGGCTCACGTTTCAGATGAACCTGGGACTGCAACTACAACTACCACTAACACCCTTTTCCTTACCTATTTATTTTCTATTTATTTAGATATTACATTTTTAATATCTTGTACATTGCTTGTTTTTGTCGTCGATACAGTTTATATATATATATATATATATATATATATATATATATATATATATATATATATAGATATATATATATATATATATATATATATATATATTGCACATTCCGCCTATTAATCTCTAGTGTGTTGTATATTTATTTTGGACATGGATACTGATTGCATAAATAACACTCATTTTATCGATTTGTTTTACCTATTACACTTTGCTACCCTCTTGTAAGTTATATATATATTTTTTGTGTTCATATAATAACACAGATAATTCACAAAATCACATTAAATCCCCAGATACAGAAATAAGCAGCTAGGGATAAAAAAAAAAAAAAAAAAAAAAAGCTAGCCTCCTACACCTACGAGAAGAGCTGTTCATGTTTTAAATTTTGAGAAGTTATACTGCAAATAGGATGTAAAAACTAAGTAGGGGTAACTCATGTCATTCTTTTGTAGTTTTGTAATCGATGTGTGTGTGTGTGTGTGTGTGTGTGTGTGTGTGTGTTTATGTCGTTGCTCAAGCCTTTCCATGTGATCTTGTTTTATGTATAGTGAAACTGGGACAGTGTTTTGAAGTACTAAAAAGATAAAAAGATTGTGACATTGTCTTGGAGAACTAAAGACAACATACAGCCCTCAGAAACCCGGATCATTGTTCTGAAAACCTGAAGTATTTTAGAAATCAAAAACACTGAATCATTGTCTTGAAATAATTAAGAAAACGTGAAAGATAAACTAGCCCGTTGTCTTGAAAGATTGGTAGTGTTTAAGGGATCATGTACAGACTGCTGAAGTATTGTCTTGAAGGACCTAAAAAATCATAAAAAAGAAAATTGGACCATTGTTTTGAAGCATTTAAGTGTGCAGAGTTAGGGCAAATTTTCAGTTTGTGGAAAATTTGGCAGAGGGAGAGTTACTAGCTTAATATTAAATAGGATGGATTATACTGACTCTCCTTATCTCTGCTTCTGTCTTTTTGTCTTGGTTTTTCTTTCCTTCTGTCCCTCTGTCTCCACCTTTCTGTCGCTGTTTCTGTCTCTCGTGTCTCCTTTGTCTTGATTTCTTTCTTTCTGTCCCCCTGTCTTTCCCTTCTGTCTCTTTTTCTTTGTCTCTATCTCTCGTGAATCTTTGTCTTGATCTGTCTTTCCTTGTTTGTCTGTTTGTTTGTGTGTATGTGTCTCCGTCTCTGTTCCTTTGTCTGTCTCTCGCTATCTCCTTTGCCTCTCCCCCCTCCCCCTGTCTTTTGCTGCTCTGTACCCTGGCTTTGTCTCTGCTAATTTGTCTCTCTGTTTCTATATCTTTCTATCCATCTATCTCTATTCCTTTGTCTCTGTCTCTACGCCTTTGTTCCTGTCTCTCTCTGTTCTTTTATCTTGCTACCCCCAAGTTCACATCCCAAAGCCATAACTTCATAACACAGTACCTGCAGTTTAAAATTTCCCGCCATTTTCTTCCACTCAGGGAGAGAAACCAAACTTGAAACATATCGAAGGGTACAAAAAATAAAATAAGTAAAAAAATAAAATAAAAAAAAACTTTCCTGGTGGGTTTTAAAAGTGAATGTGGGATTTTTTTTTTTTTTTAAGAAATTGATGGTTTTTGGATACCTCTCACTCCCAGGTTTGATAATACGAAGCTGTTTCTCTTCTCAGCGGATGGAGTTGACTGTGCAGGGTTAAGTGATGGAATAAAGAGTAATACTGAGCCATTTGTTTTATTTAAGTGATTGGTGTGGTGCTGGTTTGAGGATGAGGTGAGGGGGGAGAATGTGTGTGTGTGTGTGTGTGTGTGTGTGGTGTCGATGTGTGGTGTTTAATTCACCGGGTGGGTCAGGATCACGTGATGGTCGTCGTGATCGTCAGCTTTTTACCCTCTCGGATGAGAACTGAGAGCTCATACTGTTCGATCTCAGGGCAAGGTTGTAACCTTTCACACACGCACACACCAGTCCCTTTGCTCAAGGGGGACAGTAACCACCCGCTTCGTCGGTGAAACTTTTCGAGCACAGAGCAGGCACAAACCCCCGTCTACCAGATGGCAGGCGAGAGCGTTTTGTGTGTTTGTGTGTGTGTGTGTGTGTGTGTGTGTGTGTGTGTGTGTGTGTGTGTGGTGTTTTTGTGGGTGTGTAGTGTTTTTTAGTTGGTGTGTGGTGTTTTTGTGGGTGTGTAGTGTTTTTTAGTTGGTGTGTGGTGTTCTTGTGGGTGTGTGGTGGTGTTGGTGTATTATGAGTGTGTGGTGTGAAATTTGGTCTGGGTGTAGACCGACTGTAATAAAGCCCTGGTATTTGCTGATTCGAAACAATGAAACAGGAAGTCGTATTCTAAGTGACTTTGTTTCGTAGCCCCTCTTTCTTAGTGGTTTATTCTGCACTTTACACGTTAAAATTCTCTAGTACGCTACGTTATTTCTATAGCATGCATCAGTTACAGACAAGAGGAAACTGAGGTGTATTGTGTAGAATAAATGAGTACGGAGGAGGTGTTACGGAATACATAAAACCACCGAAGAGAACGAGACAGTGAAATCAGGGAGGAATGAAAACCCAGAATAATAATAAAAAAAAAACTCATGTATTAGTGGGGAAATAAAATGATGATAATGACGATGATGATGAAAAGGGCTGTAGCTCTGACCAGATTCGTGATCACAGAAACAAGTGCCAAGACGGTTATACTTTTTTCACTTTAGCTTGGTTTAAAATTGCCATCTCTCCATCTTGAATACTGAGCTGTAACAATAGATGAACACTAGAATATGGCGCTAGTCACGAAGAAGTGCTGTGGAAAAGATGTAGTGTTGTGGTACTGTCCTTCTCCGAGCTACTATAAGTGAAATAAAATGGAAATGGACGAAAATCTGGGCCAAGTTAAAGTGAACGAATTGTAGTGTGTCTCAAGATGTTCTATCAGCCAGTGTTCTGTCTGCTGTTCTTCTGTTCACGTTCTGCCAGGCGGTGCGGCGCTGGTGGTGGGTCTCTGGGTACCTAGTGAACACCAACGGGATTTTTAGCTGAAGCATTTTTGGGGTGGATGTGAAATAAGTGGATTCTGTTTATTTACGTGCATCTCAAACGGACTTCATTATCTCTCTCTCTCTCTCTCTGCTTGTTTTTTGTCTCTATTTGTCTGTATGTGTCTGTTTGTCTATTTATTTATTTATCTATCTGTCTGTCTATCTATCTCTGTGTATAGCCAGGCGCCTTAATCACGAAGGTAACAGTTACAGGCAAATCTCATGTTGCCCAGTCTTCCATCATCAGGCAACCCTTTCTCCATCCCACTGCACCCTCATTCATATACCTCTCCACGCCATCCCGCCACCTCATCCTTGGTTTCCCTCTCCTCTCTCTTCCTCTACCTCACTCACACAAACTCTCTCACTCTCCATACTCTCCATATGGCCAAAACAGCTTAGCGCCCTCCTATCATTGTCCAGTACATACCCATCACCAAAATGCTGGTTTACAGAAGCATTTTTTTTTATTCCCCTGTAGGAGTTAGGTAGGTAGGTAGGTAGTAGTAGTAGTAGTAGTAGTAGTAGCAGCAGCAGCAGCAGCAACAGCAACAGCAAGTCCAAGATCATCTGAACGTGAACCCAGTGGACTGCAGCCTTAAGTCACCCGTTTCCTGCAGTCCACCAGCCTTCTTTTGGGGGATAGGGAAGGAGTTGAGGGACGTTCATATAACCAGGTAGTGAAGTCACCTTGTTATATCAGTGCCACCACATCAAGGCGTCCCTCTCCAGCACAATGCAGTGGGTGAAGACATCAAATCATATACCTTACTGTTTTCTGAGGGTTGCGGTGATAGTGTAGTCTGAAGGACAACTGGTATGCAACCGAAAAGTCCCGGGTTCGATTCTCTGGGCCAGTCATGAGATTTTTGAACAATTCTCTCTCTCTCTCTCTCTCTCTCTCTCTCTCTCTCTCCAAACCTCGGCCTGTTCGTATCTAGAAATGAACTATGAACTTGATTATAATCTGAGCGACTGCATGTCACAGTTTAAGAGGAGATTTGGACTTAAAAAAAAATGTGATTATCTGCCTTAATGACCCTCGTGTGGTCGATAGGCACTGATTCTAAGCCTTATTTCTCCTGTACTGTTAACATGTTAGTATGGCGTGATTATTGTTTTTTTTTTTTCATTCTTCGTTGATTTTTTGTTCGTTAGTGTTCAGAAATTCCCTCTTGTGTGTTTGATTTGGAATATATTTTCTCCTACAATATTCAACAAAAACTCAACAATTTTCGTGTGTGTGTGTGTGTGTGTGTGTGTGTGTGTGTGTGTGTGTGTGTGTGTGTGTGTGTGTGTGTGTGTGTGTGTGTGTGTGTGTGTGTGTGTGTGTGTGTGTGTGTGTGTGTGTGTGTGTGTGTGTGTGTGTGTGTTCTCAAGAATGAGTACAGAAATAAAATGTTTTACGAAGAATATTCTGATGCTGTACGTGTGTAGATGAGATTTACTGGAGAGCATAATCCGATCAAGAGGTTCAAGAGTTTAATGTTTATATTGACACTTATAATCCATTGACAGGACGAGAAATACCTGTGTTTACAAAATGTTGAAGAAAAATTGTGTTCTGAACTGACGAGTGGCTCAGTATTATATTCAACACTTGCATGGTTAGTTAATTGCTGTCTTGCAGATGTTGAGAATGATGTTTAGTTTAGTTCCCAGGTTGCAAAAGCGCAGACACAGAATCATTATCTCCATCGTTATCATCATCATCATCATCGTTATCATCATCATCATCATCATCACCATCATAATCCAGACCTCTTTCCCCACCTTAGGATGGGGTGAGGTAGGGTCCAGCGAGCAAGAAAAAAAATGATAAAAAAAATTGATAGACTGAGAGGTAACAGAAGAAGAGGAACTAGCACAAGAATAGGAACCAATAGAATAGAACAGAGGGATCCAGAAACGCAGGAAATTCATATTAGAAAAATAGTTTCCAAAATATAAACAAAATCAATAATACAAACACCCAGACAAAAATTCAGAAAATAAAATGGTTTCCTAAATACAGATAAAATTCAAAAGGGATGCATAACACAGCCACCCATACGTTTAGAAGGATAAATGACACACAAGCCCAGATTCAATTTACATTTATTCTGTGCATTACCTGCCTAAACTTGGACAAATAGTCTAATTCGCCAACCACGATAGCACAAGGCCTCATCTGATTTTTGTTTTTATCTTCTTTTTCGACTCTGTGCCAGGGCGGTTGCAGCACAAAACTTCACCTGTATTGGCAGCGCTGAGGGCGGCCGGGAACGACTCGGTAAAGGATCAAAAGGTTAGTTAGTGAGTTAGTTAGGCCCTGCGGAGTGGGGCGCGTGAGAGTAGAGAGACTTCACCGGGGGCCGTGGTCTCCTGGGGTTGGGAAGCTCTCTAACACTTCTTCCTTCGCCAGCTTTTTCTTTTTTTCTTGCCTATTTCACCCTAACACTCTCAGGCTCTTATAACACCCCCTTCCTTAGTCACCTATTATTCTTCCTTACACACCTATTTTTTTCCTTTGTCCATTTCGCTCTAAAATATCTAATTCTTCGTCTCTTTTCATCCAAACTCTCAGATATTTTTAACATCCTTCCTTATTCACTTCTAATATTTCATCCTTTCACCTAATGCTCTCAAGCCTTTCTAGAACCTCTTTCCTAGCTAGTTCTCGTGGCGATTTCCCCAAAGCCTCGTCCTTCTTTCCGATTATCAACCCTCTCGCAGCTGGGTTCACTCTAGCAATCTGTCCCTGGGAACGGACTGGGATTAGGTTCAGTTGAGCGTGAGCATAAGAGCCTGAGAGTGTCCATACCCCCTTGTATGCTGTTTACACCTTTTCTATATCGACACAGGTGGTATAAAAACACACAGGGGAGTAACTAAGGAGAAATAAACAGGGAAGGAAGAAGTCTTAGTGATTTTCCGACGCTGGTGAGAGCACGGTCCTCGCCATGCGTAAAACACCATGCCTGTTGTAATACTTATATCCTAGTTATTATTATTAGTAGTAATATTATTGTTATTATTATTAGTATTATTATTATTAGTAGTATCATTAATATTATCATTAGTATATTATTGTTTATTATACTCTCTATTAACCTCAAAACACCGACGGGTAAATGAATAAACTATGGTACTTGATGATTGATAACGACTATACTTGGCCACACATAAAAGTACTCCACATAGACCAACAGGCAAACCCATGCTGGCTAAGACCGTCACACTCTCGGCTCGGGTCGGGTCGGGTCGGGTCACACTATAACACTCTCGGGGTCGGGTCGGGTCGGGTTGGGTCGGGTTGGGATGCACTAATGTTTTTTCTTCTCTGCTTCACACTCAATAGAGTCGGATTCAGGTCGGGTCGGGTCATACTAACATATTTTTTTTACTCATACTAAGATCGGGTACACACTAATACTTTCAGGTTGGGTTGGGTTGCATACTAAAAAAAAAAAAAAAAAAAAAAAAGGAAAAAAAGGAACTACTGGGATGCGACAGGGAGGAAGGACTTTGAAGGGAGTTTGGAGGGTTTGGAAGGGGGCGGGGGTTAAGGGGTTAGGGTAGGAGGGATTTTGGAGGGGTTAGGGTCAGAGGGAGTTGGAAGGGTTAGGCAGTGTTAGGATCAAGGGGTTTGGAGAAGGGGTAGGATCATGGGTATGGGATGAGAGTAATAGAACTGAAGGATAGAAGGGGTTTTGGAGGGGGCTTGGAGGGGTTTTGGAGAGGGCTTGGATGGGTTTTGGAGGGGACTTGGAGGAGTTTTGGAGGGGGCTTGGAGGAGTTTTGGAGGGGTTTTGGAGGGGGCTTTTAAGGGATTTTGGAGGAGTTTTGGAGGGGGTTTGGAGGAGTTTTTGGAGGGGTTGGGCTCGCGGCTGGTATGGGCTCGGGTTGGATCCAATTTTCCTCTGGGGTAAAAAAAAAAATTTGGAGGGGGAGCGAGATATAATGACCGATCCTATTTTCCACGTCGCTGATTTTTTCCTATTTTATTTTTGCTTTTTCCAGACGATTTTATTCAGCCCTAGATTTTTTTTTTTTTCGAATTTGGAGGGGGGAGGAGACAACACCCTCCCATCAACCCCCTCTTCTCTCGAACCTGGCGAAGATTTAAGCTGAAAGAAATCGTCTGGTTGTAACAAGAATAAAATTAGACACACGAGACTTTGACAGAATGGACGAGTCATCTTCTTTTTTTGGTCCATTTAAACGCATGCCACCACTTGGGTACTGGTTTGTTTGTGTATATATAGATAATGAAACTCTACGGATAATCTACTACCACAGTGTAACAACGAGCACGTATCACTTCTGACAACCACCTTTGAGAATACACGTTTAATACACGTTTGTTATACGGTGCAGAGGAAAACACGGTAACATGGAGGGGGGGGGGATCAGGTTAGGGACTTATGTATACCGTATTAAAATGTATACGCTACTGATTTGTATACTTTTAATACGTGTTTACAACGCACAAAACACTATATGATCAGGTGGGTGTACTGGACTGGGCTGGGTGTATATTGTATTTAAAACTGTATCATTATGTGTGCTGTATAAAGGTGAGGTGGGGAGGTGTATAGGGTATGCATGGGAGGTATATTTTCTCCAACCCCTTCACTACGATGATGGATTTTGCTTCTATCAGGCCCCCAGCAGACGATTTCACTCAACTACAGAAGGAGCTTGAGTACTGGAGGGGTTATTTGTGGATATTATGCAACCTTTTCCAGTTTTCCAAAGGCTCCCTTGAGCTAAAGAAAATCGTCGCTTCTCAGCCTAAAGAAAACGAGAATCATGTCATTGGCCTGAATGGGTTGTCTTCCCTCCCAAAAAAAGATAAGTTTCCTCTCTCCTCCTCTTCCTCCTCCTCCTCCTTCTCCTCATCTTCTACTTCTTGATCTTCCTTTTCTTCTTCTTCCTGGTCTTCTTCCTCCTCAGTTTCCCTCTTTCCCCCTTTTTCTTTAGCCTGTCTCTTCTTCTTAGTTCTTGTTCACTTTTTATTTTTTTTGTTATTTTTTGTTCACAGGAAATCTTGAACATCACTCATATTAGGGGAAACTTAGGTAAATTGTTGTTCACTTCCCATTTTCTGTTGCTGTTGATGAAAGTGGATGAGGTGTTGAATCGAATGCTGGGTGGAGTTATTTTTTTATTTTAAGTCTCTGCTACAGCGCTTTCATTTTCTGTAGCACCTTGGAGATTATTATTATTATTAGTTATTATTATTATTATTATCATTATTATTTTCATTCTTATAGAGTTTCTGACAATTTTTCGTTTCTCTTTCCTCTTCCTCCTCCTCCTCCTTCTTCTTATTATTATTACTTTCATCATAATCATCATCATATATATTCTAATATTTTTTTCTCTTCCTATTCGACATAAAACAAAGAAAAAATATATAACATTGATTTTTATTTTTACTGCCAATTTGTTAAATATTTTCTGATTATTTTCCTTTTGATTAATTATATTATTGTGATTTACCTTTTTTTAGAGCTAGGTGGTTGAGAGAGAGAGAGAAAGAGAGAGAGAGAGAGACGGCGTGAGGAAAGAAAGGGAGCAAGCATGAAGACGTGAAGCAGTGTGAGAGAGTGAGAGGGTAAGTATGGAAGTGTGAGAGCGAAAGTAAGAGAGTGAGAGATGGTGCCTGAGAGAGAAAGATTGTGTGAGGGAGTGTTAGTGTGAATATGAAAGAGAACTGAAAAGAGAGAGAGAGAGAGAGAGAGAGAGAGAGAGAGAGAGAGAGAGAGAGAGAGAGAGAGAGAGAGAGAGAGAGAGTTTAGAGAAAGTAGAGACAGTGTGGGAAAGAAAGCCATATTAGAGAAAGAAAATGTGAAAAATTATCTGATAATTTTTCCTTTCGACAAGACAATTTCTCTCTCTCTCTCTCTCTCTCTCTCTCTCTCTCTCTCTCTCTCGCGTCTCTTTAAATTTCTTTCTCTCATGTCTCTTTTTCTCTCTTTCTCTCATCTCTCGCTTCACTCTCTTCCTCTCATCTCTGTTTTTCACTCTCTTTCTCTCATCTTTCTCTTTTCTCTTTCTCTCATCTCCCTTTTTCACTCTGTCTCTCATCTCACTTTTTCTCTCTCTTTTTCTCATCTGACATTTTCTCTTTCTCTCATTTCTCATATCTCTCTTACCTCTCATCTCTCACTCTCTCTTTCTCTCCTCTGCTCTCTTTTTCTGTCACTCTCTTTTCCTTACTCTTTAATTAATCACATATTCATCTTTCTTTCAATATTTTTTCTCATTTTTTTCTCATTTTTTTTCATTCGAGAGCATGACTTCTAAAATTCCAAATCGTTTTTTCGAATTTTGAGTGAAAATTCTTTAATATATTTTACGTATTACCTTCCATTTAGCGATTTATTTTCTGTTTTCTTTTTATTTTATTTTTTACTTATTTTTTTTATCCAATATAATTTTTAATGTCTATTCGAATTTTATCTTTGACTTATTGAACATTGTAATTCTTTTTTTTTTCTTTTTGTTTATCTTCTGTCTTCTTTTTCTTTCTTTCTTTCTTCTTTATTAGTGACTTTTTTCCTTTACCTCTTTCTCCTTTCCTCGATACCCAGCCAACTTAATCAATCTTTTCTCAGTATCATCATTTTTTTTTGGAGTTCTCGTATTATTATTATTATTATTATTATTATTATTATTATTATTATTATTATTATCATTTCTGCTACTATCGTCAATATCTTCTTCCTCTTCTTCCTCCTTCACCTCCTCCTCCTCCTCCTCCTCCTCGTCATCATCATCATCATCATCATCATCATCATCATTATTTTCCATTATATTTAGGCCATAATTTGCTAAGTATCTTCCTTTTCTCCTTCACCTTTTATGCGTTTCTTTTCTATCATATCTTCTTTTCTAATTTTTTAATCTAAGAAAACCTGATCCTTATTTTCCAGTTCTACTTTCATTTTTTTAATCTGCCTTAATTTCTCCTTCATTATTACCCGTCTCCTCCCCTCCCTCCCTCTCTGTACCTATTCTTACCTATTATCACATAGTTTCTGTCTATGTATATTTAAGTTCCCTTTGTATGTATATCTGTTCTTGCATATATATTATTCTTACCTCTCTACATATATAATCTTTTTCACATATAATTCTTTCATATAGCATTGTTTCTTCTTTTTCTACATACATATATATCTTCTTGCACATCATGATAATTCCATATATATATAATTTATCTTTACACCTATATATATAATCTCTGTAAACATCATAATACTCCTATATATAATCATTTCATATATAAATCCACATACATATATACTTCTTCATATATATATTTTTTTACCTCTCTAAAAATGATATGGCTTTTTAATTCACTGATCACCCCTACCCTTCCCCCCAACACCAAAACCTTCCTCTTCTCCCCCCTTTTCCCCCCTCCCCCTCCCCTCCCCCCTTCTCCTCCCCATCCAAGAGTGAAGTTCAAGACTCCCGGCAGCAGGTCAGGTCATCCCCAGGTCAGGTCAGGTCAGGTCAGGACAGGTCAGGCGGCTCTTTAGAAGTAGTAGTCGTGTGCCAATCCTGTCAGCCTCTTCTCACCTTTCGTGTGCTCGACCACGTGCTTCACCTGGGAGAGAAATGAAAGGTCAGGTGAGGTCAGGTCAAGGGAAGTTAGGGCAGAGGGAGGTCAGGTCAGTGGAGGTCAGGTCAGTGGAGGTCAGGTCAGTGGAGGTCAGGTCAGTGGGTCAGGTCAGTGGAGGTCAGGTCAGGGGAGGTCAGGTCAGGGGAGGTCAGGTTAGGGGAGGTCAGGTCAGATGATAACGTGTCTAGGCTGTCTCGGAAAGAAGAAAGGAGATTAGAAGAAAGAAATGGAAGTCAGGTTATATATGCAATTAGAAAAGGTCAATTGATGTGTATGGAATGATCAGGAAGGGGTCAGCTGAGGTCAAGTGGGGTCAACGAGAATCTGGACTAGCTGTGGGAGTCAGGTGAAAGATTGAAAGGCCTAGCATGTAAGTCAGGTCACGTGCTTTATTGGAAGGTAGGTCGGGTAATACTGGGGCTCCGGGGAAAGGTCAGGTACACGTTAAAGGTAAAGAGATAAAGGAAAGGCGAGGTCATGGCTGGAGAGAGAGGTAAGAGAGATAAAAGGAGAGATAAAAGAGGTAAGAGAGATAAGAGGCAAAAGAGATAAGAGGTAAAGAGATAAGAGAGGTATGAGAGATGAGAGATAAGAGAGGTGAGAAAGATAAGAGGTAAGAGAGAGAGAGGTAAGAGAGATAGAAGTAAGAGAGATAAGAGGTAAGAGAGATAAGAGAGGTAAGAGAGATAGAGGTAGGAGAGATAAGAGGTAAGAGAAAGAGAGGTAAGAGAGATAAGAGGTAAGAGAGATAAGAGATAATGGAAAGGCGAGGTCGTGGCTGGAGAGAGAGGTCAGGATGGAGAATGACAGGCTGACTTAGGATAATTTCTCTCTCTCTCTCTCTCTCTCTCTCTCTCTGAACTAAAATTTGAGGATGGAGATGGACAGAATGACTCACGATTACGTTTTTCTCTTAACTAAAAATCTGAGGGCGCCTGGTGTTTTAGTGGGCCCGGACTCTCAATCCAAGGACGAATTTCTTAGTTTTTCTTTCTCACTACTTAAATACGATATACATTTACAAGTACAGCATCAAAATTTAAGTATTACACGGGACAAACTTAAGCAAATATAGTTTTTTTTTATAATAGGCATAGGATAGTCACTGCTTAATAGTACAGTTCTCTTTGTAATGTGGTAATTATTTAAGTAGAAAGTTAGTTATTAGGGGGAAATAATTACTAAGAATTATTAAGTAGACGACAGCCCAGTTATTCTTTATTAGTTATTATAGAGGGATAAGTAGAGTTATGTATTAAGTAAGCAGACGATGCCCCACTTATAACTGTGACGAATGACACTTATAACTGGCACGAATGGCACTTATAACTGACGAATTACACTTATAACTGACGAATGACACTTTTGACTGACGAATGACACTTATAACTGTGACGAATTACACTCATAACTAGGACGAATTACACTTATAACTGTGACGAATGACACTTATAACTGTGACGAATGACACTTATAACTGTGACGAATGACACTTATAACTATGACAAATTACACTTATAACTGTGACGAATGACACTTATAACCGTGACGAATGACACTTATAACCGTGACGAATGACGCTTATAACTGGGACGAATGACACTTATAATTGGAACGAATGACACTTAGAACTGGGACGAATGACACTTAGAACTGGGACGAATGACACTTAGAACTGGGACGAATGACACTTATAACTGGGACGAATTACACTTATAACTGGGACGAATGACACTTATAACTGGGACGAATGACACTTAGAATTGACGAATGACACTTAGAACTGACGAATGACACTTATAACTGGGACGAATGACACTTATAACTGGGACGAATGACACTTAGAATTGACGAATGACACTTAGAACTGACGAATGACACTTATAACTGCGACGAATTACACTTATAACTGACGAATTAATCTCTTCAACCCGACGATGTGTTATTTTCATTTATTACTGCTACTATAAGGCGAGTTTCTTCAGCTTGGAGGAGCGCCTTGAAGTGAAGAGGTTAAGAAATTCTCAGTCTAGCAAATATAGATTAAAAAAACGTATCTTTAAGTGTGGTAAATATAGTAAACACACACACACACACACACACACACACACACACACACACACGGAAATAAAAACAGAAAAAAGTCATGGGGTTGAAGTGGTTTAAGTGGCATGGTGGAGTGACAGACGTAATGCAAACAAAGCCACTTTTCTCGGTCTTGTCGCCTCTCCACTTTAAGAAAGATGCACGGGATGTCAGAAGTTACCCTCCATGCCACACTATTATTTACAGACTAATTTAACACACACACACACACACACACACACACACACACACACACACACACACACACACACACACACACACACACACACACACACACACACACACACACACACACACACACACACACACACACACACACACACTTCACACAAACACACACACATATATATATATATATATATATACTCTGATTTTTTTTGTTATTTTTTTTTCCCGATGTAAGCCTCCATTTCCAGCTTAGTTCATTTTCAGCTAACACAGCTTTTCCATTTTTTATTTGTCGTAGAAGGTCTAAGGAAAGTCTAAGGAAAGTCTAAGGAGAGTCTAAGAGAGTCTAAGAGAGTCAAGAGCGTCCTAAGGGAAGTCCAGAGAAGTCAAGGGAAGGCTTAGGAAGAGCACGGAAGTCTAAGAATTGTCTCAGAGTCAAAAGAAGTCCAAGGAAAGTTAAAGAAAAGTCTGAGGAAGTCTAAGGAAATCTAAGAAGGTCTAAGGATAGTTCAAGGAAAATCTGAGAAAGTCTAAGGAAATCTAAGAAGGTCTAAGGATGATTTGAGGAAGTGTCAGAAAGTCTAGGAAGCAGGATTATTCAAGGAAGACACAGGAATTCTACGAAGGTCTAAGGATCATCTAAGGAAGTCTAAGGATCATCTAAGGAAGTCTAAGAAGGTCTAAGGATAATCTAAGGAAGGCTAAGGAAAGTCTAAGGAAATTTGACCTTAATATTCGCATGAGCAAGGAAAAATAATTGGAAAAAAGTGCTAAACTGAATCTGCAAGCCGCCTCAGAGGTCACGTCACTCTGTCTCTAATTTCTAAGCAAGACTAGAGATAAGAAAGTGAGGTTAGTTTTGGCCATTTTGATATGATGGCTGTTTTTTTTAATTATTATTATTATTATTATTATTATTATTATTATTATTATTATTATTATTTATTATTATTATTATTATTATTATTATTATTATTAATTACCACTACTGCTAGTACTACTACTACTATTGTTGCTACTACTACTACTACTACTACTCTTACAACTACCTTCACTAATGTTACTACTACTACTACTACCGGTACAACTACTACTACTGCTGCTGCTGCTACTACTATTGCTACTACTATAATCATCATCATTTTCGTCATCATTATTAATCTTTTTCTCATCATCATCATTATTATTGTTATTGTTATTATTATTATTATTATTATTTTTCTCTCTCCAGACGATTTTATTCAGCTTAGGAGTGGCTTTTCAAACTGGAGGGCTTAGATACCGCCTTCATTAACCCCTCCAGTAATGAGATATTTATTAAGATGAATAAAATCGTCTGTTTTTTCAAGAATAAACTATAGAACAGTCGTCGTACAAAAAAGTTAAAATAATAATAATAATAATAACAATAATAATAATAATAATAATAATAATAATAATAATAATAATAATTGTAGTAGTAGTAGTAGTAGTAGCAATAGTAGTAGTAGTTGTAGTAGTAATAGTAATAGTGGTAATGATAATAATAATAATAATAATAAAATAATAATAATAATAATAATAATAATAATAATAAAAATAATAATAATAATAATAGAAATAATAACAAAAAGAACCAGTCAGGGGCAGCTTCATTTAAAAAAATAATTAAATGTTTTAAAAAATCCAAATCACTCTGACCTTCAAAAATAAAAATCACTGTGAAAGTTAAAATTATGGCAGAAATTAAGTATATAAAAAATCATATGGACCTGCTGCCAAAATTTTCTAATAGGATAGAATAGGTCACCATTATTATATATTTGGAAATCTAACTTTGACCTAAAACTGCCATCTCTCCATCTTGAAATGCTGAGATGTGACAATAGAGTAACGCTAGAATATGATGCTAGTCACGAAGAAGTGTTGTGGAAAGAGTGTAGCGCTGTATAGAGTAAGAACAGAATATGGCGCTAGTCACGAGGAAGTGCTGTTGGGAAGGATGTAGCGCTGTATGGAGTAAGACTATAATGTGGTGCTAGTCACGAAGGAGTGCTGTTGGGAAGGGTGTAGCGCTATATAGAGTAACAAGTGAATATGGTGCTAGTCACGAAGAAGTGTTGTGGGAAAGATGTAGCGCTGTATAGAGTAAGAATATAATATGGTGCTAGTCACGAAGAAGTGTTGTTGGGAAGTATGTAGCGCTGTATAGAGTAAAATATGATGCTAGTCACGAAGAAGTGTTGTGAGAAGAGTGTAGCGCTGTATAAGAATAGAATGTGGTGCTAGTCACGAAGAAGTGCTGTGGGGAAGGATGCAGCGCTGTACGTAGTAAGACTATAATATGGTGCTAGTCACGAAGAAGTGCTGTGGGAAGGATGTAGCGCTGTATAGAGTAAGAATGGAATATGGCGCTAGTCACGAAGAAGTGCCTTGGGAAGGGTGTAGCGCTGTATAGAGTAAGAATAGAATATGGCGCTAGTCACGAATAAGTGCTGTGGGGAAGGATGAAGAGCTGAGAATTTGATATAGTTCTTTCGCCTAAACTTGGGCCAGATTTTCTTCCTTTGGCAGCTTATTTCACGTAGCTCAGTGGCAGGGACAGACAATAGTGCGGCTCTAGGTCCACTCCACAGCACTTCCTCGTGTCTAGCATCCTATTCTTGTGTTAATTTATTGCCAAAACTCAGCATTCAAGATGGAGAGATGGTAAATTTAGGCCAAGTTAGAGCAAATAAAGAAAAAAAAAGAAAAAAGAAAGAAAGAAAAGAAAAAAAATAGTCAACTCTGTCGGAGGGAACTACACTAAAATTCTCATTCTGACAAGAGGCTGCGTAACACATTTTCTTTAGCGATTTATTTTGCCTATTACGCCTTAACAGTTTCTTTTATGCTCTTTATATTGACCGAATTTTTACACCTTTTGCGTTCAGGAGGATACTGAAGTGGACTCTAGAGCATAAATCGCCTTGAAAATGGGGTTACAATACCTCCAAAGCCAATGAGAATAAGACAAAATACTGTATACAAACCATCATCCAGTATGTGCACTATCGGGTCCCAGTAAAAAAAAATAGATAGATATGAACAGGGAAAGCACAACGCCGAGAAAGCTTCAAAACTGTTCATCAGGAGGGCAAAATTGAACCAAAGCAATAACAGGGTGAACATGCTGAACCACACAGGTACACTAGGACGCGAGGCAGGTAATACTGGATAAAAAAAACACGTATGATAAAAGCTGAGTCCGCCAGGGTGTGAGAGACCTCCTAATTACTCACCTGTAATTATATATTGGATGTAATTAGCCTGCATCCCACGTTAGGGAGTGCAGTCAGCAGGGATAAGGAAATGCCAGGTATATGCTATCATGTTCACTTGCTTTAGAGAATAAAAAAAAATAATAAACAGATAGATAGATTGATAGATAGATAGATATAGTGATAGATAGAGTGATAGATAAAATAAATGGGGTCTTGTCCTCTACAGTTTGGCGCACTCGCTTTTCAAAATACAGGGCAGAGAGTACGGTATAAAACGTGCATATGAAAACAACTTTGAATGGAAGCCTGGGGAAGATGGAAGGACAGGATGGGAGAGGATGGGAGGAAGGAAGAGGAAGGTAGTATAGGATGGAGGAAGGAGGAAGATGGGGAGATGTAGAGTAGAAGAGGGTGACAGGGAGGAAGAAGAGAGGGAGACAGAAGAGAAGGGGGTGAGAGGAAGGAAGAAGAAGGAAGAGGAAGAGACAAGGAGGGAGAGGAAGGAAGAAGAAGAGAGGGAGAAATAAAATAGGAAAGGGTGAGAGGAAGGATGAAGAGGAAGGGAGAGGAGAAGGGTGGAGAGAAAGGTGAAGAAAATGAGGGAGGGAGAGGAAAGAAGAGAAGAAATAGGAAGGAAAGGAAATAGGTAGGGAAAGATAAGGAAGAATGGAGAGAGAGAGAAAGAAGAGGAAGGAAAGCAAAAGGGAGAGAAGGGAGAAGAAAATGAGGGAGGAAAAAGAATGATTAGAGAGGAGGAACAGGAGAGGGTTAGGAGATGAGAAAGGAGATAGGAAGAAGAAGAAGAAATTAATAATAAACAATGAAGGATTATTGGAAGAAAAAGGAGAAAAGAAATTAAAGACGATTTTAAAAAGTAGAAAAGAAATGGGAAGGAGGGAGAGATGAAAGAAAGAGGGAAGGAGATATTGGAAAAAAAAAAATTAGAGTTAGAGTGAGAGAGGAAGTAGGGAGTGTGTGTGTGAGAGAGAGAGAGAGAGAGAGAGAGAGAGAGAGAGAGAGAGAGAGGAAAAGGTCATGGAGGGAAAATCAAGAGGAAGGCACAGAGAAAGTTAAACACAAGGCCAGTCAGAAGGATAGACAGATAGACAGACAGGAAGACAGACAGACAGATAGATAGATAGACAGATAGATAGATAGATAGATATTGATTGGGCGTATCTTAGGTGGCCACAGAATAATGAAGACTGAGAGAGAGAAAAAAAGACAGACAGAAAAATATAGCAAAAAATATACACAAAAATATGAAAAAAAAAAAAAAAGGGATAGAGGAAGAAACTGATGAGAAAGAAGAAAGAAAGAAGAGAGAGAATTGGAGAGAAAAGAGAGCTTGGTGTGGATCGGGAAGCAGGTAGATAGACAGATAGACAAAGAGATAGATAGGTGGATAGATAGACAGGTAGATAGACAGTGGGGTCGGGGGGGAGGGCAGCCAACTCACATGTACGTACGGACGACACACAATCCACGGTCCGTTCTTAGTGGTTGGCGGTCCCTTCCTTTACCTGGTCATCTGCTACGTGTCCGAAGCATATCATTGGATCCTTGAAGTACCCGCACAGCTGAGATGACGAGCGTGGTGGGGGGAGGGAGGGGGAGAGGGGTGGGGAAGGGTGGGGGAGGTTGGGGAGAGAGGGAGGGAGGTGGGACATGGAAAGAGGAAGGGTAGGTTGGGGAGTGATGAAGGTGAGAGGTTAGGATGAAGTGTGGGAGAGGGGAAGAGGAGTGGGGAGAGGGGGTGTGGGGGTGTGGGGGTGGGAGAGGGAGAGGGGCAGGTAGGACAGGGAAAGAGGAAAGGAGGGTTGGGGGTTGGGGAATGGGGAAGGGGGTAAGATATGATGGGATAAATGAGGGAGAGGGCAGATGGCGAGAAGTGGAGGTGGCAGAGAGGGAGAGAGATGAAGGTGGGGATGGCGAGGCAGAGAGGGAGAGGGGAAGGGGAGAGGAAGAGAGGATGGGGTAAGTGGGGGAGATGGGAGAGGGGAAGAGGCGAGGAGAAAGGGTTTTTGAAGGAAAAATTGGGGGAGAGGGTGAAGGGGAAGATTTGGGAGAGAGAGGGGGAAGGAAGAAGGGTTGGAGAGAGGAAAGGTAAAAGGAAGGAAGGAAGGAGGAAAAGGTATGAGAGAGTACGGCAGGAAAAGTTGGAATGGTTGGAGGGGTGAAAAGGAAGGAAGGAAAGCGTGAAGGAAATAACAGAGGAGATGCGAGGGAGGGCAGAAGGGCAGAGGAAGAAGAAGGGAAGGCATGAAGGAAAGCAGGGGAGGAGCGCAGGGGATGGGAGGGGGAAGGGAAGGATGGCGAAGGAGGAAGAAGGAAACGTGGAGGGTGGTAGGGGGGGTAGGGAAGAATGAAGGAAGGAGTGAGTAAAGAAAAGGAAGGAGGAGAATAATAAAGAGAGTAGAGGGAGGGGTTTAGAAGGGGGGCATGGAGGGGAGAGGACAGGGGAGGGTATAAGGAAGAAAGGAGGGAGGGAGGGAGGGAGGGAGGGAGGGAGGGAGGGAGGGAGGGAGGGAAGTGAGGAGGGAGATAGGAGATACAGAAAAAGAGGGGACATAAGAGGAGAAGGGTAGACATAAAGGAAGGGAGAAAAGAGATGGAGTAGGGGGGACGGGATAGTGATAGGAGGGTAGGAAGGAGGAGAAGGGAGAGAATAGGGACGAAGAAGGTAAGGGAGAGAGGGGAGAGGAAAGCAGAAGGAGAAGGAAGAGGGGCAGGAGAGAAAGGGGGATGAAGGGATAAAGAGTAGGGAAGATGTGAGGGAGGAGGGTCGCAGAGGAGGGTAGGAAAGGGTTAGTAGGAGGACAGGGGGAAATATGGGATGGATGGATGGAGGGAGGGGGTAGGAAAACAGGGAGGGAGGGAAGGGAGGGAGAGGTAGGTGGGGAGGGAGGAAGGAGAGATTAGGAATACAGGGAGGGAGGGTAGGGAAAGAGGAGGTAGGGAGGATGGAGGGAGGAGGGGAAAGGAAAAAATAAACTCATTAATATTATTCCACACTAAGTATTCTCAGTATTCAATTCCCTATTTCTGTGATCCTTCAAAAGGCTAGTGGTTATTATTATTATTATTATTATTATTATTATTATCATTATTATTATTATTATTATTATCATTATTATTATTATTATTTTCACCAATATTGTTGTTGCTGTTGCTGCTGCTGATGATTTGTATGGAAACGTGTGTGTGTGTGTGTGTGTGTGTGTGTGTGTGTGTGTGTGTGTGTGTGTGTGTGTGTGTGTGTGTGTGTGATATGTGGCATGGTACTGTACGTGACTGGCAGTTTTGCACGTGTGGCGTGACAGAGAGAGAGAGAGAGAGAGAGAGAGAGAGATAATGTGATATAGTTTGCAAGATAATGAAAGAATATTAAGTGTGCATCATATTCCTAAAGTAATATAAAAATGAAGAATGTGGTTGAGTGGTGGTGGTGTGGTACTCATTGGCAGGACTGGTGTGGTGGTGGTATAGACGTGTGGTGCAGGGACTGGTGGTATTAATGTGGTGGGTGTAGAGATAGTGGTATTGGTGTGGTGATGTGGTGTGGTGGTGTTGGTGTGGTAGTGTTGGTGTGGTGGTATAGGGGTGGCAGTGACGTGGTGTTGTGGTATTATGGGCATAGTGTTTTGTATAGGCACGTAGTGGTGATGTAATGGTGGTTTGGAAATTGCGGAGAGATGAATTGTATGGGGGTGGCAGGATGTACTGGTGTAGCTTTAGATGTGGTGTGGTGTAGTGGTATTGCTGGTATAAGTGTAGAAGGGTGTATCTTAGCCTAATATCCAAGGAGGGGGGGAGGAAAGGGGGAGAGAGAAGGGGGGGACGCTCACACCAATTCACAATTCTAATCAGTTTGGTGCTGGTATGATTTTGTGCAGGTGTATGGAAGCTGGTGTAGGTGTAGCAGAGGTGTAGCGTGGGCATGGCATCCTTCACGGGGGTAGAGGAGGGGGGAAGGGGGCAAGGGGGGTGGAAAAGGGGGGCAGAAAGGGGGCCCACCAACTTACAGTCTTAGGCTCCTGTCTATGGCGTCGCACTACCTGACAGCATAAGCCACGGGTGACGTCACATTCAGAGCTTGAGGCGCAGGGTTCGTCTGCCAATAGGAGGCCGGGGAATCAGTGACGTCATTGAGGGAGGGTGGGGGTGGGTTTGGGGGAGAAGTGAGAGAGCGCGGGGGTGGAGATGGGGGAAGGCGCTATGTCTCCTGTCGCTCTCTTTTCACCCCCACCTCTCTCTCCCTCCCTCTCCCTCTCTCTCTCCCTCCCTCTCCCTCTCTCTCTCTCTCTCTCTCTCTCTCTCTCATAATCAGCAGCGTATGAGACCCGCTCCCTGTCTTTCGTAAAGATTTATAACAGTGCTACTGGAGGGGTTATATTATCTCTCTCTCTCTCTCTCTCTCTCTCTCTCTCTCAGTATACAGTCCGTCCTCTGTGTTAATTATGACAGCCTTTTCATTGACCCTAATCTCTGCCTTTCCCTGAGAGAGAGAGAGAGAGAGAGAGAGAGAGAGAGAGAGAGAGAGAGAGAGAGAGAGAGAGAGAGAGAGTACTAACATACTTTCATTTACACTTACACATATATCCACACTTATTTACACTCCTCTCACAATTCTCTCCCATTTATTATACTTTCCTTGCCTGTAAATAACACAGTGTATTCAGCATCACGGCACCATAGAGATTCCTTTATAATTTACTCTCATTTACATTTATATGTACAAATGTGGGTGCTCTCATGATTTACACTTACTTTCGCCTTTATTTATATTCATTTAAACCCTTGTCTTAATTCTTCCTACTTAAATGTCAACAGGATGAGACACCCAAGAATATATTTATAGGGAACTTACATATAAATTCCTTGGTAATTTTCACTTGTTTACAGCCACACTTACATTTAGCCACACTTATTTATAACTACACTTAATGCACACTTATAAGTATGTTGTAGAAGAAGACACTTAGAAAATCCTTATTACTTAAATACATAACATTGTGGGTTGCTATACTCTTTTTACTCTAACTTGGCCTAAAATTCCCATCTATCTATCTTGAATGCTGAGTTAGAGCAATAGATTAACACTAGAGCCCTATTTCTCGTCGGGTAAGGAAGCTCCCTAACACCTCTTCCTTAGCGATTCATTTTTGGGTATGGGTGCTTAGTGTCCCTTTTAGTACGTTGTTTATGAAAAGTATGGCGATATTGGCGGGATTTAAGTAACACTGAAGAGGAAAGACGGGGGTAATTAGCAAAATAATTCACTTAGGAAAAGGTGTTAGGGAGAATACGGGACTTGAACAATAGGCTAGTCACGAAGAAGTGCCATGGAACGTATGCAGAGCCGTAACACTGCCTTTGTCTACCACTGAACTACGTGGAAATGAACAGAGCGAAAGTTTGAGTCGAGTAAAGATGAAAGTAGTGATAAAGGAAACTTAAAAATGTACCCCCCCTTCTTCTACCTATCTACGCAAATTACCACTAATCTACTCCCCTTTTTATCTATCTATCTACCCTTCTAATCTACCTATTAATCTACTGCCCTTTTTATCTATCTGTCTACCCTTCTAATGTACCAATTAATCTACTCCCCTTTTTTATCTATCTTTCTGCCCTTCTAATCTACCGTGAGACTTACTGTAACCCTTCTTGCTCGTAAACATGACACAGTAGCCGAGGTCACAGTAGTAGCCAGCGCCGCAGTCCGAATCGCCGATGCACTCCGCTCCCTCACGCTGGTTCAGAGGGTTCATGCACGACCCCGAAGCTGCAGGAGACGTAGATTATACAGACGTTGAGGTCCCAGGGAGGAGGTGGGGATGGAGGGTTGAGATTGTGGTGGTGGTGGTGGTGGTGGTGATTGTAGGATACGTTATGGAAGTTGAGTTGGAGTAGGTGTAGTAGTAATAGTAGTAGTAGTAGTAGTAGTAGTAGTAGTAATAGTAGTAGTAGTAGTAGTAGTAGTAATAGTAGTAGTAGTAGTAGTAATAGTTGTGGTAGTAGTAGTAGTAGTAGTAATAGTGGTGGTGGTGGTGGTGGTGGTAGAAGTAGTGGGTAGGTAATAGAGAGAGAGAGAGAGAGAGAGAGAGAGAGAGAGAGGAGGAGGAGGAGGAAAAAATCAATAACAGAATTAAAACAGCAACTGATTACACATCCATCAAAATCAATATATTGCTAATGAAGAGGAAGTATAAAAAAAAGAAAGAAAAAAAATAGGACACTGGTTTTGCCTTTTTTTTTTTTTTTAAAGACATTTCTATTAGACACGTAATTGCTTCTTAATTTTTGGAAATAAATGATAAATGTCTCAATTTTATATACATTCCATACAAGAATTCACATAGCCAGCTTTATACATACACATTCATTGCACACACACACACACACACACACACACACACACACACACACACATACATATATACTCACAAAAGCCATCGGATTGAAATGCTTAACACCCAGCTTGGTGATCCTCGTGCAGGTGATAGGTCCTCTTCCCCTGTAGTTACGTGTGGGCATGAATAACTACAGGGAAGTGTCACCTGCACCTGAGTCACGCCAGGTGTGATTACAAGGCCAGGTAATTAGGTTTGGGGGGGAAGGACCTTGGTGGACTTAGAGTGGGTAAATATTTCTGAGGTTTAATACTGTACTGTACTCCTTTCATTCTAACTTGGTCTAAAATTACCATCTGTTAATCTTGAATGTTGTTTTATTTTTATTTATTTATTTATTTTTTTGACCTTGGATTTGGTATGGGTCACTGTTTCAGAGCCTTAATATATTGTTACTGTACTCCTTTCACAATAACTTGGCCTAAAACTCCCATCTCTCTGTCCTCAATGCTGCCTTTTATTGCTTTCTGGGAGGACCTTGGAGAAATTGGAATGCTTCTCTTTTTCTGTACTTAATATCGAACTCATACTCTCTTTTCTCATTCTAACTTTTGCCCTCTCTCCATCTTGAATGCTGAGTTGTAATAAAATAACACTAGAATATGATGATAGTCACGAAGAAGAACTGTGGAAAGAATTCAGTGTTACAAAAGGATGAAAATCTGAGGTTGCATTAGGAACAACAACAACTTCTGCCATTCTAGAGATCAGCTAAGGTGCCGTCTAATATTCTTCAGTAAATCAAGACAAAATATCGACAGTGTCTTAGCAGAAAACCAGACTGTTGTAAAATGAGAAAAAAAAATATTGGAACCCGCTTACCAAAAATACTGTGAGAGGAAAGTTACACGGAAAATGTTGGAACTGGTTACGCTCGCCCGATGAAAAATGCACCTCCCCTTCACAGCTGCGAAATCAAAGAGCTTCGTTTATTTATCACTGTCAGAATACGAATGGAAACGGCAAAAATAAACCCAAATATTGTGTTGGTTGAAAGCGTAACAGAAAACTAATCCAATTTTCTTTTTGGCACGCCAGAAAGAAAATGTGAAAATGCAATGTGAAAGTGGAGTGGCGTCTTACGTGTGAATTTCCACGTACAGAGGAGAATTTATTTAAGAGGAAGCTTTTTATGAGCTGGTGAAGTGACATAATTTGAAACTAAGGAGAAATTAGCTATACTTCCATCAACAAAAGAAGAATATACATAAACCTTTCATAGCACTAAAATTAAGGGCCATTTTAAACATATCACAAGCAACAAAATTAACCTTTGAAATAGTTATAGGTAAAAAAAAAAACGAATCCCATTTTCTGTATTACGATATCCGGCGAGTAAAAAATATTCGAGTGAGTTAGTGTTGCCCTAAGGGTGAATATCTGCCTACATTTCTGCCAGGAAGGTAATTACGGGCAAGATATATATATGTGGTGTAATATGAAGGCTGGGGGTGCAGTGAAAGAGAAGAAAGAAGGGGAAGGGAAGGCAGGAAGGAGAAAAAACTGTGAATATAAGTCTACAGGCTGGTGAGTATAGAAATTTACGTTTAATTTGAAGACCTCGGAGCACTTCTTCCGTAGCGTTTTATCTTGCGTATTACACGTTCATAATCCCTTGTTTACGTTTTTGGACGATACATGTTACTAGTCCCCCTTTTTACGTTATTTATAGCTTAAATATCGACATGGTTTTCGTCTTGGATTGTCGAGAAAGAGGTGCTTCGAAATTTCCAGGTCATCGAGACGCCATCATTGTTTTGGCCAGGGGGAGTATTCATAAAGGATCTTAAACAATTTTCACAATAAACGAGTAAATGAATCTCCATATCAGTGAATAATTATCATCAGAAATCGTACTGTGTTTTTATGTTATCTCTACTGATCGCCATAGTTTGACTGTGAAGTATTTAATGGCTGTGTGGGTGGAGAGAGTAGTATAAACAAGCAGTCTAATACATGACTTAAGCCCAAGAAAGTTTATATATAGGGTCAGAACTCATTATAATCACTTGGTGGCATAGGAGGCGTCATGTCATCTCTTCTTCGTTTTTTTTTTTTTTTAACCTTTTGTATGATATTAAAGCCGCGTTTTTGTCGTCCAAGCTGAGGGATCGGATTCGAAGCCATCTTCGGTGAAACCAAGCTGCCCCGTTCTTGTCGGCCAAAGTGATACGAAGCCGGCCCAAGCGTCTGTCATCGAAACCAAGACCGTCTTCGTATCACCCAAGCGTGGTCGGGAGCAGTCTTGGTGTAGCTTGGGGAGTGAGAGATTGGCCAGCAAGGACACATAAATGATAAATATCATGAAATTAGCATTATGTACATAAAATTAGGGTGCAGGTGGCTAATATTAACGACATATAGAGCCAGTTCAGCACAAATAACGGCTACATGTAAGTTGCATATTCGTCAAAAGATTTTCTTCGGCGAACCCCTCTGTTTACTTGGCGATTGGCACGTAATTTTTTGGTTCTACGTATCCTGGACTGTTTTTGCGGACAGAAACCAAGCGCCCCAAGGCGCGCTTCGAATCCCAAGCTTCAGCATGGACGACAAAAACACACCTTAAGGCAAGTTGTATCGAAACTAAGAATACATGAAAAGCATGAAAGATAATGTGAAGGTGGAATACGCATAGATACAAAATAAATCGCTCATAAAAAAGAGCTACGAAGCCTCCATTGTTGGCGAGAACGAGAGGAAATTGAGTTTTCATAACATCACGTTCGTATCAATATTCATTCGGCTTTCGACAAAATTTCACAAAACGAATCGCCAAGAGAAAAATGCTGCGAAGAGTCTGATGCCAACGAAAATACGAAATTAGTGAGCTTTTCGTTATTTTTCGTCGTTCGTGTCTATATTTCATTCGGCGTATGAGACATTTCGGCTTTTTAGCGGGACATCAAAGGGAGTGTTGCAGAATGTTGATTGAGGGTTTATTATGCATCTTCCCTTTAGAATATGCAATTAGTGTGTTTGTGTGTGTGTGTGTGTGTGTGTGTGTGTGTGTGTGCAGAGATGAGAGGAAAGGCCAAGAAAACAGGGACGTGAACGAGAGAGAGAGAGAGAGAGAGAGAGAGAGAGAGAGAGAGAGAGAGAGAGAGAGAGAGAGAGAGAGAGAGAGAGAGAGAGCAGCTTCTTTCTCCCAATTATCTAGCCTTTGAAGGAGACATTGGGTAATCTTGCCTTCATCTTGTCAGTGATTTTCCTTCGTTTGCTGAGTTTTTCCCTGTTTAAGAGCTGGGTGATGAGCGGTGTCAGGCGGGTGCAAAATGATAGAGCTTTTCTCCTCTCTCTCTCTCTCTCTCATTTTCCCCCGTAAAAACCCGACTAAGTGCCAGTCCAGTCCAACACCCACGCATGGCAAACCTAATATGCACACACGAACGAGAGAAAATTCGTGCGTTTCGTGATGGTTATTCATTCTTTTAATACGAAAAAATAAACTACTACTACTACTACTACTACTGCTACTACTACTACTACTACTACTACTACTGCTGCTACCACTACTACTGCTGCTACCACTACTACTGCTGCTACCACTACTACTGCTGCTACCACTACTACTACTACTACTACTGCTACTACTACTACTACTGCTACTACTACTACTACTGCTACTACTACTACTACTACTGCTACTACTACTACTACTACTGCTACTAGTACTACTGCTACTACCTCTGTTACTACTATTACTACTCCTACGCGCAGTGTTTGTTTTCGCTTTAGATGTTTGTGTTTGTTAGTATAGTGTTTATGTGTGTTTGTGTTTTGGAGGTAATGGGTACGGGTTATGTAAGGAGAAAGAGAGAGAGAGAGAGAGAGAGAGAGAGAGAGAGAGAGAGAGAGTGAGAGGCATTCTTTTCTCTTTTTCTCTTTGTCTGTTTGCTCATCTTTTAATTTATCGTCTATCTGTTTGTCTGCCAATCATTTTGTCCATCTGTCTATGCTTCATCTCTCTCTCTCTCCTTCCCCTTTAGCCTTCCCACGCATTCTCACCCTTCCTCTTCCCCTTCTCCTTTCTTACATTGTTTTCTCCCCTTCTTTGGCTCCCCTCTCCCTTCCTCTATCCACTTCCATCCATTCGCTGTCTGTCTGCCTATCTGCCTGTCTGTCTCTCTGTCTCCTTTTCACTTTCTCTCCTTCTCTCTCCTCTCATCTATCCCTACCATCATCCTTCTCCCTCTCTTTCTTCCCCTTACCCCTTCCCCTTCTTTGTCTCTCTCCTCTCCCCCCTGCAATTTCTCCCCCCTGTTCTCCTCATCCTTCCCCTTCCCTCCCCTCGCCTTCTCACC